>NC_133666.1:10571718-10886754 GCF_037893015.1 Macrotis lagotis
TGATTCCAAGCAATCAGGGTCAAATGACTTGTCCAAGGTCATATAGCTAGTATATATATCAAGTGCCTAAGGCCAGAGTTGAATTCAGGCCCTCCTGTCTCCAGAGCTCTATTCACTACCCACTCCTAGCAACCTAGTTCCTGAATGGAAAGATGTCATTGCAGGTTTCTTAATGACCTTCTCTATAACCCTCCAAACCCAAATGCTATTCTATGATAGGTGTCTTTGTGTCTGTATATACGTATTTTGCAAAGCTGTCTGAATGTCAGCTCCTCCTACTATTACACATTCAACTGTGTGACATGATAATGAAATAGTACTTCATCTCAAGAGAAATTGCTGAAAATGATACTAATTCTAGATACAAGAAGTCAAAGTGAGAAAAGAAAAACCAGATTTTATTTGGCAGAATAAATATTAAATTCAAAGTGTACAGTTATAGATGTAGTATTGGACCTAGAGTTAGGGGAGCCTGGGTTTGAGTCTTGCCTTAAAATACATTCGAGTCATGTGACAAGGCATTTAACAAAAGGGTCCTCAGTCTCTTCATCTATAAAAATAAGTGAGTTGGATTCAATGACCTAGAGGTTCCTTCATGCTCTAAATCTATGGTTTTATGTTCCTATGAATTAAAACTACTTATGTAAACATTCTTTTTCATTTGCTTATAATAACCAAGAAGTACAATGATCAATGTGTTTCATTAAAATCAACTGTATTGATTTTAACTTTGTTGTAAATTTTGATTACAATAGGAAATTCTAGAAACTTCTATTTGTTCAATTTGTTTCATTTTATGATTCTTTGATTGTGCCAAACTAAAAATAAAAATTGAAACGTTGCTTTGAGCACCTCTACCCCAAAAAAAATGAAAGAATTAGGCATGTTCAGGAACATGCTGGGGAATGAAGCTGAGTTGGAGGGTTCCCACTTTGAAACCATAGCAATCTAAAATTTGGATAGCCGCACTGGAGGAATATGCTGTTTAGCAATACTTAGTAGGGGTGGTGTCTTGAGGAACTTAAGATTTCAATTTTAAGATTTGGTGGCAGGGTGGCTAGGTGGCACAGTGGATAGAGCACCGGCCCTGGAGTCAGTAGTATCTGAGTTCAAATCCAACCCCAGACACTAAATAATGACCTAGCTGTGTGGCCTTGGGCAAGCCACTTAACCCCATTGCCTTGCAAAAAAAAACAAACTAAAAAAGATTTGGTGGCATTTGTGCTTCCAAATATCATGTACTGGTAGTAGGGGAAAAGAAACAAGGAGAAGGAAGGCCAATGTAAATTTGGAGAGAGATATGGGAAAAAACTAAAGGTAACAATATGCATAAAAATTGTGTATATTATTTTTCTTCTTATTTAGTAAATTTGTTCATTATTCCACTATATGCAAAGATAATTTTCAACATAAATTTTTTTTTAGCAAGGAAATTGGGGTTAGGTGACTTGTCCAGGCTTACACAGCTAGTTTCAAGTGTCTGAGTCTGGATTTGAACTCAGGTTCCTCCTGAATCCAGGACCTCTCTCCATTAAGCCACTTAACTGCTCTCAACATTTGTTTTTTGGTAAGATTTTGAATTCCACGTTTTTCTCCTTCTCATCTTTCTTTCTCCTCTCCCTTTCACAGCCAGTAATCTGATTCAGATTATATGTGTATAATCAAGTTATGCACATTTCCAAATTAGTCATGAAAGAAGAATCAGAACAAAAGAAAAAAGAACTGAGTGGTGGCTAGGTGGCGCAGTGGATAGAGCACCGGCCCCGGAGTCAGGAGGACCTGAGTTCAAATCCGACCTCAGACACTTAATAAGTACCTAGCTGTATGGTCTTGGGCAAAGCCACTTAACCCTATTTGTCTTGCAAAAACCTAGGAAAAAAACCAACTGAGGGAAAAACATAAAGCTTACAAATTTTAAAAATGGAAAATAGTATGATTTTCAAGGTTGTTGTTTTTTTTAGTTTTTGCAAGGCAATGGAGTTAAGTGGCTTGCCCAAGGTCACACAGCTAGGTACTTATTAAGTGTCTGAGGCCGGATTTGAACTCAGGTCCTCCTGACTCCGGGGCCGGTGCTCTATCCACTGTGCCACCTAGCTGCCCCCCAAATAGTATGATTTGGTCTGTATTCAGACTCCATAGTTCATTCTCTGATTGTGGACAGTATTTTCCATTATGAGTCCTTTAGACTTGTCTTTGATCATTGTACTACTGAGAAGAGCCAAGTCTATTATCACAAAGCATTGCTGTTAATGTAAGCATATTATTTCTTTTTGGAAATCATTTGTGCCACTGGGGAAATCTCAGATCAAATCAGAAGACACTGAGATTGGCAGAACCATAAAGTTTATCTAAGGTAGCAGCTAGACGGCACAGTGGATAGAGCATCAGGAGGACCAGAGTTCAAATTCAGCTTCGGACACTTGATACTTACTAGCCAACTGTGTAACCTTGTCACTTAACATCATTGCCCCACAAAAAAAAAATAAAAGAAAGTTGATCTAATTCAATCTCATTTTACAGATGAGGAAACCAAGAGTCATGAAGGTATATCCAACTCGGAGGGAAATAACTTGCTAAAAGTTGCACATAAACATCCTAGTTCTAGAGCTGGGAGCTGCTCGCAAAGGTCCAATCCCTTCATTTTACAGAGGAGGAAACTGAGACCCAGGGGAGAAATGGCTCATCCAGAATCACACATAGGATCCGGTTGGAGCGGCCCTCAGAGGCTATCTAGTCCAGTCCCCTCATTTTACCAAAGAGAAACCTGAGGTGCAGAGAAACTGAAGTAACTGGCCCAAGGTCATACATAGGATCCTAAACCTAGAGTTAGAAAGGCCTTCAAGGCCATTGAGCACAGCTCCCTCATTTTAGATATGAAGAAGTCAGGTTCACCAAGGTTAAATGACTTGTCCAAGGCCATGAGTAGTAAGTGACAGAGGTGAGATTTGACCTCAGGTCCTCTGATTTTAGAGTCAGTTTTCTTTCTACTGTACCAAACACTCATTCCATCTTCTTGCAACATGGAAACGTGGATTCCAGAAGATATCACTTCCTTGTTGCCTCTTGTCTTTCCAGTCTTATAATAATATTTGTCCTTCATTCTTGAAGAAGAAGGGAGGTGATGCCATGACAAGTACATGAATAGGATTTGAGTGAGGGGGGCTGTGCCAAGTCACCAGTCTCACTTTCTCCTCCAGAGCCATCTGAGTCAAGTGGCCAGATGTGAATCAGGATGATTGGAGATGGCCCTGGATATGGGGCAATTAGGGTAAAGTGACTTGCCCAAGGTCACATAGCTAGTGTCTGAGGTCAGATTCAAACTCCTGCCCTCCTGACTCCAAGGTCAGTGCTTTATCCATTATGCCACCCAGTGAGCATCCTGCCTTTCCAGTATGACTTGCTCCTTTCCTCATGTCCCCAACAAAATGGTCCCTGAAGGGCCATGACCCCCCTTCGCCTTTATTGTTCCTCATCACCATTTTCAGTACCTGCCTGTGCAGTTAGCACTCAGAAATTCTTCTATTTAGTTACCTTTATCCTGATTTATCAACTCAGATCCTAATGGCTGCTACCTGAACAATCTCTAAGTCCCTCCCCTTTTTTTATCAAGGAATTTAGCACCTGGCTCTCCTAGAAGCACAGAATTTCAGAGGTTCAGCCTTAGTCACCATCTGGTCTGGCCTACATGTGAAAAAGAAACCTTTCTAAAGCCTCATTCAGCCTCTGACCCACAGTCCTCCCAAAGAATCAGTCCACTCTACTTTCTGATAGAGTATATATTGGTAGGAAGACTTTTCAAGGCATCAGTCTTCAATTTTCCACTTTGCGTTTCCCCGGGTTCTATCCAACCGGGCCAAACAAAACGAATTCAGTGTCTTTGTAATAATAGTTCTTTACTTTAGAATGTGAGCTCCTAGAGGGCAAGAATTGTTTTTGCCTTTTTTCCACAGTGCCTGACTCATAGTAAGAAGTTAAGTATTTGGTGACTTATAAAGACCCTGAGGTTTGAGACAGTGAAATGACTAACCGAAGATCATACGGATAATATGCGGCAGAGGTGGGGCCTCCATAAGAATATTCCTTTGAACCTGACCATTTCTTGCCACAATCTCTGCCTGGATACTTGATTGATTGATAACTTCTCAAGTACTCTGACCTCTCAGTCCATGGACCTCCTCAGATCACACGACCACCTCATTTATTTCATCTCAATCATTCTCAGGGACAGTTACATTTTAGACCTTCAGTATCCACAACTGAGCTTGACCTTAACCTAATGAATTCTTTCTGACTATAATTAGGATGGAAAGAGAACCAGTATTTGGTAAATACCTACTGTACGCTCTACAGAAACTTAGCACACATTGTACTATTGACAATATTTACAAACATTATCTCATTTGATCATCCTGAGAAGTAGGTGCTATTTTTTTGATTGATATCTATTTTATTTTCCAATTACAAGCTATGAAAGTTTTGCAACATTCATCACTTGCATATTTATGTTACACATTTTTCTAGCACCCTCCCTTCCCACCTCTCCTCCCTTTAGTGGTGAACAGTCTAGTGAAAGTTGTATAAGTACATTTCTATTTTTTTTAAGGTTTTCGCAAGGCAAACGGGGTTAAGTGGCTTGCCCAAGGCCACACAGCTGGGTAATTAAGTGTCTGAGACCAGATTTGAACCCAGGTACTCCTGACTCCAAGGCCGGTGCTTTATCCACGACGCCACCTAGCCGCCCCTGTACATTTCTATTTAACATGCTTATATTTTAGCCATACATGTTTACATTTTAGTCCTTTTGTGTAAGAAGAATTAGCACTAAGGGAAAAGAAAGGAAACCATGTGATGGGAAGGAAACATCTAAGAGAAGTTTTTTAAAAGCTAACATAGCATCCTTCCAGTTTCTGTGGGTTGGTTTCTGTTGTTTTGTTTTGCTTTGTTCTCTTCTGGATATGGATCCTAGATCTCTGAACTGCTGAGAGGAGTCGCATCCATTACAGTTGATCAATTTAGGATGCTGTTGTTAATGTGTACAATCTTCTCTTAGTTCTGCTCAGTAGGTGTTATTATTATTTCAGGCTTGTGAATGAGATGAGAAATGAGATGAGAAAACAGAAGCACCCAGAGATGAGTACTCAGAGTCACCCAGCTAGTAAGCATCTGACATTGGATTGCAATCAGAGCTGTCTCATAATCTTTCATCACTCTATAATAGGAACACGGGCCTTTTCTGTGATGGCAGAACTGTTGTCAGTCTTTAGCTCCCTTGTTTTTCCACACCCAATGCTTCTAGTACTTTCTTGAGGCTTATCTAAATCTCAGAGAAGTTTGCATGTCCAGGTACTAATCAAAGGCCATAACAAGAGTAGAAAAAATATTTTCTTTCTTTTTTTTAGTTTTTTTTCTAATTATGTATAAAAATTTTTTTAAACATTTTTTTATTTTGAGTTTCATTCCTAAGTTTGCAAGTGGATGAATGTGGAAACTACCTTTGTATGTAATTGAAAAAATAATAACAAAAGGGAAAAATAGTTTTGAATCCTAAATCTCTTCCTTACTCCCCTCCCCCTTCCTTGAGAAGGCAAGCAATTTGATATAGATTATATATGGGCATTCATGCAAAATATATTTCCATTTTAACCATGTTTTGAAAGAAAAGGCAGACCAAAAAAAGAAAAAGATTTTTTGGAAAAGTTTGCTTCAGGTTACATTCAATCTCTATCAATTCTCTCTTTCTGGGAATGGATAGATAGCAATTTTTTTTTATCATGAGTCTTTGGAATTATCTTGGATCATTGTGTTGCTGAGAACCAAGTCATTCACAGTTGATTATTATACAATGTTGCTTTTCCTATATACAAGAAAACCCCAAAACAAAACAAAGAAGAAATGATAAGCAGGTTGGTTCCCAAAAAATGTGGGAAAAATGTATATAAAATGAGAATGAGAACACTGTATACAATAACAGCAATATTGTACAATTATGAACATTGAATGACAACTCCTCTCAGCAATACAATGATCCAAGACAATTCTGAAGGATTTAGGAGGACAAATATTCTTCACAGTCAGAAAAAGAATGGAGTCTGAATGCAAATTGAAACATGCTTTTGAAAAGCTTTATTATTTTTTTTGTTTGTGTGAATTTTTTTATCTGTTTTCTTTATAACATGGCTAATATGGAAATGTTTTGCACGGATGCATATGCATAATCTATGTCAAATTGTTTCCCTTCTTGAGGAGGGTGGAGGAGGTAGACTATTTAACTCAAAAAAATTTTGTTTACATGCAATTGTGAAAAAAATTAAATGCTTCTCCCCTGAGGGAGTGGTGGCAATAGCTGGAAGAAGTGCACAGCCGTTGTGGCCATCACAATAGCTATAGTATTAGCAGCAGTCCAAGCAGGAGAAGATATTGGGGAAGAGGCTGACCTCTTCCCCAGGAAGGAGCAATGAGGCCCGGAGTCCCAATGGAGGAAAATCCAAGACCTTGCTTTTTATCACTGTACTTTGAACCACATGTACTGTGTAGGTGATAAAGAAATATGGGGCCTGCAAAAGGAGAGGGCTGGAGGATTGTCTTTTGCCCAGTTAGGGTTTCTTTTTGTTTTCATTAAGTTGTTCTGTGTTCATGCCTTGATTTCTCGTTATTGACAAGAAACTGAAGGAGTTCCTGAATTGAATAGCACCAAAAACCAAGTCAATGTCAGGTTTTCCTAGAGGCGTCCTGGGTCCTCTATAAAATAAGCTATAGAACACAATGTTATTATTGCTGCTTGTCAAATTGAAATTGGTCCTTTTGTGCTCAGTTGACACAATTTCATTTCTTCCTCTGCCTCCCACCTCCTAAATCTCTTCATCCTGACCATGACTCCACTCCTCCTGGTTCTCTAGGTCTATGGCTCTTACTCTTACGCTTTCATCATCTTGACCCCATGGTTGACTAGTTCAACTAATCACTATCCTCTACCTTTGAATCCTTTCTTTACTTATTCTTTTTTCACTTGGTATTAGAAGTCCTGGGGTTGTTCCAACTTCTACCTTCTCTGTTCCTATCTCAAATACATTGCTGACTGCCTCTATTACACATATAATGTTAACTAATCTCAGTGGGACTCTAGAAGCTGAACCAATCCTTTCATTCTTTCCTAATTACTTCGTCACATTCCCAGAAGTCATAGTTCCAAAACAACTCTTCTCAAGCACCCTACTCCCCTTCTCCTTTCTCAGCAAAGGAACTTGCCTGTTAGCTTGACTGAAAAAAATAGACTATCAAGAACTACATCATCGTGGCAGCTAGGTGGTGCAGTGGATAGAGCCAGCCCTGGAGTCAGGAGGACCTGAGTTCAAATCCCACCTCAGACACTTAATAATTACCTAGCTGTGTGGCCTTGGACAAGTCACTACATCATCTCCCCTATTCCAAATCCCTACTTCAAAACCCTTTGACAAAATCCCTTTTCTCTCCTTCACCCTATAATCTTGCTACTTTCCAAAGTTTACCTCACTACCAGTAGCTTTGATCACACTGTCTTTCATTTATTTGAAGTTTTTCCCACTTAAATATATTCTCTATTTCACCTTCAATAGAATTCTGAGCCTAGTCAGTAAGACCTAAGTTCAAATCCAGCCTCAGACACTTACTAGCTATGTGATCCTTCTTTTCCATTTGCCTCAGTTTCCTCAATTGTAAAATGAGTATCATAAAAACACCTACCTCCCAGGATTGTTGTAAGGCTCAAATGAGATATTTGTAAAGTACTTAGCACAATGCCCACACACAGTAAGTAATATATTAATTTTTCTTCTCTTCCCCTTTCCTCCTAGTAATTAAATCCTTACTACCTTCCTTTCCCCATTAACATGTCCTTTTTCCCCTCATCCTTTAAAAATCTACCTTAGATCTACCATCTCCTCAAGGTATTATCTTATATCTCTTCTCCCTTTCAAAGCCAATCTCCTAGAAAACATTGTCTACACTCATTGCCTCCATTTACTCACCTCTTGAATCTAACCCCACTGTTCTATAAAAATTGTCTCTAAAGTTCCCAATCATTTCTTTTTTTTTAGGTTTTTTTTTGCAAGACAATGGAGGTTAAGTGACTTGCTCAAGGCCACACAGCTAGGCATTCATTAAGTGTCTGAGGTCGGATTTGAACTCAGGTCCTCCTGACTCCAGGGCTGGTGCTCTATCCACTGCGCCACCTAGCTGCCCCCCCAATGAAGTCTAAATCCTCCTACCGACTCTCAGCCATCATCCTACCTGACCTCTCTGCACCTGCTTTTTGGACTTCAAAACCACAGCTCAGGTGCTGTCTCATCCTGGAAATTCCCCAAGTACTTGACTGCTCACCTGGGAACTCTATGCAGTCTTTTCACTCTGAATATCCTTCCCCAGACCCACTCTCTTCTCCCATTGGTGAATTCTCCCTGGGGCCTCCATTTGTGCAGGGATCTAGGTTGTTTGGCCTTCAGTTCCTTCCCAGCTCTATTCTGACTTTCTAAACTGACTATCTGAATTCACAACCCACCCCTCCCAGCTTTTTCCTTTATGTGTTGTCTTCTCTCATTAGAATTTAGACTCCTTGGGTTAGGAATTTTCTTTTTACTTCTATGTCTTCCCTCTCAGCTTCAGGGACACTGATCTCTTCTGGGCCCCCCTTACCTGTCTGAGCCCTTTTCAGCTTCTGTTTTGATGGATTATTATATATGTTGCTCTCGATTTGCATGAAGACACCCCAAAGCTCTGTTCCAGACCCTCTTGTCTTCTCTCTCACTACAATTTTCCTGATTTTCATGGTTTTCCTGCTAACTTGGAGGGAAAGTTGACAACACACAGTTGGCATCAGAGGAGCAGAAAAAGATTGGGCAACTTTCAGAGATTTGGCATACAGCACTGCCTTGGCTCATCATAAACATAAAGACTGGTTTAATGAAAATGATGGGGGAATACAGAAGTTACTAAATGAAAAATGAGAACTTTATAGGGTTTTCCAGCAAGATTGCTCATCCATTTCTAAGAAGGTGGCATTTAATTCCGTCAAAAGTAAAGTCCAAATGAAGTTTAGAGAGAAGAAGAATTCTTGGCTCAGTAAGAAGGCAGATGAAATTCAGTTCTGTGCAGATAGTAAGAATCCAAATTGCTTTTATGATACCCCAAAGGTTATTTATGGGCTAAAGACCTGTGATGCATCTCAACTGCTAAGTGTAGATGAAGTCACATTGACTAGTGACAGGGACATGATCCTAGAGAGATGGCCAGAATGCTTCCATGATATTCTTATGATATTCTTAACAGATCATCTTCAATCAATGCAGAAGTCATTGAATGCTTACCTCAAGTTGAATCAATCCCTTTATAGTTGAAGTTCCAGCTGAAGAAGAAGTTTTGAAGGCCATTACGCTTCTTTCAAGTTGCAAAGAATCTGGTGCTGATTCTATTCCAGCTGAGATCTACAAGGCAGAGTGGGGGGGGGGGGTTCCATTGCTCATCAAAAAACTGACTGAAATTTTCCAGGTTATATGGCATGGAGGTTATTGCCCAAGAATTCAAGGATGCCTCCACTGTCCATCTCTATAAAGGTAAAGGAAATAGATTGTCCTGTGACAATCACTGGGGTATTTCTCTTTTAGTCATTGATAGTAAGATTCTTGCCAGAGTCCTTCTCAATAGGCTGATCCTTCACCTAGAAGGTGGTCACCTCCCTGAGAGCCAATGTGGCTTCAGAAAGGGTTGAGAAACGGTTGAAATGGTGTTTGTCACCCAACAACTCCAGGAAAAATGCCAGGAGCAGGATAGAGATCTCCACACAATATTTGGAGATCTGACCAAGGCCTTTGTCAGTCATGAGAGTTTATGGAAAATTATGTCAACATTTGGTTACCCAGAGAAGTTCATCAGTATTGTACATCACTTTCATGACAACTTGCCCGGGTTCTGGATAGTGGACGATGCTCTTAAGATTTCCCAGTCACCAATGGAATGAAACAAGGCTATGTCCTTGCTCCCAGGCTTTTTAGCATAATATTTTCAGCCACACAATCAAATATATTCACTGAGAATGAATTCGGCATCAAGGTCAGCTACCACACTAGATGGCAAATTCTTCAACTTGAAAAAAGCTTCAAGCCAAGACCAAAGTGGAGGGAGTGTTGATGCTTGATTTTCTATATGCATACGATTGTGCACTAAATGCAGCCTCTGAAGCTGAGATGCAACAAAGTATGGATGATTCTCTGCTATGTGTGTTCATTTTGACCAAACATTTAACACCAAGAAAACAAGGTGCTCCATCAGCTAGCACCATACCATCCATATGTGGAACCATTGATTCCAGCAAATGAAGAAGTCTTGAGTACTGTGGATGATGTTACTTACCTTGGCAGTGTCCTTTCTAGGGAGGTACACATCAACAATGAGGTTGACACGTGCATTACCAGACCTAGCTCAGTATTGGGAGACTCCAAATGAAAATGCAGAAGAGAAGAGGTATTAGACAAATTACCAAACTGAAGTCTACAGAGCTGTTATGCTGACCTCATTGCTGTATGCCTGTGAAACCTGGGCAATCTACCAGCACCATGTCAGGAAAATGAATCACTTGCATCTAAATTATCTTAGGAAGATTGCAGGAAAAGATACCAGACCAACTGCCAAGCATTCCAACATTACCACAGAGAGTGCAACTACAATGGGCTAGACACATTGTTAGAATGTCAGATGTACACTTGCCAAAAAAACTATTTTATGGAGAACTCACACAAGACAAGCACTCACAAGGAGGTCAGAAGAAGTAACACCAAGACACCCTGGAAATCTCATCAAAGAATTTTAGAATTGATTGTACCATATGGGAGACACTGGCACAGGACTGCCCAGCATGATGTGCCCTCATCAGTGAGGGTGCTTCACTCTATGAGGAAGGCAGAATTGAAGCAGCTGAAAGAAAACATGACATCCATGAGTTTAGAGTACCCACCTCAGGAGTTCACATGGACTATTTGTGCCCAACCTATGCTAGAGCATTCCCAGCTTGCATTGATTGGTCTGGTCAGTCACAGTTGGACACATTCTAATTTGCCTCTAACATGGTGACATTGTTTTGGTCTTCTTCAATAATGAAGGACAAGAACCAACCAATACTTTTTCTTGGTGATCTATTCAGTTCCCAAGGGTTCAATGATCAATTATCATCTTCATGATAATGAAATGAGGGGGGAAAGGAGAGAGGAAATGAAGAAATGACTCTGAAATACCAATAATGTTTCTTCTAGGGAAGTTAGGTGGCACAGGGGATAGAGTACTAGACTACAGTCAAGAAAATTCATCTTTGCTAGTTCAAATCAGGCCTTGGACACTTTCTGAGCTAGTCACTTAACCTTGTTGCCTCAGTTTCCTCATCTGTTAAATGAGCTGGAGAAGGAAATGGAAAACCATTCCAGTACCATTCCAGTGTCTGCCAAGAACACTCCAAATGGGGTTATGAAGAGTTGAATATGACACATATAGGTATATATATATATATATATGTGTGTGTGTGTGTGTGTGTGTGTGTGTGTGTGTGTGTGTGTGTATGCAGGTATCTGTGTATTGTATATAGATGTATATGTACATGCATGCATGTAAGCATACACAAATCCTCACATATACACATATGTATTTTCTGAGTCCAGGAAACATATCACCAACTGCCTGGTGGATATCTCTACCTGGATGTCCTCCAGGTCTCTTTCAAACTACCCAATTTTGTGGAGGGCTCTTAGGTTCTTGATTTCAGGGATATCCAATCAGTTGTCAAAACTTGTCTGTTCTACCTCCACATCTCATGCTGCCATTATAAACATTTATCTCTAGTAAAATGATTTGACACCCTAGTTCAGGCCCTGATCATCTCTTCCCTGGACCATTGCTATAGTTTTTTTTTTTTTTGACCTGTGATTTCATTGGTGTAGGGAATTCCCAGTGGAGAAAATTCCCTCTACCAGTCCAGGCTGTCACTCTCTGAAATTTCTATTCTTGGAGAGTTGTTTGGAACTCTTTGAGGGTCACAGAGCCATGCTGGGACTTGAACCCAACTTCTTGTCTTTGACTTTTTATCCTCTAAGCTATGCTGCCTTGGGATAGTTTCTTCATGCCTTCTACATTCCAGTCAAACCAACCTACTGACCTCAGCCTCAGCACTTGAGCTCCTACTTCTGGACCTTTGCATGGGGTGACCCCAAGGCTACAATGATTTAGGGTACATCAGCATCTCCTCCCCTTTCAAGAATTCTGAATTTTCTCCAAGGCTCAGATCAGGTGCCATCTCTTACACAAGGCCTCTTCTGATGCCCTCAGTTTGCAATGCAATCCCTCTCCCCCTCCCTTTCCCCTTTCCCTCTCTCCTCCTCCTCCTTTCTCTCCTTATCCCTCTTCCTCTATCTTCCTCTTTCCTCCATCCCCCTCTTTCTCTCTCTCCTTTCCCCTTCCCAAAATACTTTATATTCTCTGGCCTGTGTACCTGTGTACATAATATATTGTCTCTGATTCTCAACATAAGCTCCTTGAGGGAAGGGACTGTTTCTCAAGTCCATTAATCTTTGTACCTCCCTCCCTCCCCCGAATTTAGCATTGAACTGAGTATTTAGGAAATTAAATTTAAGAAGTTTAAGGGTCAAAGTTTAAGAGAAAGTGAAACTCTTTTGACCACTGAAAACTCTCCCAAACATTCTAGTAGGCTCCCATTGCAAGGAAAGTATAAAAATCATTTATTGAATAATTGATAACACCCTGAATTTTTTCTAGAAGTCATTAAGTGCAACCTATAAAATGCTGCTTTCTACATCAAAGCTGGTCATGAGCTATTCAGGTAGTCTGGGGTTAGGAGCTCTTAGGAAATTCCTGTTGTTGTGGTCTCACATTCCCTGAGGCTAGAACAGTTGGCAACTTGTCAGGACCTTTCATCTTTGTATCCAAGCCCAGAAACCCAAGTAATAGATATGTTGCTCTGAATCAAAGGATAAATTCAATGGGGAATGGGGGGTGTGGTCTAAGCATTTCCAATTAGCAGTATCTGTATTTTAAAAACAATTTAAATATATTTATATATAATATCTATATCGACCTATCTATTATTTGCTTTAAAATGGTATTCTCCTTCCTCTCCCAAGTTTATCATCTATTTCCTGGGTCATGAGTCCAGCGGCATTTGGGAGACCTGTATTATAACCCTGGACCTTCCATCAACTCGCTCACTATGTGTCCTCTCTGGACTTCAATTCCCTATTTTGAAAAATAAGAGAGTCTGTCTACTCTAACCCCTTTGCTAAAGGTCAGACTGGACCAGATCAGCTCCCTGGTAGATTAGGGTCAAAGTTAGAATGAATTGAGACACTCATAGTCCATGTAACAGTTTACCAAAGAATGTTTACTTAAACCACAGTAAGGGAAGGCTATACAACAGGGATATCGAGTTGATTCAGTTGAGTGAAGCTCCTCTGCCTCTGAGTTGTCCATGGTGATGTGCTGTGATTGGGGAGATCCTGGAGTTCCTCATTACTTTTGTACTCAGGTGACCAGGTAGAAATGTCAGTGGTTTGAACCTTTACTCTAATGAAGTCTTAAGAGTGTTTTTTTTTTAAAAAAATATATCTTTTAAAAGAAGCAACTAATCCATGGAAAGAAATTCTGGCATATATTCCTCCTACTATACTCCACTCCTCAGTGACAAGGTCATTTTTAAGAACATGAAAACGTTTTAGTATTTCATTTTTTTCCCAATTACATGTTAAAATAAATTTTAACCTTTGTTTACAATTTTGAGTTCCAAATTCTCTCCCACATTCCCATACTTCCCTACTCCTTAAGAAGGAAAGCAATTCAATAAAGATTATACGTGTGCAGTCATATAAAACATATTTCCATATTAGTCATATTCTGAAAAGAAACAGACCAAAAAACCCTCAAGAAAAACAGAAAGTAAAAAAGCAGTATGCTTTTTTCTTCATTGAGATTCTATCAGTTCTTTCTCTGGAGGTAGATAGGACTTTTCATCATAGGTGCCTAAGATTTGTCTTGGATCATTGTATAACTGAGAATAGCTAAGTCATCCACACAGCTGACTATCATACAATATTTCTGATACTATGCACAACCTTCTCCTGGTTCTGCTCAACTGATTTTGCATCAGTTTGTGTAAATCTTTCCAGGTTTTTCTGAAGGTATCCTGCACCTCATTTCTTTTAGCACAATAGTGCCCCATCACAAACAACTTGTTGAGCCATTCTCCAATCAATGGGCATGCACTCCATTTCCAAATCTTTGGGTGGTAAGGTCTTAAAGGAAAGTAGTAATCTTCCACTCTTTAAATGGATCTTGGACTGTTATTGGCTAACCCTAACTTCATGGATGAAAGAATTGAATAGGCAGAAGTAGAGGAGGAAAAATTAAGCCCAAAAGATAAAAACAAAGACAATAAAGACCTCCTAAAAGAGTAGCAGAAAAGGGAAGAAGGAAGTCTTTGCCTTCTCACTTTGGAAGGAACTAGCTCTAGATTTAAGTAACCTGGTCCATGAGGTGGGTGATATCCATTTTTACAGTTCAGAGAGTTCACAGTGGGTCTCTGTCTATAAAGAGATTGACCCTAAGCAGAAGCAGCACCAGAAGCATCAGGGTTATGGTAAGGGAAATGACTTTTCAGCATCAGTCATAGATCCTTAGCTTAAGTTGGAGTCACCTATAGTAAGGCAACTGAGAGACCATTACCCTCTTTCAGGTAGTTTGTCCCAATTCTAGGCCTGATATTAAGAACCTGCCTCAATGACCACTGGATATCATACTGGTAGTGGTATGGAGGGGGTTCTATCAATTCTGAATTATGGCAAAAAAAAAGGCAGTGACTACACTGACCCTGAGTTTGCCACTGGCAATGCCACTGCTCACTTTGCTAGAGTTTGTATCTACCATTTGGCCACCACTGCCCCTAGGACCTGTGCTTCTTCCTCCTTCCCTGCCTGTTGCCCACTGGGTTGCCCACTGGGGTCAGCATCATTGCCTGCTGATGCTCTGCTTCCTTGTTCCAGGGCTAGGAATGCCTCACTGTTCCCTGAGCCTGTAAGTTGTCATTGATGCACTGAGGCAGGGCAGGAGCATTGCCAAAACTTAGGTAATTACTATCCCTGGTTGGACCACCATGCTGCTTCTCTCAGTGACCACTAAAAGAAATTCTTCCAGTCACCTGGCTGTCTGTTTTGAGAGACCCAGGAGCTCCTGCTAGTGGAAACTCACATGGCTTCTCCCAGGACTAGAACTGTCCAGCTCAGGATCACCTCCCTGTACTTAAGAAAAGAGACTCAAAACAAAACCTTTTGAAAAGACAAAAAAAACAGAGGCTGCTTTAGCTAGTATGTATGCCATGAGTAGGAAGGCATCATTTCCACAAGGATAGGGGTTGGAGCTCCACAGGGACCTCTTACCCATCTCTCAGTGGGAGAGAGTGGGAGAGAGAGACAGAGAGAGACAGAGAGATAGAAATATAGATGACAGATGTAAAGAGACAGAGAGATAAAAATACTTAGAAAGACAGAGAGAAACTGAGAGACTGAAAAAGAGAAATAGACTGAGAGACACAAAAAGACAGAGAAACTGAAAGAGACTGAGAGACTTGAGAAAGAGAAACACATACATACAGAGAGCATAGTATCATTACAAGAGTAAATATGTCTCTTTTTTCAAACTGATGCAGCCTCATTTGTTGTGAGGTACCTTTGTCCATGTCCCCAGATGCAGAAATATTTAAGTGACTTTCCAGGGCCTCTTCACAAGCACCAACATGTGAGAAAATTCTGGGTAGCCTCTACAATGTCATCAAAATGAACCCCCACCAAAAAAAATTAAAAGTTTTGTCAGCACAGGTTTTTGGTTTTTTCCAACCCAAATAGCTCCTTTCTTATTCACACAAAAATCTCAGAGTAACAAAAGTCATTCCTTTTAGATTATCTAGAAACATTCATGTTAAACTTACTACTCATAATTTCCTTCAAGTGTGGAAAAGCTTCAGTTTTTGTTTTTTTCCATTGGGGAAAAAAACCAAAAAAACCCCAAACAATACCCCAATTGAGTCTTTCTTTGATATTGAGAGGTAAGCTGAGTTCTGAGGAAATCCTTTAATAAATGTTGAAGAAGGCTTAAATTATTGAACTGGATGGAAGGTCCAGAGCCTCCATAGCAGGAGATTAGGATCCTGCTCAAATGAAAAAATCATACAAGTTCAATCAGCAAATAATTTACGGAGTAGCCCTGGAATCAAGAAGTAACTTTGACCTTTGACCTCAGACACTAGTTATGTGACCCTGGGAAAATCATTTAACCTCTGCCTCAGTTTCCTCTGCTTTAAAAATGGGGGTCATGAGGGCAGCTAGATGGTGCACTGGATAGAGCACCAACCCTCGAGTCAGGAGGATCTGAGTTCAAATCTGACCCCAGATACTTAATAATCACCTAGCCATGTGACCTTGGGTAAGTCACTTAACCCCATTGCCTTGCCAAAAAAGGAAATAGGGGTCATGAAAGCACCCAGTTCCCAAGGTGGTTGCCAAGACTCAAATAAGATGTTTGTAAAGGCCTGAGCAAAGTGACTGCCATATAGTAGGCACTTAATAAATACATGTTCACTTCTTTCTCTTCTCCCCCCCTCCCCCCACTGCACTTATCTTTAGGCTTCAGATGTTAAAGACACAGAACACATTCACATCCATCTCTATTTGTTGAATGGTATAGACAGTTTGTATTCTAAAACTCCAAACTCCAACAGTGATACAGGATGTCCCTTGGTAGGTGATATTTACGGGGATCAAATGATGTGTTTGCAAAGCACTCTGTAAATCTTGAAATGCTATCAAAATATCAGCCATTACATGATCACTGTCATGACTAGGCCTGGAGTATTCATGGCTTACCCACAGTACCACCTGGGGACCCCATCAATTTCTCAATTAGAACCCAGCCAAAAGTGAAATCTTATCCCTTAAACTCTAAGCTTCTCAGTTTTTGATGAGAGCACCATTATCTACTGAATAATTCAGGCTTTGGAGTTAGTTGACTTGCCCTGATCTCTCCTCATCTCATGTCAAATCAATTGACAAGGTCTATCAATTCTTCTCAATGGTATTTCTTACCTCCTTCCCCTTCTTTTTAGTAGTGTTGTTTGTCCTTCATTTTCAGAGTACCCAATACATCATGAAGTGATATCTAGACTCTCAAGTGAATTGGATTTAAGTGAGGCAAAGTTACACAGTCATCAGCCTCACTCACACAGCCACCACCCCTAGCCCTTATCACATCTTTGCTAGATTATTATTTTGGTATAAGTAACCAGAGTTAAATGACTTGCCCAGGGTCACACAGTTTGTAAGTGAACTCAGGTTCTCAAGGACCAGTGCTGTAACCACTGGGCCACCTAGCTGCCCTGTAATTCCTAGATGAATACAACACCTTACAGAATTCAAAATTTGAGACTTGGGAGAGCAGTCCAAGTCATATCTGAAAAAAATCCCCCCTATAATACAATTGTCAAGTTCAGTTTCTGGTGAATGCCCTTCAGTGGAGACCTGTGACCTCTTCTTGCATTGGAAAATGCTTTCTGGGGTCTTCATTTCATGAAAAAACCCAACCAGCTTCCATTCCCCTCTGAGGTCTCTTTCTGACTTTTGCACCTGCTGTTGGCTCCTCCTAGACCTCTCCTTAGCACTTGGGGTCTCCTTTCCCTGGAACATTCAACCCTCTCTGTGACCTTCTGACCCTGGAATAGCCATCTGCCAGGATTGCCTTCTTCTTCCACTGAGGATTTCCTCCTGGAATCCCCACTTTGTGGAGGGTCTCAGGCCCCATTCCTGACTTTTTAGCTCCCTTTTATGTTTGACCTTCCCCTACTGTCTGTTTGTATCTTTTAGTATCCTCAAACTTAGCATGCTGCATTGTACATAATGGAGGCTTACTAAATGCTTCCTTCCTTTCCTCCTTCTTTCCCTCCTTCCTTCCTCCCTTCTCTCCCTCCCTCCTTCCTTCCTTCCCTCCTCCCCCTAACTCTTGGGGCAGCTTGCTCCTCATATTAAATTTAGTAATTTGCAGTTTCCAACCAGAGCTCCTGATTGGACTCTCTGCAGACTAGCCAAACCAGTGTATCTACAGTGACCTCAGTGACCCAGGTAATGAGAGGCTTCTGTTCCAGTCCCAGAGAGAGGTCCAGGGCTCCCAGGAACTCTGGCTGCTAATCTAACACCCTCCCAAGGGGATCTTCTCCTCCTCTCTCAGTGTGTTGGAAAGACTTTGAGGTTAATTGGGAGCGAACTCAAATTCCTGGGAGACACTTGTGGACTGCAGCCATTGGGAATGCATGTAACTGGTTAATACAGCAGAGCACTTATTAATTGTTGCCAAGTTTTGCTATTAGCTTGCTTTATTATTATAGTTATCTCTTCCACATGATGGGGGTTAGAGGCACAGTGCCCCTATGATCTGAAAAATCTGATTAAATTGGTTTTGGCCTTCCCTTCATACCAGAAAAGACATCTGAATAATTCTGGTATTAAAGATAACATATTGGGGGCAGCTAGGTGGCACAGTGGATAGAGCACTAGCCCTGGAATCAGGAGCACCTGAGTTCAAATCCAGACTCAGACAATAATGGGCTAGATGTGTGACCTTGGGCAAGTCACATAATCCCATTGCCTTAAATAAATTTTTTTAAAGATAACATGCTGATATTATGCAAACTATACATATATTTTATGCATTTCCCAGTTTCTACCCTGTTTCTCTGTCATCAACAGCTTCTGCAAAACTCCTTGAAAAATTCCCATTTAATTTCTTATACCAACCTACAATATTTCAAAACTACAGTTGGGAAAGTCTCAATATGGAAAAAAGAACTGTCCTACTGCATGATCCTTGCTTCAAATTCATTTGGCATTTGACATGATCAAGATAAAGAGACAGATTGATGGTAGCACAAGTCAAAGAGGGATTTGTAGGAACCCTCCGCCCCCCCCCCCAAAGAAAAATAAAACTTGATCCGTGTAAAGTCAGTGACTGGGTTTGAGACTCATGGATTAAAATGATCTGTGTCATGGATGAACTTGAAAAGGTCAAGACTATCAAGGGACTTGGGGGGGCAGGGAAATGTAAAGGAAGGTGTGACAGTGGATTGGATTAATACAAAAGAAATAGTTGTGAATGCCTATTGTAATCTACTGTTTGATAAACCCAAAGACTCCAGTTTCTGGGATAAGAATTCACTAACAAAAACTTCTGGGAAAATTGGAAAATAGTATGGCAGAAACTAGGGATAGACCAATATCTAACTTCCTAGCCCAAGATGAGATCAAAATAGGTACAGGATTTCAACATACAAATTGATAACATAAATCAGTTAGGAGAACAAAGAATGGCTTATCTGTCAGATCTACGGAAAGGGGAGTAGTTTATGACCAGAGACAGAAAACATTGCAAAATGCAAAATGGATATATATAGTATCAGAAACACTAGTTGTACAAATTGTTTTGGAACTTACTGCATTCCTTTTCATCTTAGTTGCATTGGTTTTATTTGTAAAACTTTTAAATTTAATGTAATCAAAATTATACATTTTGTACTTTTTCATATACATCAATTGGGAAATGAGTTGTCTAAAAATACAAGTCATTCCCCAAGTGATGAATAAGCAGTTTTCAGATGAAGAAATTAAAACTATCTGTAGTTATGTAATAAAATGATCTAAATCATTATTGATTAGAGAAATTCAAATTAAAACAACTCTGAGATACCACCTCATACCTATCAGATTGACCGATATGACAAAAAAGGAAAATGAGCAATGTTGGAGGGTATGTGGCAAAATTGGGACATTAATGCATTGCTGGTGGAGTTGTGAACTGATCTAACTTTTCTGGAAAGCAATTTGGAATTATGCCCAAAGGGCATTAAAACTGTACATTCCCTTTGATCTAGCAATACCACTACTAGGTCTGTACCTTGAAGAGATCATAAGAAAGGATAAAAAAAAAAACATGTGTACAAAAATATTTATAGCAACTCTTTTTGTGGTGGCAGAGAAATGGAAATTGAGGAGTTGCCCTAGGGAATGACTGAACGAGTTGGTATATGAATACTATGGAGTACTATTGTTCTGCAAGAAATCATGAGGGAAAAAAAGCCTGGAAAGCCTTGTGTGAACTGATGCTGAGTGAAGTGAGCAGAACTAGGAGAGCATTGTATACATTAACAGCAACATTGGGTGATGATCCAATATGATGGACTTGTTCTCAGCAGTACAATAGTCAAAGACAATTCTAAGGTACTTGTGATGGAAAATACCATCCACCTTCAGAGAAGGAATGATGGAATCTGAATGTAAACCAAAGCTTACAATTTTTTTCCTTTCCATTCTTTCTTTCTTTTTTTTAGGTTTTTTTTTTTTTTGCAAGGCAAACCGGGTTAAGTGGCTTGCCCAAGGCCACACAGCTAGGTAATTATTAAGTGTCTGAGACCAGATTTGAACCCAGGTACTCCTGACTCCAGGGCCAGTGCTTTATCCACTATGCCACCTAGCCATCCCTCCATTCTTTCTTTATTTAGAATTTTACAATTTTCGCCCTAATCCTGCTTCCCGCCCCCCCCCCCCAGAAGGCAGTCTGTTAGTCTTTACATTGTTTCTATGTTATACATTGATCTCAGTTGAATGTGATGAGAGAGAAATCATATCCTTAAGGAAGAAACAAAGTGTAAGAGATAGCAAAATTACATAATAAGATAATGTTTGTTTTTTAAGTTAAAGGTAATAGTCTTTGGTCTTTGTTCAAACTCCAACAATTCTTTCTCTGGATACAAATAGTATTCTCCATCATAGATTTCTATCCCAAAATTGAGACTGATTGTTGCATTGATGGAATCCTTTCGATTCTTAACAGACATTCAGAATATTGCCATTAATTCCTTAATTCTGAGGTCACATGATTAAGTAAAACTGAAGCTCTAGTCTCCTAATTCCTATTCATTCAACCAAAGTGTGTAATGTGTCCTAAATCATTGTAGCTATACAGAATTTATTTAAATCTTGGTCCTTGCCCTCATGGAGCTTTCCTGTCTAGTGAAAGATTAAAACATAGACTAATTCTATTTGTAATATTACCAAGTATGGCACCAGAGATGAAAAAAATCAAAGGTGCTATGTGGGTGCTGAGGGAATCAGTATCCAAAGTCATATATACCTAGTAAGTGTCTGGGGCTGGATTTGAACTCAAGGTTTCCCAGTCATTTTTGGTTTTGTTTTTGCAAGTCAATGGGGTTAAGTGGCTTGCCCAAAGGCCACATAACTAGGTAATTATTGTCTGAGAATAGATTTGAACTCAGGTCCTCATGACTCCAGGGCCAGTGCTCTATCCACTATGCCATCTAGTTGCCCCAAGACTTTCCAGTTCTAGGCCCAGCACTCTGTCCAGCTGCCTGCCCTTCTAATTCCAGATTCTACTTCCTGCTTTTTTCTTTCAAGTAGAAAGAAATCCTCATTCTTCTATTTAAAAAAACTGTGTCTGAAAGCTAAGAACATTGCTTTACCTTGTCCCTGAATTGCCCTCCGCCCCTTGTTTGAGCCAAATTTGCCAACATATTCTAAAATACTCTTTTTTCCTTTTAAAGATTTTATTTATTTTGAGTTTTACAATTTTTCCCCCAATCTTCCTTCTCTCCCCCCCAGCCCCCACAGAAGGCAATTTGCCAGTCTTTACATTGTTTCTATGGTATACATTTATCTAATTGAATGTAACGAGAAAGAAATCATATCCTTAAGGAAGAAACAAAGTATAAGAGATAGCGAGATCAGACAATAAGACATCAGGTTTTTTTTCCTAAACTAAAGGTAATAGTCCTTGGCCTTTGTTCAAACTCCACAATTCTTTCTCTGGATACAGATGGTATTCTCCATTGCAGACACCCCCAAATTGTCCCTGATTGTTGCACTGATGGAATGAGCAAGTCCATCAAGGTTGATCATCGCTCCCATGAACATTTTTGTTGCCCTTTGGGTATAAATCCAACCAGAAAGGTTGGATGAGTCCATAGTTCCACCAACAATGTATTAGTGTCCCAGATTTCCCACATCCCTTCCAACATTGATCATTATCCTTTCTGGTCAAGTTGGCCAGTCTGAGAGTTGTGAGGTGGTACCTCAGAGAAGCTTTAATTTGTGTTTCTCTAATAAGTAATGATTTAGAGCAGTTTCTCATATGACTATGAATTGCTTTGATTTCCTCATCTGTAAGTTGCCTTTGCATATCCTTTGACCATTTGTTAATTGGAGAATGGCTTGTTTTTTTTTTAAATTTGACTCAGTTCTCTGTATATTTTGGAAATGAGTCCTTTGTCAGAAATACTAGTTGTACTAAGCACAAAGGGCAACAAAAATGAGCATACCCTTTGATCTAGCAATACCACTACTGGGTCTATACTCTGAAGAGATGATGGAAAAGGGTAAAAACATCACTTGTACAAAATATTCATAGCAGCCCTGTTTGTGGTGGCAAGGAATTGGAAATCAAGTAAATGTCCTTCAATTGGGGAATGGCTTAGCAAATTGTGGTATATGTATATCATGGAACACTATTGTTCTACTAGAAACCAGGAGGGATGGGAATTCAGGGAAGCCTGGAGGGATTTGCATGAACTGATGCTGAGTGAGATGAACAGAACCAGAAGAACACTGTACACCTTAGCAGCAACATGGGGGCAATGATCAACCTTGATGGACTTGCTCATTCCATCAGTGCAACAATCAGGGACAATTTGGGGCTGTCTACAATGGAGAATACCATCTGTATCCAGAGAAAGAACTGTGGAGTTTGAGCAAAGACCAAGGACTATTACCTTAAATTTAGGGAAAAAACCTGATATCTTATTGTCTGATCTTGCTTTATGTTTCTTCCTTAAGGATATGATTTCTCTCTCATCACATTCAATTTGGATCAATGCATACCATGGAAACAATGTAAAGACTGGCAAATTGCCTTCTGTGGGGAGGGAAGTTTCTTCCATACTAACTTCCAATTTTCCCAGCAGTTTTTATCAAAGAGAGAGTTTTTATCCCAATAGCAGGACTCTTTGGGTTTATCAAACAGCAGATTACTATAATCATTTCCTGCTATTGCCCCTAGTCTATTCCACTGATCCACCACTCCATTTCTTAGCCAGTACCAGACAGTTTTGCTGACTGATGCTTTATAATATAATTTTAGATCAGGTAGAGTTAAGCCCCCTTCTTTTGCACTTTTTTTATTGCATCCCTGGAAATTCTTGTCTTTTTATTCTCCATATGAATTTACTTGACATTTTTTCTAACTTGTTAAAGTAATTTTTAGGAATTTTGATTGGCAGGAAAGCTTACAATTTCAACTATTAAAATTTGTCTTATGTTTTATGGGGTTTTTCCTTATAGTTTTTTCTTTTTGTTTGGATCCTTCTTTCACAATATAATTAATATGGAAATATATTTCACTTAACTATACTGTGGAAAACCTTTACTAGATTGCTGTCTGTAGGAGGGAGGGGAAGGGAGGGAGGACAATGTGAAACTCAAAACCTTACAAAAAAATGATTTTTGAAAACTATCTTTGCATGTAGTTTGAAAAATAAATTAATTAAAAAATAAAAAATAAAATAAATTATCCATATACTTGTTACCCCTCAAAGAATGTAAGTTCCTGGAGGGCAGGGATCATTTGGGTGTTTTCCCTTCATCTTCACCATCTACAACAGAACTTTGCATACTGCAAGTGAAGTACAACATCAATATTTGTGTAATTCCTGTATAGAAGGGGGTCCTTGACACCTTTCTGGGCCCTGAGAAATGCCTCAGAAATATAAACTTGGGGGGCAGCTAGGTGGCGCAGTGGATAGAGCACTGGCCCTGGAGTCAGGAGTACCTGTGTTCAAATCCGACCTCAGACACTTAACAATTCCTAGGTGTGTGGCCTTGGGCAAGCCACTTAACACCATTTGCCTTGCAAAAAAAAAAAAAAAAAACCTAAAAAAAAAAGAAATAAACTTGGCTAAATGCCTTTGGGTCTGAGAATAATCTGACCCAAATGCTTTGGATCTGAGAATAATGGGACCCAAATGCTTGACTCTGGAAGTCACGAGATATACCATAAAGTTGTCTGAGATACACCAAACACTCTTGTTAACCTAATCATTTTGCTGTATCTGTAAAATTCCTGCTTCCTCCCAAGACTGCGTCCTCTTCCACAGAGGGAACTGGCACCATAAGATAGTAAATTCAACTCCCTTAAACCTGTGGGAAAGCCCATGAGTATATGATTCTCTCTGTCTCGGGAAAACATGTTCAGACATAACACAAAGACCCTCACTGTCTTCTGTCTTTGTCCATCCCCCTATCTACACTAGGCCACATGTTTGCATATGTTTGAAGTAGTCTGACAAGAAAATATATATCTAACCGCTGTCTCTGCTTCTGTATCCTGCTTGCTCACAATACCCTCAACCCCCCAAAATATTATAAAAACCTTGTCCTCTGGACACGCTGGGCCATGCAATTTGAGGGAAAATGTAACTCTGCATTATCAGGTAATCAATCTCCAAAACTTATCAAATTTTGGTCTCCATCTCACTCTTTGGGTTCAACACAAGTAGATAATAAATGTTTATGTCTTTTGGTTTCATGTCATTTATATATACACACATTACACATTTATTGTATTTCTATGTATACATATGCATTTATACATATACATACAGTCCCCTTATTCTTGTTCCAGGTATATGTGTATAATAAACACATATGTACCAACATGCACATACTATATATGTGTATATAGACACATATTCCCCTCATCCTTGGTCTCTGTGTATATATACATGTATGCATGCAAATAAAATAGACATATATTGTGTATTGTTTACGCACATCCCTATCTTTTCTCCAGGTGTGTACACATTACATGCATATACACTTTAATATATGTATGCTCACATGGTGTACACATGTGTGTATGTACATAGATATAGGTGTATGTACAGTGTATTGCAGTCCTTGTGTCACACATGTTTATATATACATACAGACAGTATACATATACAAACATATACCTCATGTGTACATGTGTGTATACACACAACACTCCCCTCATCCTTGCTCCAACTGAATATTTGAACATGTGTGAATATACATTTTCTTGCACAAATATGCCCATTCATGCCCTTTCCTTACCTTAACCACTGGCATATGGCACTTCTGCTGCAGGTATAGAAAATAATGAGTCTAAATCCCAATAAGGATTCTTTCAGTAGCATCTTGAGCAAATAAGTAGCCATCTTTGAAAGCCTCCAGTGCAAGTGAACTTCTCAAGGAAATTCATTTTGCAAAAGTTAGTCATTTTAGTCATGTCTGACTTAGTTTCCTCATCTGTAAAAAGAGTTTTGAGAAGGAAATGGCAAACCACTCCAGTACCTTTGCCAAAACTCTCAAAGGGGGTTATGAAGAGTCAAACATGACTGAAAATGACTGAACAATAGCAAAACTGCCTGAAGTTCCAATCTTAGAACTCATGCCTACCTTCAACTGGCAGACCTACCAACTTTCAGTCTCAATCCTGAGATTATGAATAATGGTCCAACCCCTAATGAATCATGTTGTGTGGCTGGCTTATGCTCCCTTAGGGCCTCCTAAAGTTGGCATTAGGTAGGAAAGGGCCTGCCTCTGAACTGGGCCTCCCCCTCAATCCAGGCACCCTTTCATCCAAGAAAGTCTTACCATAATGTAGCAGCATGTACTTCATCTTCCTCCAAAACATATGAGTCCTCTCTCTATGAGTAGTCACTTGCCCTTGGTAGTCCATTCACAACCAATGAACAGGACCTTCAGAGTGTCTGCTCAACATCATGTCGTAGTGAGGAATTGTCCTTTCAGTGTTGTAGACATTCTCTGGGTCCTTTGACTTACAGACATAAGAGTTCAATTTTTCAGCAAATTGGTCTGGAGTTACCATCTTGTGCTCTCCTTGGACACTACTATTTTTCAGTAGATCTCTGTCCCCTGTCCGGAGGTCTTGACAATGAACTGGAGTATCTTGTTATTCTGTGAGCCAAGACCCAGGCAGTCATGTCCTTACATCTACTCTTTATCTGCTGCTTTGCCTGGCTTCAAATCCACTTAACAAGATACACTCACCTCCCAGTCACCCACCCCCAGGTGACACTCATCAACTCGAATCTCACTATCATGCTGTGGGAGCTTGGGCAAGCCATTCAATCTATGTGCTTCAGTTTTCTGATCTCTAAAATAGAGATAATAACAGCATTTACCTTATCAGGGTGTTGTAGAGATCAATAAAAATCGTAATGCAGCCAGCATAGTAAATGCTTTAGAAATGTTAGCTATTATTCCAGTTACTATTAATTGTTCATCTAGGATCCTATGTGTAATGTGAGTCAAATCCCTTCCCCTTCCTCATATGTAAAATGAGAGAGTTGTACTAGATGGCCCTTCCAGCTGCAGAACTCTAATCCTAAAAAAAAAAGTCTTTAGCTCTTCAAAATCCTTCAGACTCAGTCAGGTGAGAGACATTTCAAATTTTTTTGAGTCATCATTCACTCCAGGCTGAGACCCGATGAGACTTAGTAGAGGCTTACAAACCTAATTCTTGTCAATTGACAACTTTTGATCAGGTCTTTTGATTCATGTGTAGCATTGTCAGCAGCCTTTCTTTATGTTCTATATTTTAGAAACTACTAGATGGCTCAGTGGAGAGTTCTGGCCTGGAGTCTGGCCAGACCTGAGTTCAAATGCTACCTTAGACACTAGCTGTGTGATACTGAATAAGTTACTTTTCCTTGGTCTGCCTCAGTTTTCTTATCTGTAAAATGGGAATAATGTTGAGTGGGACAAAGTCTGAGATTTCTTCAGTAGAATATTATAGATTAGAACTGCATCTCTTCTGCCCCTGACAAACAACTCTTGGGATATCAGTGAGTGGTATTACTACTGGAATGTAAAGAGCAAACTGACTTTTGTTTCTTATCTACTGAGTCTTCAGGAAGGCTGCCGCATGTCTCTGGATTATTTAAATTACTTTATAGGCTTAGATTGTAAAGACCTCATTCTTACCTAAAGAGGATAGGTAAGTGGGGGGAGGGGGATTGAGTTAGCATAAATATGACCTTTGGGTCTTCTCTCTTTGCCTCAGTCTCTGTAATTGATTGGGACCCTTCCTCTAGAAACAAATAAAACTTTCTCTTCATATCTTGAGAGATCTCCGAAATTTATTTAAGTGGCATTCATCCGCACAATGTAAAAGAAGGCCAATGATAGTACCTACTTCCACCTGTGGTAAGGATCAAATGAGATACTTAGCACAGGACTACTCCATTTCTTCTAAGGGATTCTTGTCCACAGTGTAGTATCTGTAATGATCACATGAATCAAATTCACCCATTCCCATTCATTTAAGTTCACTGAACCCCAAGAGGCCAAGATCCTTCTGTCTTCTGTTTTTCCACATCCAACTCCCCTTGGTAAATTGATCTTACATTCCAGGTTCCTATTCAATATTGATCTTTTTCATTGTGTTTGTTTTTGCAAGACAGTGGGGTTAAGTGACTTGCACAAGATCACCCAGGTAATTATTAAGTGTCTCAGGCTAGATTTGAACTCAAGTCCTCCTGACTCCAGGGCCAATGCTCTATCCACTGTGCCACCTAGCTGCTCCTGCAATATTGATGCTTATAGCATTGGATTTTCCTTTCGTTATCAAACAAGCTTCCTTTCAACTTTAGCCCAGACACTTCATTAGTACTGGAGCAACTTGTTAATTATCCTCCATTCTTCCCCAGTAGTTTGCTGGGCACCTTTCCAGCTATGGAGCTCATCTTCCAGTGTCATCTTGTTTATATCATTTTTTTATGGTCTGTGAGGTTTTCTTGGCAAAGACATTGCAGTGGTTTTCCATTTCTTTCTCCAGTGGATCACCTTTTGTCAGAATTCTCCACAACGAACTGTCTGTCTTGGGGAACCTTGCTAGCTCCTAGCTTCATTGAGTTTCCTAGGTCTCTCTGGATTGAGAAGGCAGTGATCCAGAAGGGGAGGTGTTTTATAAATGTCCATTATTATTATTATTTAGATATCATTCATAAAGTGCTTCGCACAATACAACAGGTGCCTAATAAATGTTTGTTCTCTTCTTTCCTTCCTTTCCAAACATGACCAGATCATTCAGATATGCTAACAACTCCAAGAAGTTTAGACCACTAATTGTGTTTTCCATGAGCCTTTGAAAAATAGTGTACAACATGGAAACAATGTAAAGACTGACAAATTGCCTTCTGTGGGGGCTAGGGGGAGGGAAGTAAGATTAGGGGGAAAATTGTAAAACTCAAAATAAATAAAATCTTTAATAAAAAATGAGAGAGCCCCCGAAATCCCTTGGGATAGGGGCCCAAGCTGATAGAGTCCAACTGGGTGGGTGAAGGTCATATTTTCCCCTTTATCTTCCTTTGCCACGGGGATAAATTGAACAAGACCAGAGCTACGAATCACTAACTGCCCAGAAAACAGTCCAGGGCACTTTGGGCTTGGGGTCTAGTGTTCCTCTCCACCTCTGTTCTTGTCCAAGTTCTAATAATACACATAGTATCCTGATTCTTCTGGGACTGAACAAAGGACCTGGAACCTAGTAGGAATCTAATAAATGCTTGTTGCTTGTTTGGTACTGATGCCACAGATTGCCAATTTCTAATTATCCCATAGGTACATGGTGATTCAGGACTGGTACTCATAAGGGACTGGCTATTCCATTCTGGGGATAATGCTTCCTCCCCTTTCTGCTTCCATTTTACTCCACGTAGTTCCATGACCAGGAAATGCAGTGAGATTTTTGTTCTCTTTTTAAGCTGTGTTGGTTGAAATCTTGGCAAATAGAATCCATGACGGGTGACTGCTCTCTTTGTTGTGGAGGCTTCTGGGAGTTGTAGTCTAAAGAGAACTCAAGGCCTGTAATAGACACACCCACCATAACATACGTCAATAAAGTGTCATTTCAGGAAGATGAAGGAGCCAGCAACTGGGAAACTCAGAAAAGGCCTCTTGTAGAAAGGGGTTATGGGTGGAAACTTGGCAGAAACTTGAATTCTAAGGAGTTGAGATGAAGACATTCCAGGCAGCGAAACGAGAAAGTGGGATAATATTTGGAAAGCACTTAGAACAATACCTAGCCCATGGTAGGTTCTCTATAAAACCTTATGCCCTCCCCACTTCCCCAGGCAGCGTGACCTGCCTGTACAAACATGTTTAGGTGGGAGATAGCATGAACTCAGTAATCATGAAACAAATATGACATCATGATATTCCTCTGAAAGACCCCAGAGCGAAACTATAAAATCAGATCCTTCTTCCTCATTCCCCTCTGGGCCCCAAGCACTCTCCTCTCACTTAGAGACTAACAAATTTCTTCTTTAGGTGGTGGGGGCATAGTGGCTAGAGTGCTGGGCCTGAAGTCAGGAAGAACTGAGTTCAAGTCTGGACTCAGACACGTACCAGCCATGTGATTCTGGGCAAGTCATTTCACCTCTGTCCTTCACTGTAAAATGGGGATGATAATAATAATAGAACCTCCATCCCAAGGTTGTTGTGACAATCAAGTAAGATGATATTTCTAAAGCCTTTAACTCAGTGCCTATCTCATAATAGGGGCTTTCTTGAATGCTTGCTCCCATTCCCTCCTCCAGAATCCTCAGGGGCTGAAGCAATCCCTTCTCTCTCTATTCCCTCTCCTTAAGGAGTATGGTGTATTGCCCAGGAAGCAAACAAGATACAAGAAGTGTCCAGGCACTGACTGCCTGAAACAGATTTTACTTCAAGCCTCATCATTTCATAGTGACTTCCTGTGTTGTTCCCTTCTGCCTTGCAGTATGGTCACAGGCCCAGGCCTCTGCCCTCCTCCTGGCTAAACTGAACCAAGGAGAGAGGCTCAAAGCTTTGTACCTCAATACCTGATCGGAGGGGAGAATGATGGTTCCAAGATCCTACCGCCTTAGCTAGAGGGGATCTCAGGTTATTTCTAGTCCCACCCCCTCATTTTACAGAGGGAAAACAGGCTTAGGGAAGGGAAGTTACTTGTCCGAGGTCATCTGTAAGATCCTAGCTCTAAAGTTGAATGAAATGTCAGATGCTACCCCCTGGGGCTTAACTACTAAGATGGGCAGTGACCCTTAAGATGGGTAATACTGGAACAGAGCAATAGCTGGTAGCAGCTAGCTCAGAAACTCACATTGCTTTGGTTAGAAACCTGTTCAGTATCCTGTTCTGTCAGCAGGCATGACAGACAAAGTTTGAGCAGGAAGGGACTAGAGGCTTGGGAGACAGAATGTGAAGCATTCCCGTGGAAAGTCCTCTGGTGGGATAGGAGTTGGAGGATATCTGGGACATTGCTCCACTTCTCTTAGCGCATGGGTTGAGTGACACCTCCTTAGACCAAAATTCCCTTTCCTGGCCCCAATGTTTTCTTCTTTTAAAATGGATGTTCCTCAAGGATAAGAATTGTTTGATGTTGTCTCTGCATCCTCAGCACCTAACAGTGTCTGGTACATAGTAGTCACTTATTCATTCATTCATCTCATCTGTCAGTCTGTTTGTAGGAAACAGTTCAGTCCCTATAGTTTCAGCCCTGTTTTTTTAGCATGCACAGCTTTTCTATAAAAGTAACTTCTAGTGGGGCGGCTAGGTGGCACAGTGGATAGAGCACCCTCCTGGAGTCAAGAGGACCTGAGTTCAAATTTGACCTCAGACACTTAATAATTACCTGGCTGTGTGACCCCAAGGTCACTTAACCTCATTGCCTTAAATATATATAAATTTTAAAAAAAGATTTTATTATAAGACCAGGTCTCATGATGAGAAAATGAAAGACAGATGGAACGAAGCATAGGATAACAGAATTTCAGAGGTGGAAAGGACCTCAGCGGCCATCTTGTCCATTTCATTCATGAAAAAGAATCCCTACTACTATGCACCTAGCCAGCTTTGTCTAAAGCCCATTCTGCTTTTTGACATCTCTCATTATTAGGAAGCTCTCCCTGACTTCAAACTGAAATTTTCCTCTTTGAAATTTTGACTCTTATGCCAAACAGTATGTTAAATTCTTCTTCTATATCATAGCCTTTCCAACTAGAGCATTTTGATTACATAAAATTAAAAGACTAAATTTAGCATGAACAAAATCAATCCAGCTGGAAAAAAAGAAAAACTTTTCAAGAGGAAAAAATCTTTGCATCAAATATCTCTGATGAAAATCTGATAGCCATGTTATTTAAGAAATTAAGACAAATATTTTATTTTTAAAATAAACGTATTAACTTTACATGCACTTATAATCTGTCCCTCCCATTGCTTTCTACTCAATTGAATTTTTAAAAAAAAATCCCCCAAAACAACAATAACAACACATGCATAATCTAGTAAAAAAAAATTCCATATTGGCCATGCCTGAAACTATGTGTCTTTTTCTCTATTTTAAGTTGATCACGTCTCTGGCAGAAAGTGAATGGTATGTTCCATCTTTAGCCTTCTGTACTCAATATAAATATTTTAAATAAAGAGCCATTTTCCAATAAATAAGTAGTCGAAGGATAGGAATAGATTTTTTAAAAAATGAAATGCATGGAAAAAATCCTCCAAATCACTAATATAACAAGAAACACAAATTAAAACATCATTGAGGTTTCATTTCATTCTCATAAAATTGGCAAAGATGACAGAAGTTGGAAATAGTCAATACTGGATCATTGTTGTTTGTGTTTTGTTCTTGAAGAAGACCATGACATCAGGGATGTGATGCAATGACATGTAAGTGAATTGGATTTAAGTGAGGCAGGGCTGTGTAAAGTCACCAGCCACACTTTCTCCTCAGGAGGCATTTGGTTATCATACCCTTACCTGTGAATGCTCTGCCCAAAGGATTGTAAATTTTAATCACTGAAACCTGACAAGATAGTCAACATTGGAGGCAATGTGAGAAGATAGGGACACTACTATGCTGTCAGTTTAACTCTGAATTGGCCCAAATGTTTTGGAAAACAATCTGTACTTATGCTAGAAATATGAGCAAATTGTTCCATCTCTTTGACCCAGCAGTCTTTCTACTGGATAATTATCCCAAGAAGGTCAAAGACAGAGGGGAAAAGTCTCATGCCTTCAAATCAAAATATTTGCAGGACCATTGGTCATGATAGTTAAAAAAGAAGTGAAAGCCAAATAGATGCCTACTGATTGTCTGAATGAATTGTGTTATATGAAAAAAATGGAACATTATTATGTCAGTAGAGTACGTAAAAAATGAGGAATTCAGAGTACATAGGAAGACTTGGCTGATGTAGAATGAAGTAAACAGATTTGTGAGAGCAATATATACAAAGTATAAACAAAAGCAATCTAAAAGGCAAACATTAATTGCACTGACCCATCTGTGTTCCAGAGAACAGATGAAATACGTTTTCCTCCTCACATTAGAAAGGTGGAGGACTATGTGAGTAATAAGTTGTTTACATTAACAGACGTAATCAGTTTTGGGGGGTCAGCTTTGCTAAATTGTTTGCTTTTTTATGAAAGGTCAAATAGGGAAACTACAATTGGGAAATAACTATAATTTTTCTTCTTTTTTAAAAAAAGCATCACTAAGACTTTAAAAATAGAATAAATTGAAAATGGCAAGGGAAATATGAATCATCAGAAATTTGGGAAACTGTCTTACGCTTTTGTATGATTAGAGACTTAAAGAATCTACATTCTAGAATGTGATTCAAATGACACACTGTCCCCTCTCCATCTGTACAAAATTCCTTTTCCACTTGACCTCTGTGTAATAAGACAACTGGAGTACTACCAGGGGAAAGTGAGGTTATTACCCTAAGCCAAGAAAGACATCAGTCACTATCTGCTGGAAGCTGAGGGAAACTATAGATAGAATGATATGAGATGGCTAGAAAAGAGACCATAATAACCAGAATAAAAGACATATGGAATGATTAGAATGGACATTATGTAAGTCTGAGACAATATGGGCCCCTGTGGGAAGATTGCTCCTTTATGGGTTTCTATTTTACAGGGTCTACTATGAGTTCTGCTTGGTGTTTTGTGAACCTGTATGCTTGTAAGGGGAGTTAATAACTATATCCTGGGGTGGTGTTTTAAAAAAAAAAAAAAAAGAAATGCGTGGAAAAAAATCCTCCAAATCACTACTAAAACGAGAAACACAAATTAATTGTCCAGGGTCCCATAGATATACAAGTCAGATACAAAAGCTCTCAGATCTGCAGAGGGACCATGAGTATCTAGGCCCTTCATTCTCAGGAGGAGTACGACACAAAGACAATTTGTTTACAATCAGTCCTAAATTGAAGCTTGCTGCTTGACAAATAGTACTCTCTTCCGCTTTCCATATCCCACCATAGACAACGTGCTGCCTTTGATGAGCTGTCTTCTACTTTTATTCTTCATGAGAATAAAAGAGGTGAAGACCATGAACTTTGTATGAAATCTTGAGTAAGTCCTTTCCTCCTTCTGTAAACTCATTTTCTTTCTCTGGGGAGGAATTTGATGACTTATGGGGTCTCTTCCAGCTCTGAAATTGTCTTTTTCTATAATCTGCTTTGCCTTTGGCTCCCCTTTATCCTGGGATGTTATGGTGGTGACCAGAATGGAATGGGGGGTAAAAGTGTTGTGGTAGAAGAAAAAGGTTCTGATATTCTTCCAGGTGATTAAGAATAGACTGGGTCTTTGGTACTTTTATTCTGATTTGAATATCCTAGGACTTTTGGCTTATTTGAATGGAGACCCTCCTGTTAGATATACATAAAGATAACATAAAGTCAAAAAACAGAAAGGGACTCAGAGATTCCACCTATTACAAACTCCTCACTTCACAAATGAGAACACAGGGCTCAGAGAGTAGAATGGCTTACCCAAAAGGCATTATGATCAAGTGCCCTGATGTTGGATCAAGAGAGGCTTGAATTTGAATTCTGCCTCTCCTGTCATCATGGACAAGTCACCTGACCTTTCTGAGTCTGGAAAATGAAATAATAATTTCTATCATTCCCCACCAAATGAGTGTGAAGATCCAGTGAGACAGTGTATAATAAAACACCTTGCAAATCCTGGAGCCCTATGGCAAAGTTACCTATTACGATGACTACTGTCCAAGTTTGAGCATGGTCATTGATGAAGCAGGCACCCTGGAATGTTCAGTTCAACTCTGATGGTTTCACCAAATGTTTGGAAAGTAACAAACTACAGTATTTGATTACTTTCATAGTATACAGTTTTTCTAATCATGTTCTAAACTTCAGTATGTGTCCCATGCACTGCACTAAGCACTGGGAATGGACCCATTGAAATGGTCCCTGCCCTGAAGAAGCTTACATTCCACTTGGAGGAATAAATTAAATACACACTCAACCAAGTAAATACAAAAAATGTGCAAAGTATTTACCAAGGTGAGGATACAGATCCAACATAAGGAGTAATTCATAATAGAAAAAGCATTCCAGAAGGTACAATGTAAGCATAGGAATGAATGGGATAGAGACAGTAGAAGGATAGTCGAACATGGCTGAGTATACAAGGGCAGTGAGGAGTAACCAGAGAAAGGAGCTGTGGCCTAGGGAGTCTTGGACTCAGAATCTCCGGGGTTCTGAGTGGCATCATGGGGCAGTCTTTCATAGCAGCAAAGGTGATGTAATGTTGATTTAATTATCCATCTCTAAGATAGAAGAGAAAAAGGGTAGGTGGGGTCCAACATCTATTCCTGGCTGTTTGGTCAGTTAGTTGAGTTCTAGGGAGACCAGTTATAGAGGAGAAAAGCATGTTTAAGGCACCCATACTTAGCCAGGTCAGCTCTACCCAGAGTGATCCTAGGTGACTATAGGAGGAGGACTAGATGAATGTATGACATAGAGGATGGTATCATAGGATTGTATATCCCCCCAAACTTGGGGAGGAGAAGTTAACAGGCCATGGTCCCACACAGGATCCTACCTCTAGAGCTGAAGGGAACTCAAAAGTCAACTAATCCAATCCCCTTGTTTTATAGAGAGGGAAACTGAGGCCCAGGGGTAGCTAGGTGGTATCATGAATAAGAATGCTGGGCCTGAAGTCAAGATGACTCATCCTTAAAATCTTAAATACACACACACACACACACACACACACACACACACACATACGCAAAAAAAAAAAAGAACTCCTCTTCTTGAGTTCAAAACTAGTCGAAGACACTTCCTAGCTGTGGACCCTGGACAAGTCACCTAATCCTGTTTGCCTCAGTTTCCTCATCTGTACAATGGGCTAGAAATGGCAGCCCATTTCATTATCTTTGCCCAAAAAAAACCCAAATAGGGTTCTAAAGAGTTGGACATGAATGAAAAATGACTAAACAACAACAACAAAGCTGAGGCCCAGGAAAATGACTTGCCCAAGACCATATAGGTATTAGACATCATGAGACTTTTTATTCAAAAATATACAAAAGATCAAGTTCATGGGGTTGTGTAACTAATAAAGCCAAATGGTTCTAAACTATGTTAGGGATCCTCTTACGAGTTTTTCCTGCCAAAATAATCTGTGGGCAAGGACTAGACTTTGGGGGAGGGATGGGAATGATGGGGAAGCACAAGGACATCAGTAGGAATCAGCTAAAAGAACACGTATTCTGGAGTCAGAGAACAAATGTTCAAATCTGGCCTCTATTGCTTAATCACTTACGTGATCTTGGGCAAGTCACTTTACTTCCCTGGGCCTCAGTTTTCTCTTCTGTAAAATGAAGGTGTTGGACTCAGTGACCTCTGAAGGCCCAGCCAGCTCTAGAGCCAAGAACCATTGTATAACCTTTCACTTCTTTGACCTCAGTTTCCTTCTCTATAAAATGAGAGGGATAGATTCAATGTCTCTGAGATCCTTTTCAGCTGTACGTTTATGAGTCTACATGCAACTTTGAGTAATTCACATCATCTCTCTGGGCTTCGGTTTCCCCCCTCTGTAACATGAGGAGAGGGGAAAGGCTTGGACTAGATGATTTCTGAGATCTCTTCCATCTTTTGATCTTGGATCCTATGATCCTACCAGCCTCTCTGTCCACTACAATAACCATTGACCAGTGAGTGAGCCAATGTGAAATCACTGTGAAGGGATAGGGATTCATTGTAAATTCCCAAGAAGTCCATCCTCGCCTCTTATGATGCATTTGCTCCTTTGAGGCTATTTTAGTAAACTTCCTTCTGATGAAAGGAATCTTTTCTTCCTGGAATTTGAGCTTGTGGTAGACACTCGTACACACTGTAACTTTACCACTGAATGATGTTGATTGCACAATGGGATTTCAAAAATGAGTGGGGCTAAAGAACACATTTCCTCAAGGAGAACCTCATCCAGAATAGTTTCATTTTTCTCCTCATTGCCAAATGGAATACTTAGTTCAGAGAAAAGGGGGTGGGAGGTAGGCTGGTGCCCTCTGATTCCAATTTGTAATCCTGTGTGAGAGGTGTGTCTTTCAGATTCCAATGTTAGCTTCTTCAAGACATTTTAATTACAACAGAAAATGGCCCAGTTTGTTTCCAAAGAGGAAAAATGAACTGCTTTCTTATCTATAATATTGTAATATCTATCTTTAATAGGTGGTGCAATGGATAGAGCACTGGCCTTGGAGTCAGGAGGACAGGAGTTTGAATGTGACTTTAGACCCTTATTACCTGGGTGACCTTGGACAAGTCACTTTACCCTGATTGCTTCACTTCCAGGGCCATCTCCAGTCATCCTGATTCCTACCTAGTCACTGGACTGAATTACTCTGGAAGGGAAAGTGAGGCTGGTGACTTAGCACAGCCCCCCCCCCGTCCCTCAAATCCAATTCATGTTCATGTCACAGCATCACCTTCCTGATATCATGGTCTTCTTTGAGAATGAAGGACAAACATCATCATCTATAATAGTGGAAAGCACTTAAAGCAACACCTCTCCTAATTAGCCTGATATCACTGTTAGCTATTATTATATAGTGCTTTGCATTTGATCCTCAATGACCCTGGAAAGTAGGTGATATTTTCATCCCCATTTTATAGATAAGGAAATTGAGGCAAACAAAGATTAAGTGACTTGTCCAGTGTGGAATTTTGCTCATATAGTCAGACTCATTCACATGTAGGGAAGTACCACAGATTTCAACTAACTAATCGATCTGAAAGTGAAGGGGACATAAAACCTGTCAACAAAAATGTTTATAAACTGATAGACACAAAAGAGGAACACCATGACTGTTGATCTGCACATCAAGATTGGTAGATGGAAATGAGAGGCAAGGGATTCCCTCCTGGCAAGGCAACACATGTAGACACAACCTTGCTTCTTTTTCCAAAAATAGCATTGATGCTAAGTATTCCTATCAGTAGTACCAAGTCAGTCCAGTAAAAGGAGCCAGCCACCCTCACCAGGACAGACCTTCCCATCCTTCCTCCTCCAAGAGGGTTAGGAGGCATTTTCTTACCCTCCTTGCTCATTCAAAACGGTGGATAATGATGCCAACAAAAGCCCTGTTAATCAATTCACTAGCCTGGCAAGTGAGACAACAGCAAGGTCAGGGAGCATCTGCATATGGCAGGCTGCAAGGAAGAGGGATGTAAAGAGCAGGATGAAGGATAGGGGGTCTAGGACTAGAAGGTTGTGCAAAGTTAAGGAGCAGCTAGGTGGCACTGCAGTGGATAGAGCACTAGTCCTGGAGTCCGGAGGACCTGAGTTCAAATTTGACCTTAGACACTTTGATACTTACTGGCTGTGTGATCTTAAGTAAGTCACTTAACCCCAATTGCCTCCTTCCAAAAAACAATAGCAACAAATTTTAGGTAAGACTGTGTTTGCCTTTGTGGAGCAATCTCATAACATGAACATTTTAGCTGGCTCTTCCTCCATCTTCCTGAACATCTAGACTTAGACCATGGCATATGTCCTTATATGTTTAGCTTTATGTACTGTCTTGGATCGCAGTTCTTGTGATGCCATATGTATTTAGGACATCCTTAATTGCTGTTTGAAGAACGGCTGCTTTTTAGCCTCTCTGTGAACTTTGCCCTGAGCAGCTGCTTCATTCCTGATTGCAGTCCATCACACAAGTCAATCCAAGGCCATTCTTTCCAAGCCCCAATCCATGCTGCAGCTTTTGAAGCTGATGCCTGGTCCATCTTTGAATAAGAACAGCTAAATGGTACTGTGTTAGAGTGCTGGGCCTGGGGTCAGGAAGACCTGAATTCAAGTCTGACCTCAGACTCCACTGTGTGACTCTGGACCAATAAATTAACCCTGTTTGCCTCAGTTTCTTTATCTGTAAAATGAACTGGAGAAGGAAATGACAAACCAATGTCTTTGCCAAGAAAACCACAAATGGGATCACAAAGAGTCACACATAACTGAAATGACTGAACAACAAACATCCTAGAATACTTTCTTCTTTCCACCCAGCTTACAATGACCCCATTTGTAGCCCTGCCTGGTCATTGGGTTTCAGTGATCTCTATTTTTGTTTGTTTGTTTGTTTTGTAGTTGGTCTGTGTCCCAAGAGCCCCAAATTAGTGATCTGCCCTGACATTTCTCTGTTAAATATGGCTTCTGATGGAGAATACCATCTGTATCCAGATAAAGAGCAGTGGAGTTGGAACAAAGTTCAAGGACTATTCCCTTTAATTTAGGGGGGAAAACTGCTATCTTATTGTCTGATTTTGCTATCTCTTATACTTTTTGTTTCTTCCTTAAGGATATGGTTTCTCTCTTATCACACTCAATTTGGATCAATGTACAACATGGAAACATAGTAAAGACTGACAGATTGTTGTCCATGGGGGGGTAAGATAGGGGAAAAATTGTAAAACTCAAATGAAATCTTCAAAAATTAAAAAAAATATATGGCTTCTGGGTAGTGCAACTAGCAATAACATCCTCCATCGGAGGCATATCCACTTGACTTTTATCCTGCCCCAAACTGGGAAGAGGTTGGTCATGACTCATCCAGAGTAAAGGGAAGTCAAAACAGTCTCCCCAGGCAATTTGCTTAAACTTTTCTTTTGGGAGATAATAGTAGTGATAATAGTGATAATAGTAGTTGGATGCATTGGGTGGAATGTTCTGACCTGCTGAAAAATGTTCATTTCTGAGTGACTTTCTCATTCTCAGCCTCTCCCCAAGATGCCCAAGTTAACAGCTTCCAAAATATCACTTCTAGAGGTTCAAAGACTCCCATGTCTATTGGGGAATCAGAATGGAAAAGGTCTTTGTTTCCTCAGCTGTAAAGTGAGGGCATTGGATTCCTTGGCCTCCAAGGCCTCCAAAGTTCTCTCTGACTCTGGGCCTCTGTTGCCATGGTACTGTAACCCTAAGAGCAGCTGAATGGTCAAGTCGATTCTAAAGCATCCTAAATTCTGAGTTTCAGTATACCAGGCTCCTAGCAGAGAGGACACCTCACAGAAAACCACCAGCAGTGTCTGGCCATATGACTAAACCTTGTAATGGAAACAGGGAGGCACTAGCTTGAGTTCCCTTCTGGCTTCAGATTAAGAAGTGTGTTTCCAGCATTGTGCTAAGTACTTCAAACAAATATGATCTCATTAGATCCTCACACCAACCCTGGGAAATAGGCACTATCAGGATTCCCATTTTACAGCTGGGGACACTGAGGCAACTAGAGGTGAAGTACTTTGTCCCAGAATCAAAAAGTTACTAAGTATCTGAGGTCGGATTTGCATTCAAGTCTTCCTGACTCCAGACCCAGTGTTCTCTCCTCCACTATGCCACCTGGCTCAATCATGATAATAGCTGTTGGTGGTGGTATTATTATTATCATTATTATTATGGCCAGCATTTATTTCAAGGTTTGCAAAGCACATTACAAATATTTTCTCAGTTGATCCTCATAACAACCCTGGGAAGTAGTACTATTATGATCCCATTTTAGAGTTGAGGAAACTGAGGCAGAAAGAGGATAGGTGACTTTCCCAAGATCACAGTCAGTGAAACTATGTTCTGTGAAAGAAGGTTTGGAGTGACCCAGTACATTCTGTTTTCCTTTTCCTTCTCTTCCAGAGAACTGCACATGATTGGAAAGAATTGTGCCTCTTGCTGAGGAGTCACAACATAGGGCACAGGGTGGTACATTGAAAAGAATTTGTGACCTTGGACAAATCCCTCTCTCTCCCTGGACCTCAGTTTCCTTTTCTGTAAAATGAAAGTTTTGGACTTGATGGCCTCTGAGGGTTCTTCCAGCTGACTTGGGTCAGTCATTTCCCCTCCCTGAACCTTAGTTTCCCCCTTGGTAAAATGAAGGGGTTAGACTTGATGACATCTGAGGCTTTGAGTAAGTCATTCTCCTGAGGCCCCAATTTCCTATCTGTGAAATGAGGGAGTTGGACTAGGTGGTCTCTGACTTCCCTTCCAGCGCTCAAGCCATACATTCTATGAACTCTTGCAAGGCCAATGGAACTCAAAATCATACATGGAATCTTCTTTGGAAGAGTACTGGAAGAACCCCCCCACACACACACTTAAAATGGGAGAGAATCAACTGAGAGCATAAAGGAAATCAAACAGGGGAGGGGAAAAGAAGGCTTTCTTTCCATCAGCAGCTCCTTGTGATCTCGAAAGCGAACCAAAGATCTCACATATACCCTTGGATTGAGGTCTATTTTCTTTGCCCAATTTACCACTTCTTTTCCACCCTCAATGCAAAAAACAGTCTGTTTGTGCTGCTGATGCATCAACGTAATTTGTGGGAACTCTCACTAGGCCAGTGACTCATAGTGAGGAGAAGGAATAGGCTCCCTTTGATATTTTTATATCTGTGTGTACATGATGTAGGAGAGTTGCCAAAATGGGCCATGAACTTGGTAAAAGCAGTCAACTATGGTCCAAACAAGGAAGTTCCAATCCAGGAAAGCTCCAGAGGCCCAGGAGAGGAGTCTCTCTAGATCAAGAAAAGGAGATGGGATGACAGAATCTCAATTTGGCTCTCTCTTTCAACCATGCCTAGAAGACAGGAACTGTCAGTCAGTCGATAAGTATTTATTAAGCATTTACTTGGGTCAGGTCCAGTGCCAAGTGTTGAGGCTACAAAGAGGCAAGGAGCTCATAGGAGAGCTGAGATGAAAATAACCGTGTACAAATAAGCTATAGACAGGTTAAACTGGAGATCCTCACCGAGGGTAGGCTCTAGCATGAAGCAGAGACCAGGAAAGGCCTCGTGCAGGAGGTAGGATTTGAGCTGCAACTGGAGGGAAGACAAGGAATCCAGGTGACAGAGATGAACTAGTGCAAATATCTGGAGGTGGGAGATAGAGTGTCTTGTGCCTTTAGAATAAATATTTCTAGAGGCAGCTAGGTGGCTCAGTGGATTGAGTACTGACCCTGGAGTCAGGAAGGCCTGAATTCAAATCTAACCTCAGACACTGAATAATCGCCTAGCTATGTGACCTTGGACAAGTCACTTTAACCCCATTGCTTTGCAAAACAAAAAACAAAAAAAATTTAAAAAATTTTTAAAAGAATAAATATTTCTAATCAAAAGCACAAGATTCGAAACTTAGAAGTGAAAAGGACTTAGAAGTCCTAAGTATTGATCTGAAAGTAGAAAGCAGGATCTGTTTTAGTCTTTCTAGTTATAAAAGCAGCATGCAGTACAAGACCTGGCATGCAGTAGGCACTCAATAGATTCTTGTTGAGTGATGGAAGTCAAGTCAGCAAGCATTTAGTATTAAAGGGAGAGGTTTCTTGCAGAGGATGAGATTTGGGATAGAAGAGACCCCAAAGACCTGTTAGTCCAACCCATCATTGTACAGGTGAGGAAATGGAGACCCAAAGAAGAGAAGGAATTCACCAAGGTCACACATAGGATCCTAGAGCTAGAGCTGGAAGTAACCTCAGAAGCCAGGCAGTCTTCCACTCTCATTTTACAGAGGAAACTAGGCCCAGGGAAGAGAAAGGATTTGTCTAAAATAATGTAAGTTGTGACAGAGATTTGAACTGAAGACCAATGACTCCAACACTGCCCTCATTCTACTGCCCCGTTCTGTTTCCCTATTGATTATAAAGGGAATCAGGAGAATGACCAGTTCATGACTAGTCAACAGTAGAATTTGTTCTCAATGCTTTTCTTGTCCTTCAGTGTCTCCCTCTCTCCCTGGTCCATTCTTGGGTTCCTTTCCTGTGCTACCCTCTCCTGAAGGTCACCATGCACTTGACCAGTGTCTCCTAACAGTTCAATTATGCTAAAAAGAAAGATTTTTGAAGCTAATCCAGCCAATCATTGGGTAGCCTCTCTCTGGCATTTCAAGTAGCAAAATTCTGGAAGGGGATCATTTGAAAAAAAGAATCACAATAAGAGAACTACATGTCAGATATGAATAGTCAAAGGGGCCTCAGAGATCTTAACAACTATAAGCTCCTCACTTCACTGCTGAGGATACAGAGGCTCAAAGAGAAGAATGGCTTACCCACAAGGCATCATTATCTATGGAAAGAGTCCCATTGTTGGAATCAGGAGAGGCTTGGATTTGAACTCTGCCTCACCTGTCACCATAGACAAGTCACTTGACATGGACAAGTCTCAGTTTCCTTATTTGTAAAATGGGAATAATAATATCCAAAATGATTGTGAAGATACAGTGAGATAGTATTCAATAAAGCAATTTGCAAATCTTGGAGCCCTATGGCAAAGTTGCCTATTAGGATGACTGTTGTCCAAGTTTCAGGAGCAGGGACCCTGGAATGTTCAACTCAAGACATTTCAAGAAGTCCATTTTGAGCTTATACAATTACAATCATATTAATAATAAAGGAAACCAACATAGACAAACAGACATTGACAGACAGAACTCAGCAGGGACAATTCTCTATTCATAGCTACTTCCTAGCCACCTAATCATAAGTAGGAGGGAACATGAAAACAAACAGGATGGTTTTATTCTTACCTTTTAGAAAGTTAATGTGAGGGGCAGCTAGGTAGTGCAGTGGCTGGAGCACTAGACCTGGGATCAGAAAGACCAGAGTTCAACATTAATCTCAGACACTTCCTAGCTGTGTGATCCTGAGCCAATCACTGTGCCCTGTCTGTCTCAGTTTCCTCCTCTGTAAAATGAGCTGGAGAAGGAAATGACAAGCCACTCCAGCATCTTTACCAGGAAAACTTCGTGGACAGTATTACAAATGCTTAAAATACAATATCAGAAGATGAACCCCTCAAGTGGGAAGGGCCTGGTCCACAGCGTCACAAAGAGTGAACCACAACTAAACAACAATACATGTGTGAGGTACTTGGACCACAATGACAAAAATGAGACAGATCCTGTGCTCAATGAGTTTACATTCCTTTAGGGAAGACAAGATATGTTTATGTTTTCAAATTGCTTACTGGCTTAGGAAGGGGAAGGAAAGGAAAGGAAAGGAAAGGAGGGTAAAAATTTGAAACTTGAAAAAAAGTTTGAAATGACCATTATATATAATCTATATCAAATTACTTGCCTTTTCAATGAGGAGGAGGTGAGTGATGGAGAAAATTTGGAACTCAAAATGCAAAAAAGAAATAATGTTAAAATTGTTTTTACATGTAATTGAAAAAATAAATACCATTCTAAAAAAGGCACATAGGTAAATATATCAGTTGGTTATTGTCCTTTGTTCATGAAGAGGACCAAAATGATATCGCTATGTTAGAGTCAAGTTACAGAGTATTTGATTGTGGCTGATCAGGCCAAGATGATTTTGGAATGCTCTACCGAGGGTTGGGCACAAATAGTCCACATGAACATCTAGGGTGGGTACACTAAACTTAGGTATCTCATATTTCTGTTGAGTTGCTACAATTCTACTTTGTTTGTAGACCATAGCACCCTCTCTGATGAGGGCACTCCATGGTGGACAGTCCTATGTCAGTCTCCCTTGTCACACAAATAATTCCAAAGTTCTTAAGAGAGACCTTGAGGAACTTCTAGGGAGGAGCCAAGATGGTGGCTCAAAACTAACCTGCTTCCAGAGCTTTTCCCTACCAAAGATAAATGAAGCCTCTACTATGACATTCACACTTCAGATCCCACCAAGAAAAAGAGAAGATTCAAAGAAGTTTTTAACTGTAGACATTGTGGAGGATCTTCAGTGAAAATCTGTCTCTTTAAGGGAAAAGGGCAAGTTAAGTCCAGGAGGCCGGAGAGCAGGGAAAGCCAGCAGAAGGCTTTTAGCCACAGTGCAATCCAAGTCCCGACATCTTAATAATAACAGAGGTCCCGGAAGCTAGAGAGCAAGCCAGCATAGAGGACTCAAGCCTAAAGTCTGAACCATGAGAACACCAGGGTAAAAGATAGGACTGAGTTGGGGACAAACCACTGTTAAGTCAGAACCTGGACATGAAGGAACAAACTTCTACAAAGGCAAGGCTTGGACTGTGTAGGCAACATCTTGGCCAACAACAAGCCAGGAATCAGACCCCAGCCGCAGCAAAATAAAAGCTTGGATCTATACTACATGTACCCCAGGAGCAGAACTACAACAACAAAAATGAACAAAAAAGCTAAAAGAGTGTTCACCATAGAAAACTATGTCACAGATAAAGATGACTGCAATGCCATGTCTGAAGAAAAAAGCAGTGAAAAATCACTCACAGGAGAAGTATCAAAACAGTCTATAAATTCGTCTCAAATACAAAAGCTCATCGAAGAACTTAAAAAAGAAGGTAAAAAACAAAGAAGAGAGAAAGGAGAAAAAAATGAAAACATGAAATGCAAGAAAATTGTGACAAGTTGACCAAAGAAATCAATTCAATTAAAAACAAAAATAACCAACTGGAAAAGGAAACACAAAAGATAATTGAAGAAAATAAAACCCTAAAAATTAGAACTGAACAATTAGAAACTAATGAATAGGGGCGGCTAGGTGGCGCAGTGGATAGAGCACAGGCCCTGGAGTCAGGAGTACCTCAGTTCAAATCCAGCCTCACACACTTAATAATTACCTAGCTGTGTGGCCTTGGGCGAGCCACTTAACCCCAGTGCCTTGCAAAAAAACTAAAAAGAAAAAAGAAATGAAAAGAAAAGGAAGAAACTAATGAATCTATAAGACTATAAGATTCCATCAAACAAAATAAAAAGGCTGAAAAATATTGCAGAAAATGTAAAGTACCTTTTAGGGAAAAAGAATGACCTAGAAAACAGATCCAGAGAGACAATCTATACCAATATTTGAACTACCACTACCAGAAAGCCTGGACCAACAAAAGAACCTGGAAAACGTCATGCAGGAAATTATAAGGGAAGACTGCCCTAATCTACTAGAACAAGATAACAATATAACAATTAAAAGAATCCACAGAACCCCTCCAGAAAGAGACCCCAGGAAAAAAACTCCAAGGATTGTAATAGCCAAATTCTAAAACCCTCAAATAAAAGAGAATACTGCAAGCGGCAAAAATAAAACAATTCAAATACAAAGGGAACACAATCAGACTAACACAGGACCTATCAGCTCCAACATTGAAGGATTGGAAGAACTGGAATAACATATTTCAGAGAACTAAAGACCTGGGATTACAACCCAGAATGTACTACTACCCTGCAAAATTCAGCATATATTTTCAGGGAAAAAGATAGATGTACAATGAAATACAGAACTTCTAGAATTTCCTGACACAAAGACCAGAACTAAATAGAAAATTCAATCACCAAATACATGACAGAAGAGTTACATAAAAAAAAAAAGGTAAATGAAAAAGGGGACTGGAAAAACAAAATTGATTTAAAAATGTTGGTCCCTAAAAGGGAAGATATGACAATTGTAAAGGATATGGGTATAATGGGGTCTTGACTCTCAATTGAAGAGGTCCAAGATCACATCAGTATGTGTTTGAGACAAAAAGCCCTAAAAAAAAAAAAACTGGGATGATAACTTTAAGTTAAGTGTCACATTTTACTTTGACTTACTTTAATCACAAGGTGCTAATCACCTTGTCTAATGAGGGCATCATAAACTGGGAGAACCTGAGACAATGTCTCTGTTACAATCAGTTGTAAAGTTCTCAGTGAGACCTCTAGATCCTCCAAGTACTTAGAGTTCTCCAAATTCCTTACAGTTAACTAGATCGGCATTTGGTGATTAATTTAACTAGGGGGTTAATTACTCTGGGTGGAGGAGGGTGTAAAGTATAAAATAAAATGGATCTGGGGGAGGGGCACAAATAGTTCAAGAAATGATATGGCTTTGGACAATACTTTGACTCATGAAGAGGACTGTGTATACTTGTAAGATACTTGAAAAGGGGGGTAAGGTAAAAAATGATTATAGTTATAATTTGATGCAATTTAAATTAATTTTGCTTATCAAGCAATCAAGTAAGCACTCTTGTGATATCTTGATAACAAGAGGAGTTTATCAAGCAATCAAATAATCTAACTGTGATTGATGATACCTGATCAATAATATTAGAGCACCAAGGAAAGAGACACAAAGATTTATAATTTTAGAGGGAAAGAAGGGAGAATGTGAATGCTGAGTAAATTCTATTCAATAGATTTAGCCCAGTGAGGGAAAAAGATACATTCCCACTTGGTCTTAAAAATCTAACTTAATCTACAGGGCTGGGGGGGGGGGGGGGCGGGGCGGGGGGCGGTGAAGAGAATGTGAAAGATAAGGGAAAGAAGGGACTGATAAAAAGGAAGGGAAGGTATAAGTGAAAATAAACAGAAAGTTAAATTTCTAAAAGAAAAGTCAAAGGGGAAAGGTAGTAAAATTTTGGTGAGGAGGAATAAAAGAAAAGGAAAGAAATAAATATAAATGGAGAAAGATGGTATGGAGGTAAATACAGAACTAATAATCTTAACTGTAAATATGAATGGAATAGACTGTCACATTTGAAGCAGAGAGATACACACAGGGTAAAGGTAAAAGGTTGGAACAAAATATATTACGCCTCAATGGAATAAAAAACTCTGGGGAAAGGGCAGCTAGGTGGTGCAGTGGATAGAGCATCCGTCCTGGAGACAGGAGTACCTGAGTTCAAATCCGGCCTCATACACTTAATAATTACCTAGCTGTGTGGCCTTGGGCAAGCCACTTAACCCCATTGCTTAGCACCCCCCCCCAAAAAAAAGCTCTGGGGTAATGATCCTAATCTCAGACAAAATAAAAGCAAAAATCAATCTCATTAAAAGGGATAAGGAAGGAAGCTACATCTTCTTAAAAGGTAAATTGGAAATGAAGCTATATTATTACTAAGCATCCATGCACCTGGTGGTATAGCATCCAGATTCCTAGAGGAAAAGCTGAGTGAATTACAAAGAGACATAGAAAGCAAAACTTTAAAAATGGGAGATCTCAATCTCCCTCTCTCAGAATTAGATAAATATAAGAACAAAATAAGAAGGAAGTAAAGAAGGTGAATGAAATCTTAGAAAACTTAGATATGATAGACCTCTGGAGAAAACCTAATGGAGATAGAAAAGAATATACCTTTTTAGGGGAAGTACATGGCAGCTTTACCAAAATTGACCATGTACAAGGGCACAAAAACCTTAAAATCAAATGCAGAAAGGCAGAAATAATAAATACACACTTCTCAGACCATGATATAATAAAAACTACATGTAATAAAGGGTCAGGGAAAGATTAACCATGAACTAATTGGAAATTAAACAACTTTATCTTAAATAATGGGTAGATCAAATAGCAAATAATAGAAATAATAATTATATCCAACAAAATTATAATGATGAGCAATCATACCAAAATTTATAGGAGGGGAAACTTTATATCTCTAAATGCTTATATGAATAAAATAGAGAAAGAGATCAAAGAATTGAGTAAGCAACTGAAAAAGCTAGGAAAAGAACAAATTAAACAACCCCAATTAAATGCCAAATTAGAAATACTGAAAATCAAGGGAGAAATTAATAAAATGGAAAGCAAGAAAACCATTGGTCTCATAAATACAACTAAGTTGGTTTTATGAAAAAGTTAATAAAATAGACAATCCTGACTTTAAAAATGAGAGAAGATAACCAAATTACCAGTATCAAGAATGAAAAGGATGAACTAACCACCAATGAGGAGGAAATTAAACAGATAATTTGGAGCTACTTTGCTGAACTTTATGCCAATAAATTGGACAACATGGGTGAAATGGATGAATATTTACAAAAATACAAACTGCTCAGATTAACAGAAGAGGAAGTAAATTATTTAAATAATCCCATTTCAAAAAAAAAAAACTTGAAGAAACCATAAATAAACTCCCAAAGAAAAAGTCTCCAAGTCCAGATGGATTTACAAGTGATTTCTACCAAACATTTAAGGAACAATTAATTCCTATTCTTCATAAACTATTTAAAAAATAGGAAAAGAAGGAGTTCTGCCAAACTCCTTTTGTGACACCAACATGGCGCTGATACCTAAACTGGGAAGAACCAGAACAGATGAAGAACATTATAGACCAATCTCCCTAATGTACAGCAAGTTATTACCAAGATAATACACCATAATCAGGTTGTATTTACACTAGGCAGGTAAGGATGGTTCAACATTAGGAAAACACTCAGCATAATTTAACATATCAAGAGTAAAACCATATGATTATCTCAATAGATGCTGGAAAAAACCTTTGATAAAATATAACATCCAGGGGCGGCTAGGTGGCACAGTGGATAAAGCACCAGCCCTGGAGACAGGAGTACCTGGGTTCAAATCTGGTCTCAGACACTTAATAATTTACCTAGCTGTGTGGCCTTGGGAAAGCCACTTAACCCCATTTGCCTTGCAAAATCCTAAAATATATATATATGCACTAGAAAGTTTAGGAATAAATGGAGTTTTTCTTAAAATAATAAATATTATCTATCTAAAACCATCAACAAATAATATTCGTAATGGGAATAAACTCAGAACATTTCCAATAAATTCAAGGGTGAAAGAAGGATGCTCATTATCACCATTACTATTCAATATAGTATTGGAAATACTAGTAGTAGCAATAAGAGAAGAAAAAGAAATTGAAGGAATCAGAATTGGCAATGAGAAGCAAAAGCTTTCACTCTTTGCAGATTATATGATGGTGTACCTAGAAAACCTGAAAAAATCATCTTTAAAACTCTTTGAAACAATTAACAAATTCAGCAAAGTAGCAAGAAATAAAATAAACCCACATAAATAATGAGCATTTCTATATATGAACAACAAAACTCAAGAGCAAGAGATAGAAAGTGAAATTCCATTTAAAGTAACTGTAGACAACATTAAATACTTTGGGAATCTACCTCCCAAGACAAACCCAGAAACTGTATGAACACAATTATAAAGCTCTCCTCACCCAAATAAAATCAGATCTAAATAACTGGAAAAAACGTCAAATGCTCAAGGTTAGGTTGAGCTAATATAATCAAAATGACAATTCTATCCAAATTAAATTACTTATTCAGTGCCATACCAATCAAATTATCAAATAACTACTTTACAGAGCTAGACAAAAATAGTAACAAAATTCATCTGGAACAACAAAAGGGCAAGAATAGCGAGGGAACTGATGAAAAAAAAATGTGAAGGGAGGTGGCCTAGCTCTACCAGATCTAAAACTATATTGTAAAGCAGCAGTCATCAAAACTGCCTGGTACCGGTTAAGAAATAGAGTAATGGATCAGTGGATTAGGATAGGTTAAAAAGAATATTAATAAATGACTACAGTAATCTACCATTTGACAAACTCAAAGACATTAACTTCTGGGATAAGAACTCACTATTTGACAAAAATTGTTAGGAAAATTGGAAAATAGTATGGCAAAAACTAGGCATAGACCCACATCTCACACCCTATACCAAAATAGTATCAAAATGGGTACAGGATTTAGACATAAAGAACAATAGCCACAGATAAATTAATAGACCAAAAAATACTCTATCTGATCTATGGAAAACAGATACCAAACAAAACAAAACAAAAATTAGAGCACATGATAACTGAAAATGAATGATTATATTAAATTAAAAATGTTTTGCATTAATAAAATCAATGCTGTCAAAATTAGAAGGAAAGCAGAAAGCTAGAAAACAATCTTCACAAGCAGGAGTTCTGATAAAGATCTCATTTCGAAAATATATAGAGAATTGCATCAAATTTATAAGGTCACAAAACATTCCCCAATTGCTAAATGTTCAAAGGATATGAACAGTTTTCAAAGGAAGAAATTAAAGCTATATATAATCATATGAAAAAATGCTCCAAATCACTATTGATTAGAGAAATACAAATTAAAACAACAATGAGGTATCATCTCACATCTATTAGATTAGCCCAGATGAGAAAAAGGGAAGATGATCAATGTTGGAGAGGATGTGGGAGGATTGAGACATTGCTGGTGGAGTTGTGAAGGGATCCAAGTTTTCTGGAGAGTGATATGGAACTATGCCCAAGAAGCAATAAAACTGTTCTTACCCTTTGATCTAGCAATTCCAATTCTAAGACTATATCCAGAAGAAATTGTAAAAAATGAGGAAAAAGTCCCACATGTTCCAAAATATTCATAGCAACTCTTTTTGTAGTGTCAAAGAATTGGAAATTGAGGAAATGCCCATCAATTGGGGAATGGCTAAACAATCAGAGGAAGAAAATCAAAACAAAACAAAGCAAAAAAAACCCCACATGGAATAAAAAACCACCCCTATCAAATCTGATGAACAATTTATAAAATTTATCTCTTATGTATCTCTTTCCCTTAACCATAATTCCTCATGCCAAAAATTACTAATTTGTAAATATGTTTAACAAAATATGTATGTAAAATGCTGACCTGACTGTTCCCTACTGAGGGGAGGGGAGTGGGAAGGAAGAGTGGAGGAAAATTTTGTAACTTGGAAATATTCATGTACAAATGGATGAAAATTTAAAAAAATAAATTCAATATACAAAAAAAATTGTATAAAAAGAGAGACCTTGAGAGACTTCTTGTATTGCTTATTCTGACCACCATGAAAGTGGTGTAAGTTCTCCGTGAAATAATGTTTTTGGCAAGCATATGTTTGGCACTCAAACAATGTGGTCAGTCCATCAGAGTTGCTTTCTCTGTGGCAGAGTTTGAATATTTGGCAGTTTAAATGAGAAAAGATCTCAGTGTCTGGTGATAACATACCAGGTGATCTTCAGAATCTTCTTAAGATAATTTATTTTTATTTATTTATTTTTGGGGTTTTTTTTCACAAGGTAAAGGGGTTAAGTGACTTGCCTAAGGTCATATAGCTAGATAAGTATTATTTGTCTAAGGCTGAATTTAAACTAAGATCCTCCTGACTCCAGGGCCAGTGCTCTATCCACTATGCCACCTAGCTGCCCCTTCTTAAGACAATTTAAATGGAAGTGATTCAGTTTTCTGGCATAGTACTCGTCCATGCTATGTCCGGGTTTTATAGGCATACAACAATGAGGTGAACACAAGGATTCTGTAGACCTTCAGTTTGGCAGTCAGTGTACTCCTTCAGAGTCTCCCAAAAGCTCTGGCAGTGTACATGCCAACCTCCTTATCAATGTGTTCATACCTGAGAAGTATACTATCAAGGTAAGTGAACTTATCCACAGTATTCAAAACTTCTCCATTTGCTGTATTGTTCTACATGTGGATGGTGTTGTACTGACTGATACAGCACCTGTGTTTTCTTTTTTTTAAATTTATTTTTATTAAAGATATTATTTGAGTTTTACAATTTCCCCCCCATCTTGCTTCCCTCCCCCCACCCGCCCCCCACAGAAAGCACTCTGTCAGTCTTTACTTTGTTTCCATGTTGTACCTTGATCCAAATTGGGTGTGATGAGAGAGAAATCATATCCTTAAAGAGAAGAGAAGTCTAAGAGGTAACAAGATCAGACAATAAGTTATCTGTTTTTTTTTCTAAATTAAGGGGAATAGTCCTTGCACTTTGTTCAAACTCCACAGCTCCTTATCTGGATACAGATGGTACTCTCCTTTGCAGACAGCCCAAAATTGTTCCTGATTGTTGCACTGATGGAATGAGCAAGTCATTCAAGGTTGAACATCACTCCCATGTTGCTGTTAGGGTGTACAGTGTTTTTCTGGTTCTGCTCATCTCACTCAGCATCAGTTCATGCAAATCCCTCCAGGTTTCCCTGAAATCCCATCCCTCCTGGTTTCTACTAGAACAATAGTGTTCCATGACATACATAGACCACAGTTTGCTAAGCCATTCCCCAATTGAAGGACATTTACTGGATTTCCAATTCTTTGCCACCACAAACAGGGTTGCTACAAATATTTTTGTACAAGTAATGTTTTTACCCCTTTTCCTCATCTCTTCAGGGTATAGACCCAGTAGTGGTATTGCTGGGTCAAAGGGTATGCACATTTTTGTTGCCCTTTGGGCATAGTTCCAAATTTCTCTTCAGAAAGGTTGTAAGAGTTCACAGCTCCACCAACAGTGTAATAGTGTCCCAGATTTCCCACATTCCTTCCAACAATGATCATTAGCCTTCCTGGTCATACTGGCCAATCTGAGAGGTGTGAGGTGGTACCTCAGAGAAGCTTTAATTTGCATTTCTCTAATAATTAATGATTTAGAGCATTTTTTCATATGGCTATGGATTACTTTGATCTCCTCATCTGTAAATTGCCTTTGTATATCCTTTGGCCATTTGTCAATTAGGGAATGGCTTTTTGTTTTAAAAATATGACTCAGTTCTCTGTATATTTTAGAAATGAGTCCTTTGTCAGAATCATTAGTTGTAAAGATTGTTTCCCAGTTTATTACATTTCTTTTGCTCTTGGTTACATTGGTTTTATCTGTGCAAAAGCCTTTTAATTTAATGTAATCGAAATCATCTAATTGGTTTTTGCACCTGTGTTTTCTTGTTAATTGTTAGACCGATTTTGCACAAGCAGCAGAGAATCAATCCATGCATCTCAGCTTCAGAGGCTGCATTGAGGGCACAATCTTCTGCAAACAGAAGACCATGCACCAATGCTCCCTCCACTTTGGTCTTGGCTTGTAGCATTTTCCAGTTGAAAAAGAGGCCACGTTCATCCTCAGTGAAGGCATTTGAAAACATCATGCTAAAAATAGTATGGGAGTAAGGAGATATCCTTGTTTCACTCTATTGCTGACTGGGAAAGATCATCATCCCCTATCCAGAACTGCATCAAAATCGATATACCATACTGATCAAGTTCTCTAGGCAACCAGATTTTGACATACTTTTACATAAGCCCTCATGACCAGCAGTATCAAAGGCCTCGGTCAGATCTACAATGTTGTATATAGACTCCTGTTCCATTCCTGGCATTTTTCCTGGAGTAGTCAGGCAGCAAACACCATTATCAACTGTTCCTCAACCCTTTCTGAAGCCACACTGGCTCTCAGGGAGGTGACCATCTTCCAGGAGAGGGATCAGCCTATTGAGAAGGACTCTGGCAAGAATGACCTGCAATGACTAAGAGAGAAACACCCTTGTGATTGTCACAGGACAATCTATTCCTTTTACCTTTATAGAGATGGACAATGGAAGCATCCTTGAACTCCTGAAGGATAACCTCTTCAGACCATATAACCTGGAAAATTTCAGTGAACTTTTATATGAGCAATGGATCCCCCCCACACACCTTGTAGATCTTAGCTGGAACAGAATCAGTACCAGGTACTTTGTCATATGAAAACAGCCTAATGGCATTCAAAATCTCTTCTTCATATGGAACTTCAGTTAGGGAGGTACTGATTTTGATTTGAAGTATATGGTCAGTGGTTTCAGCATTGATTGAAGATGACCTATTGAGAACAGTATGGAAGTGTTCAGTCCATCTGTCTAGGATCATGTCCCTATCACTATTCAATGTATTTCCATCAGCACTGAGTAGTTGAAATATACCATAGGTCTTTGATCCATAAATAGTCCTGGGGCACCATAAAAACATTTCAAATTGTTTCTTTCATATAAAACTGAATTTCATCTGCCTCCTCATGAGTCAGGAATCCTGCATCTCTCTAAATTCCACTTGTACTTTTCTTTTGATGGAACTATTCTGCTGGTAAACCCTGTGAAGTTCTCATTTTTCTTTTATTAACTTCTGTATTTCCCCTTTTTATCAAACCCATCTTGATGTTCACAAGTATTCTGACCCAGGTGAACAAATACAGTGCTATACAACAGATCTCTGAAACCTGCCACTCTTTTTCTGCTCCACTGTTGCCAACTCCAGAAAAACATGTATCCAGCTCCAACTTCCGTAAGCTGGCCTTCATTTGCCAGCCTTGTTTCACTCGGGGCTGAGCAGGGATGACAAAGGACAAACTGCTGAAGCTGATGGGCCAAAGTACAATCTTTGATTCCATTTAGTGTAAACACACAAATTTCATCTGTCATTACCATTAGCATCTGGTAGTATCAGAAAGGCTGCCCATTCTAAAAATCCTGGACCTACTTTGAGCTCCAAATCAGATTGGGAGGAAACTCAGAGGCTGGCCATTGAAGCCTGTCCAAATCTGCAAAGAAAGCCCAGGGAGACCTTTCTTGGACTTGGGATGCAGTCATTCAATTATTTTTTCCATTATTTCCTTCAGCTGGTTTTGTACTTGACCTGTCTCATCTTACATGTTATTCTCTGATGAAGCAAGTCATTCTCTATTGACCGCTTCTTGGGGATTTTTTTCAGGTTTTTCTCTTTTCCCATGCAGATTACTTGAATAACTATTCTCTCCCTCTCTTTCTTAGCTTCATTCCCTCCCATGGAAGCAAAACATTCACATGTGAAAAGCAAAAGTATACCTCTCTGAGTTCTCCTTTTAGCTTTTCTTAGGTTCTTCTCAGGATTGAATCTTGTTCAAATTCTTTAACTATGACTATAAATCCATCTGAAAGGTCTGCAGGTATCTTGCATGATTTCCAATTCTAGCTATTGCTATTGATGCACTAGAGCATTTACAGGAGATTGTACCCTTTATTCTCCCACTAATTTAGTTTTTGGTTATATTTATATTATCTCATAGGATTTTGTAAGCTGTTGTCCTCTTCAGTGTCTCTGTTGTATTCTGAAGAATATGAAAGAAAGATGGCGACAGGAGAGTACCGTCTCTTAGGTGCTCTCAATCAAAATTTATATGCTAAGGACTCTAACTACATTTTCGAGAGACAGAACCCACAGAGGGATCCAGTGAGGCAGTTCACCAACCCAAGGTAACCTGGAAAAGAGCGGAAAGGCTCAGCTCCATGGGGTCTGAGGGGTGGCCCACCAGAGGGGCAGCCCTCCAGATGAACTTCAGCCTCCTGGAAGCAGCCCCAGGGTGCTGGGAGCTTCTGCTCACAGCAGCGAGGGCAGTTTCCTGACCTACACCCCAGGGAGCAGCAGGCTCAACTTGGGGGATCAGCGGGGTGGGGGGGACCTCTGCCAGAGTGAAGAGTATGAAAGAAACTTGACTCCCTTGTACTCAGTCATCTTGACTGGAAAATCTTAGGAACCTCCTTGAGGATATCTTTGAGAAATGGTTAGGCCTCTATCTCACTCTTGGGATATAATGAGAAGAAGCTGGAGGTCAGGAGACAGGATTGTGGTTCCAACTCCCCTTACTCCCCCCTCCCCCCAGGAGGTTTGGATCCTGCACTTACTAACTTTGTGACTTGGTGCAAGTCACTTTAACTGCACAGCCTCAGTTCCCTCACCTGTTAAGTGGGGAAGATAATAGTGCTTACCTTCCAGTGAGAATCAGATGACCTACTGCAATATATGCCAAGTACTTTGCCAACCTTAAAGGAAGATTTAAATGGTAGCTTTTATTACATGTTGTGTGGCTTTGGACAAGTTGTGTTCCTCTCTGGATTTGATAAAGTGATTTCTTTTATAAAGACTCCTTCCAAAGATCTCTTGAGTGTTCTCTTGGACTTCAGTTGTAGGATAACCAGATGAGGTTGGGCCTTAGAACTAATTGCTCATAAGGTTGTGAGAAAGAAGAGAGTCTGAAAAAACTGTTAAGAGTATTTCACATCCTAACTCTTGTCCTTCTTACCAGTTCTCCAGCCCCCAATCCTCCAGCCAACAAGCAAACACCTCTTCTCTTGTTTGATTTCTTAAAAGAAAATCACTTGAAAGGAAGAGACAAACTTGTTTGTGTTCCATTCATTTAGCCTTTTCTCATCATTGAAACTGAATGGTGAATGGTGAATGGTGAATGGGTTAGCTGGCTCACAGACTGAAAGGCCTTTACTCCCTTCGAATTTTCTACACAAAGCACCTATGGCTCCATTAGCATGCTTGGTTAGAGCCCAATACAGGCAAGGCTAAGGTCATGGTCACTTATAATTGCTTACTTGGCTTCCCTTAATCCTGGTCAGCTGTCACCTGACTGACTAATGATGCTGATCACCAGGGAAATGGAAGAGAGTGTCTTGAATCAATGTAAGCACCTCCCCACTCTTTTAAACCAACCCATAGAATTTTAGAGCTCATTAAAAGGAACCTTAGCAATCATATCTTCTAATCTCCTCATTTCACGTGGAACACAGGTAGGTATTGCTGTGGAGTGTCTAGTCATTCAGCTGGTTACACAGCTCCCCCTCCTTAATGCATAGCAATAGAAGCGACTCTTTCCAAGGCCCTTCCTATCTCCTTCCTGGAAAGTATGATCCTGTTCCTGATCATTCCCTAACCCCTTTCCCTAAGAAAATTTAATCAGCCATAACTTCTCATATAAATTACCTTTCTTTTTATCATAAGTGCAATATAAGGACCCTTAGGCCTATGTGATTCCTTTCTCTGCTTTATAGAGTTTATAGCAGAAGAAAAATATTAAGCTCACAATTGCTTAGAGCCCCCAGTTAGGAAAATTCCTACTGGTTCAGACAAAAGTTTTCTCTGATTTCTCAACTGGGAAATTTTCATTGTGAAAACTTCAGAAATCATCAAGTTCTCTGAATCAGAGCTTGGTTTATTGTATTGTTGATTGCCTAGACTTAAGAAAGTGATGGAGAAAATGTTAATAATGGAGATGAAACTGAAAAGTATATACTGCCAAATTTTGGAGAGATGCTGGTTAAATATTTGCCAGCACAAGCCTGTCAATTAGTGAAATAAGCATTTATTATGTGCTAGGCACTTTAAAAATCATATCTCATCTGATTCTCACAACATCCTTGAGAAGTCAGGGTTATCATTATCCTATTTTACAGTTAAGGAAATTGAGGCAAGCAGTGGTGAAATGACTTGCCTAGGGTCAAATAGCTGGGAGGTTGAATTTGAACTCTCTTCGCTGTGCCATCTAGTTGTCTCTAATGGAAAAGATAACTAATTCAAACTTTTCAACCAAGCAGTATACAAAGAGGAAAAGGAAATAATAAACAGAGAAAAGTTACTCGAATGAAGAGGGATTGGGAAAGGTTTTGTGTAGAAGGTGAGATTTTTTTTAGCCGAATTGAAGGAAACCAGGGAAGCCAGGAGGCAAAGATGAAGAGAAAAGCATCCCAGATGTGGAGAACTACCAGGACAAATGCATGGAGTTGGGAGATGGGGTGTCAAATGGGGGGCAAGTGATATAGTAGATGATCTTTGAGATCATTTCTACTACAATTCTATGATAATTCTATTATGAGGGGAGCAGGTAGGCAATGGGACTTGCCCTCAGTGATTCTGTCATTCCCAGAGGAGAGCAAGAAGAATTTAGAATCCACAAAGTCACCTCCCCTCACCCCTACCCTTTTTGCTTCTCTGGGGAAGTGACTAATGCAGCTGTCATAGGCACTAACCTCTAAGCCCCAGGGAATAGCTGGCTGCATTCATAGCTGTCTTTGTCTTAGACCATAACATCCTGACCCTCAGAAAATCTGAAGAAAAGAAGATAAGGAAAAAAGGAATTCCTTAATCAAGGCAAGATCTTTTATTCTCAAGGAAGCAACAAAAAAACCCCATGGTTGGGCTGGACTGGACTGACTGGGCTGGGTGGTGTGGAGAACACAATGAGGTCATTTCACCAGAGAAGTAAAATAGGGTGCTCACAGAAAATACACTTCTCCGAGACAACTTATACACTCACCTTCTAGGAGGGTCTTTGTCTATTTTCAAGCTATTATTGCATTTGGATTTTTTTCCTAGGTCAGTCAAGTTGGATGGTTTCAAGCACTGGCACTAACAGGGAGTCATTTCTAGTTTGCTAATATTGTCCCCACCCTCACCACAGTCACACAGGCTCACATCAGTAGCATCCTCAGCTCTCCTCTCACAATCACTCCACATATCCAATGTGGTCTAAGTCTTGTCTGCTCATGTCTGGATTAGTGCAAAGCCCTTCCCCTCACACCCCCAGATCCATCCTCCATTCAGCTACCAGAGTGATTTTCCAAAAGGGCAGGTCTGGCCCTATCTGACCAGCCCTGCCACTACTGGATAAATTGCTGGTGGTGTCCTCATCCTTGTTGTTGGGTTGTTTTTCAGTTGTGTCTGACTCTTTGTGACCCTTTTTGGATGGCACAGACACTGCAGTGGTTTACCATTTTCTTCTCCAGAAAATTGTTTAGGTTTTAGTTTCTGTTGTTATGATTTTGCTTTTCATCTAGAAAGTGATATTATATCCTGATATTAGCGAGATTGACATCTGGGATGAATTCAAGATTCTAGATCCAGAGAGTACAGTTAGGAGATTAGAACAACAGTGCAACAGAGAGGTGATGGGAACTCTGAGGATGGAAGGGAGGAGTGAGCAGCATGATTGGGGAGGAAGAGAATGGATATTATTTCAGAGGTAGAAATAATAGGGCTTGACTGAGATTAAAGGGGGTGGGGAAAAAAGGAGGTGGAAAGGACCATTTGTTTGTTTACCTTACTTCTAATCTTGCTCAAAGCTACCCCTTTGTCCATCTTTCTGATTTCTTTTTTTAAAAATATTTTTAATTTTTATTTATTTAAGGTAATGGGGTTAAGTGATTTGCCCAAGGCCACACAACTAGGCAATTATTAAGTGTCTGAGGCTGGATTTGAACTCAGGTCCTCTTGACTCCAGGGCCAGTGCTTCATCCACTGCACCACCTAGCTGCCCCCATCTTTCTTATTTATGTTGATGGTGTGTCACCCCTATTTCCCTCACCCATAATTTAGGAGCCGTTTTTGGTTCATCTTTCCTTCAAGGTCTAATTAATATGGCACCTTTTTCATTAAGTCTTCCTTATCATAGGATCATGGATCATAGGGAAGAAGAGGACCTCAGAATCCAGTCCCCTTGTTTAACAGAGGAGGAAACTGAGGCCCAGGGAAAGGAAGGAAATAAAAACAATCTTTCCTTTCTCATGAAACACAGAAAATAGTATTCTACCTTTGTATTGTATTTATTTGTTCAAATGTCACACACACACACACACACACACACACACAGACACATCTATTAAATTCAAAACTCTGAAAGACCAGGGGCTATCATTTTTCAATTGTGTATTTTCAACAGCTGCCATAGAGCTTTATACATAACAGACACTGGATAAATGTTTGGTTTGAACTGAAGTGAGTTTCTGTCAAGATTCCAACTCTGCTGTGGGTGGAGAGAATTTAAAATTCCTGGTTAGGTGTGGCTGCTGCCTCCTGGCCTTCAGTCAGAAAAGAGGCCTGGGAGCTACCCCGAGGCAAGAGCCAGGTAGACCACCTCTAAGGTGGCCAAGTCCCACATGTTTGCAATTAGATTCTCATGGCCTTGGCTCTCTGACCACTCTTCCCATGTTCTACAGTCCTTGGCCAAGATGTCAGCAAGGATGATACCTCTCCTCCTCTTCTTCCAGCCATTTGTTCCAATCTGCTTTTTGACCACAGTTCTCCAGGCCTCTAAGTGCTCCTTGGGCTCTGTCCAACAAGCGACCAGTGATGGAAGACTTCCAGATGTGCCAGGCCTTCCTTGAACAGGAGGAACCAGCCCACCTCTGCCCTACAGGACCTTGCATTCAGTTCCCTCAAGTCCTTTCCTTTCAATTCCAGCTTCCCTTAGGCAAGCAAGTCTGCCTTTACCACCTCAAAATAAAATGGCTGTCTTACTGCCTTGTCCTCAAATACTCCTCATGTGCCCTTAAAAAAATCATATATACATATATATTTATAGATTGTGTATGTGTGTAGGTAAGTGTATATATTTATATATAGTTAGTAATAGTTATATAACTTATATAGTTATATAGTTATATACATTGCCCTGCTTGTTTGTATTCCCTTCTGTTCTCTTCTGTCAATTTTTAAATGATTCTTCCATGTCTGTCTCTTCCTTTCTTCCTTCCTTCCTTTATTCTCTCCCTCCTTTTCTTTCTTTTTTACTTCATCCTTTCTTCCTTCTTCTTTCCCTCCCTTCTTTTCTCCCTCCCTTCCTTCCTTCTTCCTCCTTCCCTCCTTTCCTTCCTTCTTCCCTCCCTTTCTTCCTCCTTCCCTTTCTTTCTTTTCCTTCCTTCCTTTCTCTTCTCTTTCTCTCTCCCTTCCTTCCTTCCTTTCTTCCTCTCTTCTTTCTCTCTGTCTCTCTTCCTTTAAAGCTGTAGCTCTAAATCCGAGGAGGAAAAAGAGCATGCCAGCAGAGGTGGTTTGGAAACACCAGAATAACTCAACTATCAGCTGCTTTGGCCAATCTTCCCACTGGAGAAAAGTCATAGTACAGTCCAATGTCAAGGGTCCCTGCTTTGGGGGGGAGGTTTTCTCAATTTTCCTGAGGGGGTTGAATATGAACCCTCTTCAAGGCAAAAGAGAATCAAATGAAGATTAGTGAAGGCTGACCCATAAACAATGCCCCAAACTAGCTTGTCTTGCTATCACCCCCCATTTTAAACAGTTTTGTCAGGGCAGCTAGGTGGCACAGTGGATAGAGCACCTGCCCTGAAGTCAGGAGTACCTGAGTTCAAATCCAGCCTCAAACACTTAGTAATTTTCTAGCTGTGTGGCCTTCGGTAAACCACTTAACCCCATTTGCCTCGCAAAATCCTAAAAAACAATTTTAAGCAAAATCTTTGTTTTAGACAATTGTGAATTTGGCAAACACCAACAAGTAAAAACATTCCTACATAAAAAGAAAAATGTTTCACGAATTTGCGTGTCATCCTCGCACAGTGGTCATGATAATCTTCTCTATATCATTCCAGTTTTAGTATATGTGCTGCCAAAGTGAGCACCATACAAAGAAAAACAGAAAGAATTGCTTCTGAAATCACAAGTCTAATGAAAAGCAACTTGTTTTTAAGTATATATTTATAATGAGTACAGGAGCTAGGATCAGTTTGCAGGAACCCATTGTTAAATTTTCAGTAAGAGCATGTACATCCGGGAAACTAACAGGCATGACAAATTTGAACTTAATATATTTGATTTGATTTCCTACACTTAACAAGTGAAGGAGAAAATTTTAATAATGCAAATTAAATTAAAAACTGTGCTCTACATATATTTTTTTCAGAGCTGGTTTTTAAACATTTACCAACAAAACCCCTATACACATTTATCTATCTATCTATCTATCTATCTATCTATCTGATGATGTATGTCCTTCATTCTTGAAGAAGACTGACATCAAGCAGTGATGCCTTGAAAAGCACATGAATTAGATTTGTGTGGGGGGTGCTGTGCTAAGTCACCAAGCTCCCTTTATCCTCCAGAGCCAACTAGGTCCAGTGGCCAGATATATATCACAGAATGACTGGAGATGGCCCTGGATACAAGGCAATCAGATCACACAGCTAGTAAGTGTGAAGTGTCTGAGGCCAAATTTGAACTCAGGTTCTCCCATCTATCTATATAGACACACATACACACATATATACACACACATATACCCAATTAAGCACATTAGCTCCAAAACTATCTTTTTTTGTCTGTGTCACTATCTGAACTACCTTTCATGGATTGTCTTTAAATGTTCCTTTTTTCTTCCTTATTTTGACATTGCCATCATTAACCCCTCCTCCCTCCCTCCCTCCTTTCCCTGCAAAAAATTCTCCCTTGTAACAAATTAGCATAATTAAACCAAAAAAATCCACATAGTGATCATTTTCATTTCTGAAAAGATAGGTATCGTTCTGTACTCTTATTCCATCACCTGTTTCATCGTTGGTTCTCTGGAATCATGGTTGGTTACATTAATTACCAATTTAATGTCTCTCAAAGATGTTTATTTGACTTGATGATATTGGAAATTAGTTATGTGAATTGTTTTCCTAATGCTGCACACATCACTGTGCCTCCATTCATAGATGCATTCTTCTCTGAAACTGTCCCTTTTTTCATTTATTACTATGTATTAATATGCAGAGGCATCTAAGGACTACTATAGTGGATACAGCACTGAACCTAGAGTCAGAAAGATCTGAATTCAAATATAGCCTCAGGCACTTACTAGCTTTGTGACCTTGGGCAAGTTCACTTCACCCTATTTGTCTAAGTTTTCTCATCTGTAAAATAAGCTGCAGAAGTAAAAGGCAAAGCATTCCAGTATCTGTCCAAGAAAACTCCAAATAGGGTAACAAAAAGTCAGACGCAACTGAAATGACTGAATAACAACAATTAATATGTTGGAGACAGCTATGTGACTTAGTGGATAAAGTGCTGGGCCTGGAGTCAGGAAGACTTGAGTTCAAATCAGTTCTCAGACACTTACTATATAGCAGGGTGACTCTGGGTAAGTCATCTAATCTGTTTGCCTTAATCCAGTGGAGAAGGAAATGGCAAACCACTCTAATATTTTTGCAAATAAAAAACCACGGACAGTATTGGCATTGGTCCACAGAATCAGGTTGAAAGATATTTGAGGAAGTCAAATGAGTCCAGACAAGAGGTCAATTCCAGTTGCTTATGGGTCTTGTATAAAAACATTGTTAGCTAGACCAAGAAGATTCCAGAAGTCAGGAGGAGCTGAGGGCAAGGAAGGTAGAGAGAAGAGGCCTCAGCTTCCTCCTGGGCCAGGTCTCTTCCCCCTCCCCTTTAACCAGAAGAGGACCTCATCAGCTTCCAAAGAATCCAGAAGATGTTGGATCATTTGGCCATCATGTCCTAGCATTGTACTCACCAACGTGGCTTCCATCTTCTCTGGTGGCAGGATTGACACCTGCAGCCAAGGACACATGAATGCAGATTCACTGTACTTAAGGGAAACTTCTTGATCATCTCATATTGGGAAAAGGGGATTTATAGCAACCAAGAGCAATAAGTCCCTACCTCTTTGCTACATGTGCTCTCTCAGCTTGATCCCACTTTCCCTTGGATTCTGCATGTACTTTTGGAAGAGTATGTTATATACTTTTGAAGGTTGTCTTGTACCAAGTGTGCTAATTAGATAACCTCAGTAAATGCCTCTTCCTCAAAGCTACTTAAGTTCTACTGACTAATTTATTCCCAACTGAGAATCTTGGCAGGAAGTATACCAGTGGGAACTTGAGATAATTCCATTAGGGAATAACCTCTCAGAAGATCCAAGCTAGAGGGTGCACAGCAACACCAACTTCACAGCAGCTTAGGTGTTCCTATCCTCCCAAAGTCCCACCAAGAATTGTTCCTTTTTTATCTCTGCCAATTTGATAGGTATGAGGTGAAACCTCAGAGAAAGAAATTTGCATTTCTTTCATAATTACTGGTGTGAAGTTTTTTTTTTAATATGACTGTTGATGGGTTTCTTTTCTTCTATCTATTAAGAAATGGCCTTTGCTATGCCCTACGTCTTTTTTTAGGTTTTTGCAAGGCAATAGAATTAAGTGGCTTGCCCAAGGCCACACAGCTAGGTAATCATTGTCTGAGGCCAGATTTGAACCCAGGTACTCCTGACTCTAAGGCAGGTGCTCTGTCCACTGTGCTACCTAGCCTCCCCCTTTTTATTTTTTATTTTATTTTTACAGCTAGGTAATTATTAAGTGTTTGAGGTCAGATTTGAACTCAGGTCCTACTGACTCCAGGGCTGGTGCGCTATCCACTGTGCCACCTAGCCACCCCCTATGCCCTACATTTTTACACTAGGATATGTCAGCAAGATTGGAGGTGGGGTGGACAGCTAGGTGGAGCAGTGGATAGAGCATCAACCTTGGAGTCAGGAGGACCTGAGTTCAAAAATCTGGCCTCAGACACTTAATAATTACCTAGCTGTGTGGCCTAGGGCAAGTCACTTAACCCCATTGCCTTGCAAAACAAACAAACAAAAAAGACTGGAGGTGGGGAAGGAGATATTTGATAAACTTAAAGTCCACTTCCAATTATCTATTAAAGGTCCTTAGAGAGGGAAGAGGAGGAATAAAATTTAATGTATATGAGAAAGTATATGGATGATTGGAGAAATTGCCAGCTCAGTAGATATATATAAACTCTGGCTAAATTGAGAATATATTTTTTTAACAATAAGTAACTTTAAAGATGGGAGATACACCAACATTCTTGAAAGGATGAAACTGGATTACCACCCTGAAAATGGATAATGTCTCCTAGTCCTCCCCCTGACCCCAGAATCTCCCATGATTCCATTGGAGAAAAGCAAAAAAAAGCTAACATTTTACAGAATAAGAAACTGAGTCCAAACAAATCAAGTGACTGAGAGAGAAAAAGGGAAATTGCAAGAAAACAATATTGTCTCCCCTGACCAATAAGGAGGAAACTCAACAAGAGATGACCAGAGATTCTTAGCCTTTTGTATGTGTACTGAACCCTTTTATCAGTCTGGTAAAGTCTATGGACCCTTTCTCAGAATCATATCCTTAAATGAATAAAATAAAATACAGATTAAGAAGGGAACCTATTGCATTGAAATCTCTCTGGGGAGTTGGAAAGGGAAACAAGATGGTAGAGTAGAGGCAGGAATTCATCTGAACTCTTCCAAATTCCTCTCCAAACAACTTTCAGATAATGCCTCTAATTGAATTCTGTAACCATCGTAGTAATTCTGGCAATTTTCTAGCCTAAGACAATCTAAGAAGTTGACAGGAAAGGACTGTCTCACTTGGGTTGTTGTGTGGTCTAGAGCACAATTCAGGCCTTATTGCAGTAACACCGGTAGCAACAGAAGCTTTGAGAAGTATTAGGGTCAAACAATAGGCCAAAAAGAGATTACCCAGAATCTTTAGCTGGCACTGGGTTCAGGACCCTGTTGCCTTGCTCACATGTAGTTCCAGGTCACAGTCCCAGAACAAAAAAGTACTAGTATTTGCAGCTATAGCACAAAAGGAACCCTGTGTCACAGTTTCAAGGCAGATATGAATACTAGCACTTTGCAATTACAGGAAAGCAGGAGACTATTCAAACTTCTAGGGCCAAAAGGAACACCAGCACTTGTGGCTATGGGTAAAGACCACAGCACAGGTGAGAACAGCAGTGACCATACCTCTCCTTAGATCATACCACCTTGAAAGCATTGTAAACTTAAAGAACCCTAGAATTAGCTCTAAAAACAATGACACAAAAAACCTGAAGCTTGGGACAGAGCCCCTTCTGCCCCAGAAAGAGTTCAACCTTTACATAAAGTTAATAGTTAAGAAATAAGCTAAAAAATGAGCAAATAACAACAAAAGAGAATTTGACCATAAAAAATTGCTATGCTGACAGGGAAGATCAGATACAAACTTAGAAGAAGACAACCATGTCAAAACAGTTACAGGCAAGGAAAAATGGGAATTGCATACAAGTCCAAAAAGAATTCCTGGGAGAGTTAAAAAAGAATTTTAAAAAGCAAATAAGAGAAGTAGAGGAAAAATTGAAGGGAAAAATTAAAGTGATGCAAGAAAAGTATGAAAAAGAAATCTACAGCTTGGGTAAAAGAGGCACAAAAAAAAAATTAGAGAACATAAGCCCTTAAAAAGACAGAATGGGCCAAATGATAAAATAGACATAAAATCCACTGAAGAGTTTCTTAAAGAGTAGAATTGATCAAATGGAAAAAGAAGTATTAAAATTCACTGAAGAAAAGAATTCCTTAAAAAATAGAACTGATCAAATGGAAATAGAGGCAAAAAAACTAACTGAAGAAAAACATTACTTAAAAATAAGGTTTGGGCAAATGGAAGTTAATGACTGCATGAGACATCAAGAAACAATCAAGAAAAATTAAAAGAATAAAAAATTAATGAAAATGTGAAATATCTCACTGGGAAAACAACTGATCTGAAAAATAGATACAGGATAAATAATTTCAGAATTATTGGACTACCTGAAAGCCACTAAAAAAAATTGGACATCATAGTTCAAGAAATTATCAAAGAAAACTACCCTAATATCCTAGAACCAGAGGGTAAATTAGACACTGAAAGAATCCACTAATCACCTCCTTAACAAGATCTCAAAGTGAAAACTCTCAGGAATGTTATAGCCAAATCCCAGAATTCCCAGATAAAGAAGAAAATATTGCACCACAGCCTGAATTACACAGGATTTAGCAGCTTCTACATTAAAGAATCGGAGGACTTGGAATATGATATTCTAGAAACAAAGGAGCTAGGTTTATAACCAAGAATAATCTACCCAACAAAACTGAATATAATCCTTTGACTTTCAAGCATACCTTATGGAAAGACCAAAGCTGAATAGAAAATCTAATGTTTAAATACAAAACTCAAGAGAAACATAAAAATGAAAGAGAAACGGTAAGAGATTCAATAAGGTTAAACTGTATATATTCCCATGTGGGAAGATTATTCTTATAACTCCTAAGAACTTTATCATTATTAGGTTAAGTTAGAAGGAATGTGCATAGACAGAGGGCACTCAACTGAGTTGATTATGAAAGTATGATTTTTTTTAAATGAAGGAGTGAAAAAAGGAATGCACTGGAAAAGGGGGAAGGAAAAAGGAGAACACGATAAATTATCTCACATTAAAGAGGTCCAAAAGGAAGAGCTTTTATGGTGAAGGGAAACATGAATCTTACTCTATTGAAACATGGGCATTCAGTTGGGTTTAGAACTCTATCTTACCCTACAGAAAAGGAGGAGAGTAAAGAGATAAGCAAAAGGGTGGGGTTGATAGAAGGGAGTGGATTAAGGAAGACACTGGTCAGAAGCAAAAAAGAGAGACTGATAAAAAATAGAGAAAGGGGAAAAATAGGATGAAAGAAAATACCCAATAATCATAACTGTGATTGTGAATGGGATGAAGTTACCCATAAAATGGAAGCAGACAAGAGAACGGATTAAAAAACAGAATCCAAAATATGTTGTTTACAAGTCTCTTATGCTTCAGCTGAAGTTAAAAAAAAATGATACAAATTTATATCATCCAGGAAACATAAAATTAGAAAAGTGGTAGGCTGGCCATATGGCAATAATACAGGAAATCAGATGGATGGACAAATCTCATGGACTATACTGGGACTCACAAAATATTAAAAAGAACTGGCAAAAATATCATCCAATCTATTAAGCAAAAACTTTCTGGAGAATGTATTGGGAGGATAGGAACAAAAATCTCACCAGCTGAGAAACAACAGTAGGGATGCAATTTGTATTATAAGGTGGAATGCCCACATCAGTGATGTCTCACATGAACAGAAGTATTGCTGAGAAGTAATGAAATTTAAATTATGAACACTTGGATTCCAAAAAAATTAATTTCTCATTACAGGATAGGGGAATTATGGTTAGATACCAGTCTTATAAAAGAGACCTGAGTAGTTTAATGAACTTCAAGGTCATGTGCGGGGTATTGAGATCCTAATCCCAAATGACTGCTCAGAGTCCTCTCAAAGTGGCAGCAAAGAGTTAAAATTTAATTCGGTTCTTGTAAGAAGTGGGGCAGTTCCTAACTCTCTAGGAGAGAGAGAGCAGGAAAAACCGAATTACAGAAGCTGAAGCAGGGTTTAAAAAAACCACAAAAACCACAACCCATTCCCCCTCCTCTTTTCTGCTGACCCTTACAACAATTGGTCAAAGTTGATGTTCCGAAGAGAACTGAGTGTTCCCAGGAGGGTCTGTCTTTGTTTACATCTTATATGGTTAGGGTGACAATTTTTCTAGCCAGAGATCCAGGTTCTCACACTCACCTGATTCTTGAGAAATAGAAACTGAGACCTATGGCTTAGACTAATTTAGCACTATGTTTCTGAAAAGTCAGCACTTTTGCCCCTCACAGTCATGGTGTAAGATCTCAGTTAAAAAAAAAAGTGATCCTAACCTGTATCCCTAAATGGAGGATTGTATCCAAAGTAAGTTCAAAGTTAGTTAGCCTCAGATATATACTAGCTGTGTGAACCTGGGCAAGGTACTTTATCCTTTTTACCTCAGTTTCCTCATCTATCAAAATAGCTGGAGAAGGGAAAAAGCAATCTACTCCAGTATCTTTGTCAAGAAAACCTCAAATGGGATCACAAAGAGTCAGAGATAACTGAAAAAGAGCTGAACAAAAAAGCTAAAATGAAGATGATGATAACCAGAATTCTGTCCTCTGTCCTGGTTAGAGCGTCTATGGTACATTGTATACCATTTTAGATGTCACATTTTGGGGTCAGGGAGGCAGATTTTGTATTTATTGGAAGGATAAACATCCTAAAAATTCGAACTGTTCAAAAGCAGAATAGATGGGTTGCCTCAAGAGGTCATGGGTTCTTCCGTATAGAAAAGTCCTCGGGTGAAAGCTAGGTGGTCATTTGTCCAATGGATTTGTTTCTCAGGTGACAAACTAGATGATTTCTGATGTTCCATCTAGTGGGATTTTACATTTTTGAACTCTCTCGGGGATTCTATGGTTCCAATATTCTGTATTCTCTTCTGTGCATACTATCTTTGCCATGACCTGCCCTCACTTGGGATGTCTTCATATTCTTATGCCTTTTCTGAGCATATGTAGTACTTACTCATTTCGTGGCTCTGAGTTTTTATTACCTGTCTCTGTCTCTACTCTGGATCAACTCCAGGCTCTATGGCCACCATCACTCTCCCTACATTGCCTGTCAGAACTGTTATCGAAGTGGTCAGCACTTGGGATGAGCAACTCTTGTAATGAGCAAGAAGGTTGGGAAGAAACCAGGGAGCCACTGCAGGTGGAAGGCTGGGTTGTTAATGTGAAGACTGATTTCCCAGGATATTTATGAAGAAGGAAGGACAGTTATCAACTCTAGCAGGCTTAACTATTTTGGTTAACAGTTACACCATAAGGATGGTGCAGATTAATTAGACTTGGAATCAAGTCTTGAGTTCAAATTATCTCAAATCCTTGATAATCTTGTGACCCTGGGCAAGGAATCCTGCCTCAGTTTCTTCATCTGTAAAATCAGAATAATAATAGCCCTTACCTCTCAAGGGATGGTGTGAGGATTAAATGAGATAATATTTATAAAGTGTTTTTTTCTATAGTTTCTTTCTATAGCACTATATAAGGGTTATTATTATTATTATATTCAGATGGTTCCAATGTCTGTCACTGTGTCTGGCATACTACTGCATAACATTATTAATAAATACTTGATTGTTGATTAATGATCCTGTAGAAAAAATAAAAACCAGGTCAAGCTTCTGGTGTATGGTAGTGCTCCATGGCTGAGTTTGCTGCAAAGAAGTGTCCAGAAATAGGTGTGTTCTTGTGTGGGGTAGACTGACCTGCAGAGAACACGATGGAAGAGAGCTGTGCATCTGTGAGTTCCTTCTCCAGGGATCTATCTAGCGCCATGTAGCATTGTAGTAGTATTTGGTTTTGTTATTTTTTTCAGCCATGTCTGACTCTTTGTGACCCCATTTGGGGTTTTCTTGACATTTCCTTCTCTAGCTCTTCTGACAAATGAGAAAAAGGCTAAGTGACTTTGTCTGTGCTCATACAACTAGGAAGTGTCTGAGACCAAATTGGAACTTAGGAAGATGAGTCTTCCTGACTCCAGATGCAGTGCTCTAACCATTGTACCACCTCACTGACTAGTAGTATGTGGCACCAGTCCTGAATGTCAAGGGGCCTTACAGCAGGGAGAAAAGTCTCTTCTCAATTAACCCTAGATTTGCACTTTGATTAAATATAACTAAATGGTTTCTTTGAAAGATCCCTTTCTATACATGATCCATCAGAACTTGAGGTTTATTTTTTGACCATAGACTATCTTGAAAGACAGACTCCTTCCTCCCAAGCTTACTTCAAAGGGCAAGAGTTCAATTATAATAATTTCCAAATAGCCAGGGTATGGTTCACTCTGAGATCCAGAAGGCTGACTTGAGGCTGATTATCTCTCTCCTCTAGACAACAAGCCTGTCCCTTCTTGCAGTCCAGTTTCCTCTGCTTCTGCTTTCTTCTGGTTATTTGTGTACCCTTTGCTCAATCTCCTTATTTGGTTCAGCTTGACCTATTGCATTAGCCAATATCTAAGCAATGAAACAGGAAAGCCCCTGGACTGACCTCAGTAAGTTCCCTCCCTCTGAAAGTCATGACTTTCAATGGCCTCTGAAAGCTCTCATTGGCAGGAAGTCATTACAAGGCAAGATGCCTTCTGGCTGACTGGGAGGAGGTTATGAAGAGCTCTATGGCTTAGCCTGAGGATGATCTCTCTCAAGACTTTGTCAGACTCTACCATTCCCCCTTCTTCCTCCTCCTGTCAGGCTCTAGGTCCAGTTCCCCCAATTTAGATGTACCTCAAACATTTGACACTTATTAGCTATGTGACCTTGGGCAAGTCACTTCACCCTGATTGCCTCGCATCTTGGCCCATCTCTAGACATCCTGATTCATATCTGGCTACTAGACCCAGATGATTCTGGAGGAGAAAGTGAGGCTAGTGACTAAAATCCAATTCACATGACTCTCCTGGTATCACCTACCTGATGCCATGGTGTTATTCTGAGAAGGACAAAATCCAACAACAGATCCTCCCACACTACCTGTTCAGGATAAGTGCAAACAAATCCAGGACCTGTCTTCAAGGAGCTTACAACCTATTATAATGATACCTGTATTGTTTCCTATACATAAGTGGTGCCCTCTTAGGGGACCTTTCACCCCCTCTCTAGGCTTCTTTTCATGTTGAGTGTAGATATGTTCTCTACCTGTGACTTACTCCACATTTGGAACTTCAGAGGCTATTTTTGACCACAGAAGTTCAGTGGCAATGCTAAAGGTTGGTAGGGGTGGGGGGAGGACCCCTTGATCACACACATATTGGGAAACTTTCATTGGCTTGCTCCCATAGAGCAACTGAAGGGAGGCCTTACATACAACTGAGTGAAAAGAAGTGGAGAGATTGATTGCACAACCTAGAAAGGGAATGGGATCCAGAAAGGGTTGCTGGAGGGTGGTGCCTGAGCTGAGTCCTGATAAGGAGCTAAATTTTCCAAGAGGTGATGAGTTGAGTGAGTAAGCCCTTGGGCAAAAAAGACGGAGAGACATTATTTTGACTAGAATATATCTGGAGGGCAGCTAGGTGGAGCAGTGGATAAAGCACCGGCCCTGGAGTCAGGAGTACCTGAGTTCAAATCTGACCTCAGACACTTAATTACCTAGCTGTGTGGCCTTGGGCAAGTCACTTAATCCCATTGTCTTGCAAAAACTAAAAAAAAAAAAAAAAGGCAACCAGTAAGAGCAGGAGTTTATAAGGTAAACAGAGGAGTTTTTTCCTATTTTATCTTGGAGGCCTTGGGGAACTCAACCTAACCCTAACCCTTAGTTAGGTCCTGAGGCTTCACTTATATGATATGCAAAGTAATAAAGATCTTTTGCTTCAGGCTCCACAGAAAACAGAAAAAATAAATACTGCCTCTAATGCCAACTACCTGTGTAACCTGGACAAGTTCCTAGCTTTTTTTTTCCTTCTTGGGCCTTAGGAACAAAAGGGAATTGGACAAGATGACCTATAGGTCCTAGGTGTGGGGACCCATAATTTCAGTTAAGGCCTGGGATACTTGCGTTATGGCATGCTTTTCATCCCTAGGTGGGTTTTTAAATGGACTTTTAGACAATCTTTTTAAAAAATTTGAATACTCTAAAACAATCAGAAGTATTTGGGAAGATGGGCACCAATCAGTCCCAGAAGTCTGATTTGAGAGACTGGAGGGATGGGGATTGGGAAAGGAGGCTTCCCAATCTAAATTGGGACTTTCAGCAAATCTTTGGCTTTCATCTTTTCAATCTGAAGATGAGTGGGTTTAATTTAGATGACTTTAAGCTGAACAGCAACTCGAACAAAGCATTCAGCATTCCCAGATGTGTACAGGCAAAGTACTTTAAGAACAAAGGATTATGCAAAACTATTCTCAAGAAGATGGGAACTTTTCCGGGACCCTGGAGCTATAGACTTTGGCTTTGAAATCCACTGATAGCTGAAGGTAACATACTTTCTGTAGTAAACAGACAGCCAGAGAGAGATAAAGAGATGCCCAGAGCAAGGTCCTACAAACTCTGACTTGCTCAGTCTGATTTGACAAGCTCATGTTGCTGGTGTCCTCTGTATGAGCTCAGGAGATGCAGAAGGGAATAGCAAACTGTCCTGCAGAGATGAAATCTTTGGGATTGAAGCTGGTGGTTCATCTGAAACTCTTAGTCCTGGAGAGACTAAGGGACTTGTCCGGGGTCACACAGTTAGTATGGATCTGTGACTAGACTTAAAGCCAGGTCTTCCTGGCTATAAGACCAGCTATCTCTTCACTCTACCACATTGGAACATAGAGTAGAAGAAAATAAAGAAAAGAAGACTTAACGTTAGATCTTAGTCTATGGAAGACCTTAAGTGCCGTCTAAGGACTTGATCTCTTCTAATGTTGTGATAGGATATTTTCATAGGCAGGCCCCTACCCTGTGCCAGGTACCCCTACTTCTTTTCAGCTTCCTTTTTGGTATTCTCTTCCCACATTTGATTGTAAGCATCCTTAAAGGGAAGGATTTATTTTTATCTTTTTTTTTGTCTTATGTGATTCCATAAAGTTGAAACTAGGCAGAGCAGCAGATGGGGAATGGAGAGAGCCCTCTATAAAGGGCAACTAAGTAGGGCCATAGTAAGTACCCAGAGTGCCTGGGCTGGAGTTAGGAACAGTCCTCTTCATGAGTTCAAATCTGGCCTCAGACATTTACTAGCTGTGTGACCTTGGGTAGATCACTTCACCCTATTTGCCTCAGTTTCTCTATCTGTAAAATGAGCTGGAGAAAGAAATGGCAAAAACTCCAATATCTCTGTCAAGAAAACCCCAAATGGGGTCACAGTGAGTGAGCTACTCAACAACAAAATATTGGGAGGAGTTTGGTACTCCACCCTCTAAACAGAAGAAGCTGAGGGAGGTGACTCGGTCAATCAAAGCTTAAGTTGGGGATGGGGGTGGGTGGGTGTGATGAAATCAGAGATGATGATCTTAACCTGGGAGGAGTATTTGTTGGAGGATGGGAGGGGGTAGAATTGAAACCAGGAAGGCAGTAATGAGTTCAGGGTAGCAAAAATCATAGAAAAGCTCTTATATTAGCTTTGGCAAATGAAATGGCCAAAGAACAATTATTCCTTCACATCTCGGGGGCTAGGAGTATGGCACCCCTATGATCTGGAAAATCCATGAAGAAATTTTTGACCCTCCATTTGCACCAGAGAAGTAGTCTGAATTATTATGCTATTAAAAAATGGTGCATTTATTTGAGGGAGGGGGTACTATGCTAAGTTATCAGCTACAACAACCCAATATGAATCAGGATGACTGGAGATGGCCCTGGAAGTGAGGCAATCAGGGCTAGGTTACACAGTTAGTTCAGTCCCAAGTGACTTTGAACTCAGATCCTCCTGACTCCAGGGCCGGTGTTCTATCCACTGCACCATCTATCTATACATTGATGTTATACAATACTCTACATATATTTTATGAACTTCTGAATTTCTCAACTTTTTCTGTGTTATCTACTGGCCTTTAATGTGTCAACTATGGCTTCTGCAAAACTCCCCCAAAATTCCCATTTTATTTTTTATACTGACCAGCAATATATTGAAATTGTGATGGGGAAGGAATTGTACAAAACAGGTCCAAAACTGCCTCAATATAGTGATTTTTCTATACTTGCTGAATGGATAATTGTAGATTTTTTGAGTATCAACAGGTCAGTCAAGAATTCATTAAGGAGGGGGTGGCTAGGTGGCTAGGTGGTGCAGTGGATAGAGCACTGGCCCTGGAGTCAGGAGTACCTGAGTTCAAATCTGGCCTCAGACACTTAATAATGACCTAGCTGTGTGGCCTTGGGCAAGCCACTTAACCCCATTGCCTTGCAAAAACTAAAAAAAACAAAAACAACAAAAAAAGAATTCATTAAGGACCTACTATGATTATAGGCACCAATGTGTTCAACTTTGGTCAAAAGGAAATTAATGACAGTGGGGAAAAATCTTAGGAGTCAGATAAACTCCCTCACCTTACTGGCTGTGTGTCCTTGGGATAAGCCTTTTTAGCCTTTCTACCTTCCTTGGCTTCTTCCTCTGTAAAGTGAAACGGTTAGACCAGATGATCTCTGAGGTTCCTTCCTGTTCAGTTTATGATTACTTAAGCAGAACATTCAAGGCAGACTTTTAGCTTTTAATGTCTGTCTCTTTCCCAATATCCATGTAGATTGCAGAGGTAACAAATCATGGAAGGGGGTAGTTTTCAAGTTTCCCTCACCCCCTATTATTGATTCTCTTCACAACTGGGAGGTAACTCCAGTCCCCTTGGACATGAAGTCTCTGCTGGACAGCTCTCCAGTGTTCAGGTGGGAAATAACTGCTGGACATTGCTTCCAGATATCACTTCCTTGTGTTCAGCTCGAGGTGACACTGGGCAAGTCACTTAAATGGTACATGCCTCAGTTTCCCCATCTGTAAAAACAGGGATTATAATAGCATCTACTTTGCAGGGTTGTCCTGAGACTAAAAATCAGATAATATCTGTAAAACACTACAGAATCTGGCAAATAATCGAAGTTGAATAAAAGCTTGCTCTTTGCTCTACCTTCCCCCCAACCCCCAATCTATTTCTTTAGGGCTGCTCCTCTCCTGGAGCAGGAGAACAGATTTTTTTTCACCAGGTTACAGAAACCAGACTGAATGTTCCAGGCTAAAACTGAATCACCCCATACTTTATCATTACCTTAGGGGTCAGGTAGAGATCAAAGACCCTTTCCCTATCTAATTTAGATGTAGATTACAATGAATAGAGTTGGAGGCCTGGAGTCGGAAGACTCAACTTCCTGAGTTCAAATCTGGTCTCAGATACACACTTACTAGCTTTGTGGCCCCAGACAAGTCACAATCCTGTCTGCCTTAGTTTCTTCATCTATAAAATAAGCTGGGGAAGGACATGGCAAACCATGCCAGTATCTTTGCCAAGAAAACCTCAGCTGGGGTCATGGAGAGTCAGATACAACTGCACAATGCTTCATCATCAACAGGAAGATTTTCCAGTGACTTTCCTTTGTCTTTCTTTATATCCCCAGCTTGGCATGTGTGACTGTCAACATTCAGTCGTTCAGTCATGCCCAACTTTTCATGATCATACTGTCCATGACGTTTTCTTGGTAAAGATACTGGGGATGGGGGGGGGGGGCAGCTAGGTGGCACAGTGGATAGAGCACCAGCCCTGGAGTCAGGAGGACCTGAGTTCAAATGTGACCTCAGACACTTAATAATGACCTAGCTGTGTGGCCTTGGGCAAGCCACTTAACCCCATTGCCTTGCAAAAACCTTAAAAAAAAAAGATCCTGGGAATGCTTTGTCATTTTCTTCTTCAGTGGATTGAAGCAAACTGAGGTGAAGTGACTAGGCTAGGGCTACATAGCTTAGTGAGTATCTGAGACCTGATTTGAATCTTCCTGAATCCACTGTACCTCCTGGCTGCCTGGCACCTTATAAAGGGTTAATAAATGCTTATCAACTGACTGACCTCTGACATTCTTTCCAGCTCTTAAATCTGAGGTCCAAGTCTTTGGAGAGTGGAAGGAGAGACTGACAGTGCTGGGTGACTGTTGTCAATTCTAAGGATCTGATTATCATTCAGAGTAAAGTTAAGAAAGAGAAAAGACCTCCAAAGGAATGGGAACCAAAACAACAGAAAAGATAAGGAAACCGCCTTGGTTCTGCACCACCCCCTCCCATCCCCCACCTTTAGGATGACAAACTGTCCGAAACTGAGAAAGGATTTGCTCAAGATTATAGCAGAATTAAATTGCAGGAAAGGGACAAGACCCCAGTTCTGATTGAAAGTATGTGTTTTCTCCCCCACAGCAAAACACACAACTACCTTCTCTTCTCTATCTTCCTTCCAAAGTCAACAAAACTAGAGAAAATTCACGGGAGTGAGGCCAGCATGAATAATCCAACTCTATAAAGAGAAACTAAGGTTACTATGTCAGAAGGGAAAGAGGTTTATTGCTGTTTTAATAAGCAGTCTGTACACACATTTGCTGGGGAAACTGGATCCATACAATCAAGCTGATGAGTGTTTGGTTCAGCTTTCAAGATAATTAAATGCTTGAAGAGATGATGAAAAAGGGTAAAAACATCACGTGTACAAAAATATTCACAGCAGCCCTGTTTGTGGTGGCAAAGAACTGGAAATCAAGTAAATGTCCTTCCATTGGGGAATGGCTTAGCAAACTGTGGTATATGTATGTCATGGAACACTATTGTTCTATTAGAAACCAGAAGGGATGGGATTTCAGGGAAGCCTGGAGGGATTTGCATGAACTGATGCTGAGTGAGATGAGCAGAACCAGATAAAACACTGTACACCCTAACAGCAACATGGGGGTGATGACCAACCGTGATGGACTTGCTCATTCCACCAATGCAACAATCAGGGACAGTTTGGGGCTCTCTGCAGTGGAGAATACCATCTGTATCCAGAGAAAGAACTGTGGAGTTTGAACAAAGACCAAGGACTATTACTTTTAATTTAGGAAAAAAACTGCTATCTTATTGTCTGATCTGGCTATCTTTTATACTTTATGTGTCTTCCTTAAGGATATGATTTCTGTCTTATTGCATTCAATTTGGATCAATGTATACCAGGGAAACAATGTAAAGACTGATAAATTGCCTTCTGTGAGGGGTGGGGGGAAGGAAGTAAGATTAGAGAAAAATTGTAAAACTCAAAATAAATAAAATCTTTTTTTAAAAAAGATAATTAAATGCTTATAGACGGTAATCTAAGCATATAAGTTTGACCTTGTGAGTAGGAGGCAGCCATCTGTGTGGTGTTAGAAGGGCACCAAAAGCCTGCCTGTACCCAAATGTCTTCAGCAGCTGGCTACAATGGCTGACATTCCCACCATTAAGGCTGCGCCTTAGGTTTCACAGCTGTTATACTCAAAGCTTCTGTTAAAATCCAAATGTCAGTGAGTAGCCAGTAATGGATAGAAGGTATTCCAAAACCTTTGGTACAGCCTTAAGTTTTCAAAGCTTAAGACTGCACTAAGATTTTTTTTTTGGTACATTTTACAAAAGTCTTTGATGATACTGTAAAGAATAGAGCACTAAACTTGGAGCAAGGAAGACTTCATCTTCCTGAGTTCAAATCTGACCTCAGATACTTACTAGTTGTGTGACCCTGGGCAAGTCCCTTCACCCTGTTTGCCTCAGTTTCCTCATCTGTCAAATCAGCTGAAGAGAAAAATGGCAAACTCTTCCAGTATCTCTTCCCCAAAAAAAGCAGGGTCACAAAGTCAGACATACCTAGAAAATGAACAACAACACATTCTCCCAAAAGAATAAATATAAGATAGAACTATGTATCTTCTCCCTAGCCCCTGGTGAGTCACTTTATCCTGTTTGCCTCAGTTTTTTCATCTGTGAAATGATCTGGAAAAGAAAATGGCAAACCAGGCCAGTATCTTTGTACAAAAATCTCAAATGGGGTTACAGAGAGTTGATAGGATTGAACTGATTGATGCTGTTTGTCCTTCATTCTCAAAGAAAACCATGACATCAGTCCTCTTGGGACCACCTAGCTGCTCAGATTCATCCACAATTCATGTAGATGGAATTGACTCAACAGCAACAATGCACCTTAAAATGCTTTACATGATCTCAGATTCGCACAACAATCCTGGGTTTCAGGTTATTATTGTCATCCTCATTTTACAGAAAAGAAAACTAAGACTGCAAGAGGTTAAACACCTTCTCCTCTGACTTCAAATCCCAAGTTCTAGTCACCATACCACACTGTCCTAAAGCAATTATTCCCAATAATCAAGTAATACAAAAATTATAGGAAGAAGGGGTGGCTAGGTGGCGCAGTGGATAGTGCACCGGCTCTGGAGTCAGGAGTACCTGGGTTTAAATCTGGCCTCAGACACTTAATAATGACCTAGCTGTGTGGCCTTGGGCAAGCCACTTAACCCCATTTGCCTTGCAAAAATCTAAAAGAAAATTATAGGAAAAAACCACAGACTACATAGGGTTTCCCAGTCCCTAATAAACTTGAAATAGTTGAAGGATGATGACAACTGGCAATTGTGTGTCTGCTATCTAAGGGCTGTTGTAGCTAACATAGAAACTCCTCATCACTTAGAAGGTGGCCACTAAGTGATGAATTTTTCAGCCATAGGGATATATAAGGACCATCTACTACAGTGGTTCTTATTGTCTACATTGGGAGAAGAAGAAACCAATGATCCCTGAAGCACAAAGGGTTAAGTGTGTTCACAGGCCGTTGCTTTAAGGATCCCTGAAAGCTGCCCAGCAAACAAAAGGTTCAGCTTTGTAAACTGGACCATACCCAAGCAATACTTGAACTGCCTCTAAGGTAGCCCTAGGAAGGACTGGAATCTAGCCTTCTGCTCAAACTAAGGTGTTTTCCTAAACCAGGATTGAAGCATTTAGCTAAACAATCCAATCAGTCCCACCCTAGATAGACTGGTCCCACTCAAATCAACCAACTCTGGGGTAAGAAAGAAATTCTTCACCCTTCCCTTTCTTTTTACTTGGAGTGAGGGGATTTCTAGGTTTGTGAAATGCCCCACTCTTGTCCCCATTCTAGAATTACTCTGAAACAGTGAGGTGATGAATATCCAGCAAGGTCATATATGTATATGTATACATATATAAATTTATATTTGTCAGTTAGTCCTGCCCTACTCTTTGTGACCTTGTTTGAGGTTTTCTTGGCAAAAGCTACTGGAGTGGTTTGACATTTCCTTCTCCAGTTCATTTTCGAGATAAGGAAATTGAGGCAAGCAGAGTGAAATGATTTGCCCAAGGTCACCCAACTAATAAGTGTCTGAGGACATATTTGAACTCAGATCCTTCTGACTCCAGGTCCAGCACTCTATCCACCATACCACCTTGCCATCATCATCATCATCATCAATAACTTTGTTATTCATTATTATAATAGCTAGCCTTTACATAGTACCTACTATGTGGCAGCACTGTGCTAAGTGCTTTAAAACTATCTCACTCGATCCTTACAAACAACCCTGGAAAGTAGATGCTATTTTATAGTTGAGGAAACTGAATCAGACTGAAAACCTCAAATGAGCATGTCAGCTAAGTCTGTCATGTCACACCATTAGATTCAATTTTGACCTGGAAGGATTTAGAACTCTTATCCAACCATGCCTCCCCCATGTTTGACCTGTAAAATTTATTTTCAGAATTCAAATTAGGAATTAATTTTTCAGGGAGAGGCAACCTGATAGAATGGGAAGAGTATTGGTCAAAGAATGAGATAACTAGAGCCCAACACTCTGGATGTGTGACCTTGAGCAAGTCATTTAACCAAATTGGGCCTCTAACCTGAAAATTGACGGGTTTGGATGCAAGGATCTCTTTTTAATTATTTTCTCAACTCAGCTAGGTGGCCAAGTAGATAGAGCACTATATATAGGAAGACCTGAGTTCAAATACTGCCTCAGACTCTGACTAGCAAATCACTTCACCAGTCTGCCTCAATTTCCTCATCTATAAAATGAGGACCATAAAAATACCTACCTCTCAGGGTTGCTATGAGAATCAAAATAAGATAATATTTATAAAGGGCTTAGGACAGTGTCTGACACCTTGTTTTTCAGTCATGTCCAACTTTTCATGATCCCTGGACTACACAGCACAGCAGGCCCTCCCATTCTCTACTACCTCCCAAAGTCTGTCCACGATCATGCCTGTTGCTTCCATGACACTATCTTTTAATCTGCCATCCCATTCTCCTTTTGCCTTCTATCTTTCCCAACATCAGGATGTTTTCCTAGAAGTTCTGGCTTTCTATGATATGGTGGAAGTATATAAGCTTTTTTTTTAGCAACAGTAAGAGTTAATTTCTTTAAGTAGTGATTAATTAGATTTCCTTCCTGTTCAAGGAACTCTGGCACCTAATAAGCATATATAAATGCTAGCTATGTGGTTTTCCCAGTACCTGAATGGTTCTTATATTTATATGCATCATTTTATATATATGTATATACATATATACATATATACATATATAAAACAGAGAAAATTTAAAAAAAGGATATTCAAATGGATTTTCAGCTCTACAATGCAGAAAAATTGTTGGGGGAGGGTGTTTCCTCACCTGGAAATTCTAGGGGCCCAGATCTTGGCCCTATCTTTAATGTTTTGGAAGGAAGAGATATATGGAAACAAAAACTGGAATTTGAATAATGAAAGAGAGTTGTTCAAATCTCAGGAAGCACTTGCAAGAATAAATCCTTGGTATATCGACTACATTTCTCTAGTCTTAAGTTTCTGCCACTTGTCACACTTCACTTGCCACTCGTTCCACACTATGGAGGCAGTTGTTGGTCTTGATCCCTATTAAATTTCATGTTATTAGATTTAGCCTAACCTTTCTAGCTTGTAATATTTTTGAATCTAGACTCCACCATGGAATATGGTATCTTGCTCTCTCAGATTCATAGCAAAATTGTTTCAAAAGTCTTAGTGGTGTCTTTTGCTTTCATATCACAGTAATATATTGAATTGATAATGGATTGCTTAAATAGTCTTGTGATTTCATTAGTATAGGGCAAAGGTTCTTAAAGTATGGTCTGAGGATGAGGTCCAAATGGTCAAAATTATTTTCATAATAATACTAAGATGTTTTAATTTTCAATTATACATGAATATACTATAGATTTGAAATAATATAAAGAAATTCTAATAATATAATAAGGCAATAGAAATTATCTATTATAAATATAATTAATGAAAAATATATTAATATGGGAAATACCAATTGAGATAATCCATAGAAACTAAAATTCTTTGTAGTCCACAATAATTTCCCAAAGCATAAAGGAATCCTGAGGGTCCTAGTATAGGGAATTTCAAATACAGACCTGCCTTGGGGCAGAGAGGATAATCAGTTAGTCAATAAATTGAAGCAAATCTCAGGAGGAAGGCAGTAGAACTAAGAGACTTGCCCAATCTCACATTCAGTTGTGCCTCAGAAGTAAGATTTGTACTGTGGTTTTTCTCTCTGATTCCAAGGTTAATTCTCTATCCACTATACCAACTACTCCCACTAACAATAATAATAATTAATAATAGTAATTAGTTTGTATTTATATTGTGTTTTATGAATTACTAAGCATTTTATATACACTATGTCTTTTGATCCTCACAACAGGACACTTGGTGATGTTCATTTTTTTTCTCTTTTTAAAATTTAACTTTATTTTTTAAAATTACATTCAAAGATAGTTTTCAATATTTATCTTTCTGTAAGCTTTTGAGTGCCATATTTTTCTTCCTCCCTTCCCTCCCACCTCTCCTTTACAGTGAGTAATCTAAATAGGTTTTACATTTATAATCATGTTAAACATATTTCCATATTAGTCATGTTGTAAAAGAAGAATCAGAATAAAAGGGGGGGGAACCATGAGAACAAACAAAATAAAACAAATTTTAAAATGTGAAAATAGTATGCTTTGGTCTACATTCAGACTCCATAGTTCTCTCTCTGAAGGTGGATAGTGTTTTACATTACAAGTCTTTTAGAATTGTCATTGATCACTGTACTGCTGAGAAGAGCCATGTCTATCATAGTTGATCATCATACAATGTTGATGTTAATGGGTAGAATGTTCTTCTGGTTCTGCTCATTTCACTCAACATCACTTTATAAAAGTCTTGCCAGGTTTTTCAGAAATCAACCACTCATGATTTCTTACAGAATAATAGTACTCCATCACATTCCTATACCACAATTTGTTCAGTCATTCCCCAATTGATAGGCATCCCCTCCATTTCCAGTTCTTTGTCACTGCAAAAAGAGTTGCTATACATCAGTCATCAAAACTGTTTGGTATTGGCTAAGAAATAGAGTGGTGGACCAGTGGAATGGACTAGGTGCAATAGTAATCTGCTGTTTGATAAACCCAAAGAGTACAGCTATTGGGATAAAAACTTTCTCTTCAATAAAAACTGCTGGGAAAATTGGAAGTTAGTATGGAAGAAACTTAGATTATACTTGCTCATTCCATTAGTGCTACAATCAGGCACAATTTTGGGGTTTCTGAGACGGGGAATACCATCTGTATCCAGAGAAAGAATTGTGGAGTTTGAACAAAGAAAAAAAGACTATTACCTTAATTAAAAAAAAAAAAGACTGCAGATGACATTATGGTATACCTAAAGAATCCCAAGAAATCATCCAAAAAACTACTGGAAACAATTATCAATTTTAGCAAAGTTGCAGGACATAAAATAAACCCTCATAAATCCTCAACTTTTCTATATATGACTAGCAAGATACAGCAGGAAGAGCTAGAAAGAGAATTCCCATTCATAACCTCAAACAACATAAAATAAGTGGAAGTCTATTTGCTAAGACAGACTCAGAAACTTTTTTGCAAGGCAAATGGGATTAAGTGGCTTGCCCAAGGCCACACAGCTAGGTAATTATTAAGTGTCTGAGGCCAGATTTGAATCCAGGTACTCCTGACTCCAGGGCCAGTGCTCTATCCACTGTGCAACCTAGCAGCCCCCTCAGAAACTTTTTGAAAACAATTACAAAACACTTCTCACACAAATAAAATCAGATTTAAATAACTGGTCAAACATCAACTGCTCATGGATAGGTAGAGCTAATATAATAAAAAAGACAATTCTACCAAAACTAAACTACCTGTTTAGTGCCCTATCAATCAAAATTCCAAAAAATTACTTTAATGAGTTAGAAAAAGTTGTAAGCAAATTCATAAGAAGAAATAAAAAGTCAAGAATTTCCTGGAATTCAATGAAAAAATAGTGTAAAAGAAGATGGTTTAGCCCTACCCTATTTAAAAGTATATTATAAAACATCCGTCATCAAAACTATCTGATATTGGCTAAGAAATAGAGTGATGGACCAGTGGAATGGACTAGGTGCAATAGCAAGAAAGGATTACAGTAATCTGCTGTTTGATAAACCCAAAGAATCCAGCTAGTGGGATAAAAACTTTCTCTTCCATAAAATCTGCTGGGAAAATTGGAAGTTAGTATGGAAGAAACTGAGATTAGACCAACACCTCACACCCTATACCAAGATAAGATCAAAATAGATACAGGATTTAAACATAAAATACAATATTAGGGGCTGCTAGGTTGCACAGTGGATAGAGCACTGGCCCTGGAGTCAGGAGTACCTGAGTTCAAATCCTGCCTCAGACACTTAATAATGATCTAGCTGTGTGGCCTTGGGCAAGCCACTTAATCCCATTGCCTTGCAAAAAAAAAAAACCTAACAAAAAAAAAACAATATTATAAGCAAACTAGAAGATCAAGGAGTAGTTTACCTGTCAGATCTATGGAAAGGGAAGCAGCTCATGACTAAGGAAGAGATGGAGAACATCACTAAAAACAAACTAGATGATTTTGATTACATTCAATTAAAAAGCTTTTTGCACAGATAAAACCACTGTAACCAAGATCAAAAGAAATGTAGTAAACTGGGAAAAAATCTTTACAACTAATGTTTCTGACAAAGGACACATTTCTAAAATATACAGAGAACTGAGTCAAAAAAAAAAAAGCCGTTCCCCAATTGACAAATAGTCAAAGGATATGCAAAGGCAATTTGCAGATGAGGAGATCAAAGCAATCCACAGTCATATGAAAAATTGCTCTAAATCAATACTTATTAGAGAAATGCAAATTAAAGCTTCTCTGAGGTACCACCTCACACCTCTCAGACTGACCAATAAGACCAGAAAGGATAATGATCATTGTTGGAAGGGTTGTGAGAAATCTGGGACACTATTACACTTTTGGTGGAGCTGTGAACTTATTCAACCTTTCTGGAGGGCAATTTGGGATTATATCCAAAGGGCAACAAAAATGTGCATACCTTTTGACCCAGCAATACCACTATTGGGTCTATACCCTGAAGAGGTGATGAAAAAGGGTAAAAACATCACTTGTACAAAAATACTCATAGCAGCCCTGTTTGTGGTGGCAAAGAATTGGAAATCAAGTGAATGTCCTTCAATTGGGGAATGGCTTAGCAAACTGTGGGATATGTATGTCATGGACCATTATTGTTCTATTAGAAACCAGGAGGGATGGGAACTCAGGGAAGCCTGGAGGGATTTGCATGAACTGATGCTGAGTGAGATGAGCAGAACCAGAAAAACACTGTACACCCTAACAGCAACATGGGGGTGATGATCAATCTTGATGGACTTGCTCATTCCATCAGTGCAACAATCAGGGACAATTTGGGACTGTCTGCAATGGAGAATTCCATCTGTATCCAGAGAAAGAACTGTGGAGTTTGAACAAAGACCAAGGACTATTACCTTCAATTTAGGCAAAAAACCTGATATCTTATTGTCTGATCTTGCTATTTCTTATACTTTATGTTTCTTTCTTAAGGATATGATTTCTCTCTTATCACATTCAACTGAGATCAATGTATACCACGGAAACAATATAAAGACTGGCAAATTGCCTTGGGGGGGGTGGTGGAAGGTAAGTAAGATTAAGGGGGAAATTATAAAACTCAAAATAAATAAAATCTTTATAATTAAAAAAATAGTTGCTATAAATATTTTTGGATATGTGGATTTTTTGATGAATTCTTTAGGATAGAGACCTAGTAGTGATATTGATGGTTCAAAGGGTATGCAAAGTTTTATAGCCCTTTGAGCATAGTTCCAAAGTGCTCTCCAGAGTGTTTGCATCAGTTCACAACTCCATCAAAAGTGCATTGTGGGGTGTGTTGTGTGTGTGGGGGGCTAGGTTGCACAGTTGATAGAGCACTGGCCCTATAGTCAGGAGGACCCGGGTCCAAATCTGGCCTCAGACACTTAATATTTACCTGTGTGGCTCTGGGCAAGCCACTTAACCCCATTGCCTTGCCAAAAAAAAAAAGTACATTAGTGTCCCAGTTTTCCTTCAACCCCTCCAATATTGATCATTTCCCTTTTTTGTCACATTAACCAATCTGATGGGTACCTCAGAGTTGTTTTAATGTGCATTTCTCTCGATCAACAATGATTTAGAGCACTTTTCCATATGGATAGCTTTAGAGGGCATTAGGTGGCACAGTGGATAGAGCACTGGCCCTGGAGTCAGGAGTACCTGAGTTCCAATCCAACTCTGATGCTTAGTAATTACCTAGCTGTGTGGCCTTGGGTAAGCCACTTAACCCCATTGCCTCAAAAAAAAAAATCCCATATAGATAGCTTTAATTTCTTCATCTAAAAACTGCTTGTTCATATCCTTTGACCATTTATCATTTGGGGAATGACTTGTATTCTTATAAATTTGATTCAGTTCTCTATATAATTTAGAAATGAGTGATTTATCAGAAATACTAGCTGTAAAAATTGTTTCCCAACTTTCTATGTTCCTTCTTATCTCAGTTGCGTTTATTTTATTTGTGCAAAAGCTTTTTAATTTATTATAATCAAAATTATCCATTTTGCATTTTAAAATTCTCTATCTCCTGTTTGGTCATAAACTTCTCCCCCTTCATTGATGTGACAAACTATTCCTTGTTCTCCTCATTGACTTATGGTATCACCTTTTATGTTTAAATCATGTCCCCATTTTGACTATCTTAGTATAAGGTGTGAAATATTGGTCTATACCAAGTTTCTTCCCAACTATTTTCCATTTTTCCTCAGCATTTTTTTCAAATAATGAGTTCTTAGCCCAGAAACTGGAGTCTTTGGGTTTGTGATAATCATCTATTGCCTTTCCCCTAAACCAGTTTTTTAGTCACATGTAACTTCTCCTCTAGAGATGTAGTCAACATGGCTACCTGACTTCTCAGAAGTCTTTTTCAAGACCAACAGAAATAGGAGGAAGTCTAGTTTTGCCAGTCTGATGATGCATGCACCTCTAGGCTTGATCCTTCTACCAGGTGATCACTTCATTAGTGTGTCAGTAGGAGGGGGTACAAGCACAAGGTAGAGGAAGACAAATTAGATCTGTGTGAAGTGAGGCAGAGATAAGAAAGCAAAAGTAAAAGACCAGCCCCATTGCCTATGATTGTACAATAGAACAAAGACTCCTTTAATACTTAAAACAGTAATGATTTTAGCTATATAAGTACTCTATCCAGGGATCTTTATACAATTTGATGGATAGCCATCCATAATTGATCAAGATAGTAAACAACAAAAGCCAGATAAAGGCACAAAAAAGGGCCATTCTGAAGAAAAATGTGGAGACAACAAGGAGACTTTTTTTACTATGAGATATCAGTGAATAGCAAAAAGCACAAATGAATTCTTATGACTTTCGCTCACACACCCAAGGAAAATTGGCTTTAAATTATTCTGAGACCCTTCTAGAGTGGATCTAGACAACTTACTTACCCTGGAAGTCTACTGGAATACCCTTGGATTTGTTTGGGTCCAAACTGGAGATTTGGGTAAGAAGTTCTTAATTTTCACCAGTTGGTGAACTCTCTAGCCTCCTTCTCAGGATCATTTGATTAAATACATAAAATATACATTTATAAAAATATGGAGGATTACCAAGCAAACCAATTTTATTAAAATATACTTTATCAAAGGATTAAAAAAAACACACCAATTTCATCAACCCCAGGTTAGCAATACCTGCCCCAGGGAAACTAAAGATTGTAGCAGGATCTTGGGTGTTCTTTGAATAATAATGATAACAATAATAGCAATAGTATTCTTCAAACCCTGAAGACAGCTAAATGCTCTTTTATTTTCAGTTTCTTTATCTTGGGTATCAAGTTCCTCTTGATCATTTTTAAAAGTTTTTTTTACAAGGTTCTGGGGTTAAATGACTTGCCTAAGGTCACACAGCTAGGTAACTATTAAGTGTCTGAGGCCGGATTTGAACTCTATCCACTGCGCCACCTAGCCACCCCCATGTCATGTTTTTTTGTTCCTTTAGCAGATCAGATGGCATGGACTCCATTCTCTTCACTATCTTGGTTGTATCTCTTCTGGACAGTCATCCTTCCACCCCTCCTCTTCCCCCCCCCCCACCCCCAGTTCCTATTATCTCTACTTCTAGCAACCAGTTCCTCCTTCTGATTATAATCCAGTCCAGAATGACAGTTCCTCTCTCTACTTCTTCCACATTTTGAAGGATAACATTATTAATGAAAACTTACATTTATGTAGCTGTTCTTATATTATAGGTAAACTAGATGGCAAGAGTTCTTAGTCTGGAGACTCTGGACTTTCATGTCCATGAATAGATTTCAAGGTGTGCATGAATTTGGATGGGAAAAAAGTCAAATACTTATTGTCACTTATCTTTGACTTTCTTTGGGACCCGATATACTTTATTTTATGCATTTAAAAATATGGTTCTGAGAAGGACTCCATAGAATTTCCAAGACTGACAAAGGGATCCAGGACACAAAAAAGGCTAAGAACCCCTGGACTTGATAGTTTCTGGGATCCTGCCTGGTTTTAGATCTATGATCGAATGTGTGACCTTGGACAAGTATCTTCCCCTTCCAAACTTGGACTTGATCAGAGATTCTTAAATTGGGGTCCACGAACTGTTTTTTTTAAAAAATGCATTTTAAAAACTATTTTGATGTAAGTGCCTTCTTTTATAATTTCACATAGTTTATTTTATGCATTTAAACCATTATTCTGAGAAGGGCTTCATAAGCTTCACCAGACTTCCATTGGCACAAGGTTCAGAAACCCTAGTTGAACATAACTCACTTGCTTAGAAATCATGAGCAGTTTTCACAGCCCCTTGTCCCCCTTTTCTGTTTCAAGCTTTGTTGATTAGATTTGCAAAGATACCTTTAACATCTCCTTTTAGGTACACTGCCCTTCATGACTAAGAGTCCAACTAGCTTCTTTTTTAAAGTCTAGTCCAAAATGCAAATCCTGTTCTAAGCCACCATCTTCTTTTTTACTTTTAATTTAATATTTATTTATGCTCATTTTATACAAATAATGATTCTTATACATTAATAAAATATTCTCTTTTAAGAGTAAACAAAATACCCCCTGTCCCAAAAAAAATATAGACTTGCTTGAGTGATAAAGGGGAGAGAAAAAAATTAAAATTAAAATAAAAAAAATAATAGTAATAATTGTAGGTATGGCCAGGTGGTGCAGTGGACGGAGCACCAACCCTGGAGCCAGGAGCACCCGAGCCCATATCTGGCCCCATACACCCAACAATCACCCAGCCATGTGACATACAAGCCACCCCAACCCCATTGCCCTGCAAAAACCAAAACAAGAAAAACAAAAGACCCAAAATAAAATATAAATAGTAATAATAGTAGGGGTGGCTGGGTGGTGGACAGAGTACTGGCACTTGAGCCAGGAGCACCGGGGTCCAAATCCAGCCTCAGACACCCAAAGGTCACCCTGCTATGAGGCCCCAGGCAGGCCACCCAGCCCCACTTGCCCTGCACCTCCCCCTCAAAATAATAATAATAAAAAATGTGCTTCAGTCTGTGTTTCAACACCACCAGCTCTGTCGCGGGTGGATCACATTCTTTAGGATAAGTCCATCACAAAAGTTACTTCCATATTTTTCCACCATTGCCATTGCTGATCACAACTCACTCCTTTTGTATTTCTCCACTACCATGTACTATATTTTCTCTCTCCTTTCACTCTGACTCTGCTGTAGGGTAGCCGAGTGGTGCAGCAGACAGATCCCTGGCTGGCCCTGGGGCCAAGAGGCCCTGAGCCACCCTACCACCCCTTAGGCCCAGCATCCACCTGGCCCTATGGTCCCAGACAGGCCATCCAGTCCCAGCCCCTTGCAGGAAGTAAAAAAGAAAATGTGTTATATCTGACCACTCTCCCCCCATGGTCCATCCTCTCCTCCTTCATTCACATCCCCACCTTCCCCTTGTCCCCCCTCCTTCTTACTCCAGATGGCTATACCCCATTGAGTATATATGCTGTTTCCTCTCCTAGCCATCTCTGATGACAGCAAAGGTTCCCTCATTCCCCCTTGCCTCCCCCCTTCCATATCATTACAATAACTCATTGTAATAAAGAAAAATCTTATTATATGAAATATCTTGGCCTATTCCTCCTCTCATTTTTCTCCCATTACATTTCCCTTTTATCTTTTGCCTCCATTTTTACACCATATTTTATCTTCAAATTCAGCTTTCTCCTGTGCTTCATCTATAAAAGCTCCTTCTACCTGCTCTATTAATTGAGAAGGTTCATATGAGTATTATCAGTGCCGTTTTTCTATACAGGAATACATGCCGTTCATCCTCATTAAGTCCCTCATATTTTCCCCTTCTCCTCCACTCTCTATGCTTCACCTGAATCCTGTATTTGAAGATCAAACCTTCTGTTCAGCTCTGGCCATTCCAACAGGAACATTTGAAATTCCCCTAAGTCCTTGAAAGTCCATCTTTTTCCCTGGAAGAGGACATTTAGTTTTGCTGGGCAGTTGATTCTCGGTTGCATTCTAACTTCTTTTGCCTTCTGGTATATTATATTCCATGCCCTATGAGCTTCCAATGTAGTTGCTGCTAAGTCCTGTGTGATCCTGACTGCAGCTCCACAGTATTTGAATTGTGTTCTTCTGGCTGCTTGTAATATTTTCTCTTTGACTTGGGAGTTCTGGAATTTGGCTATAATATTCCTGGGAGTTGGTTTTTTGGGATCTCTTTCTCGGGGGTGGGGGGATCGGTGGATTCTCTCCATTTCTATTTTGCCCTCTGCTTCTAGAATATCAGGGCAATTTTCCTGTAGTGATTCTTTGAAAATGATGTCAAGGCTCTTTTCCTTATCATGACATTCAGGTATTCCAATAATTTTTAGATTATCTTTTCTAAATCTGTTTTCCACATCAGTTGTTTTTTCAATGAGATGTTTCAAATTTTCTTCTAATTTTTCATTCTTTTGGTTTTGAAGTATTGAATCCTGGTTTCTCGTAAATTCATCAATCTCCTTGAATTCTATTCTTTGTCTGAAGGATTTGTTCTCCTCAGAGAGTTTTCTTATCTCTTTTTCCATCTGGCCAATTCTGCTTTTTAAAGCATTCTTCTCCTCAATAATTTTTGAACTGTTTTATCCATTTGACCTAAGCTGGGTTTTAGCATGTTATTTTCTTCAGCATTTTTTGGATCTCCTTAACTAAGCTGCTGACTTCATTTGCATGTTTTTCCTGCATCTCTCTCATTTCTTTTCGAGTTTTTCTTCTATCTCCCTCATTTGATTTTCAAAGTCTGTTTTGAACTCTGTCATAGCCTGAGCCCAATTTCTGTTTTTCTTGGAGTCTTTAGATGCAGGAGCTTGTGTTTCCTCATCTTCAGACAGAGTATTTTGATCCTTCCTGGGCTCACAGGCTAAATATTTCTCAATGGTGTTCCTCTTGTTTCTCTGCTTGCTCATTTTCCCAGCCTTAGCCTGTTTTGGGGTGCTTCCTGAGCTTTTGGGACACTCCCACAAGGATCTTAGTGTGTGAGGCTCTGTCCTCCCTCCTGGTCTGTGAATGACCATATGCGCCCCCCCTCTGCCACAGGGCTGAGGTGGGGGGGGCCTGCTGTTCTATGGGGGGGCCTAGACTCGATCAGGATCTGAATGTGGTCAGAACCCCAGAGTCCTATTCCAGTGACAGAGGACAGAGCTCGGCAGTCTCTCTCTTCACTCCCCTCCCTAGGTTCAATGGGCTCATCCCCTTGGGGGTTCCTGCTTACCGGCTCTGCCTGCTTCTGTTTTCTGGATCTGGGCTGCTGCAAGACCAATTTGCTTGCTGTGTGCCCTGAGGGCTGGGCTTCTTGTGCTTTCTCTGGCAGAGGTCCCCCAGCTGTTTCCCCAGGTTGTGCTCAGTGCTCCCCTGATTGTAGCTCAGGAAACTCCTCTGTGGCTGTGAGCCAAGGCTCCCAGCGCCCTGGGGCTGCCTCCAGGAGGCTGAACTTCTTTAGCTCTGGTGGGCGGCCCCTCCAACCCCAGGGAGCAGAGCTTTTCCAGGTTAAATTGAGTAGCAGAACTGCCTCACTGGGTCCCTCTGTGGGTTCTGTCTCTCGAAAAATTTAGAGTCCTTAGTTTATAAGTTTTATGAGAGAGCGCCTACGAAAGGATCCTCTCTTGTTGCCATCTTGGCTCTGCCCCCACCAGCCACCATCTTCTTAATGAACTATTGAACTATTCATATCCTAAACCTGCCTTCCTTTTCTAAGACTCTTTTTTTTTTAGGTTTTTGCAAGGCAAATGGGGTTAAGTGGCTTGCCCAAGGCCACACAGCTATGTAATTATTAAGTGTCTGAGACCGGATTTGAACCCAGGTACTCCTGACTCCAGGGCCGGTGCTTTATCCACTGCACCATCTAGCCATCCCTTTTCTAAGACTGTTACTTTCAACCAGAGAAAGAAACTGAGACCAAGGAAGGTGAGGCAATTTGCCCAACGTCACAAATAAGGTCATGGCTCTAAGCTGGAATCCAGCAGCCCATCAGGTCCAACCCCCTAGTTTTGCAGAAGAGGAAACTGAGGCACAAGGAGGGAAATGGACTTGCCTAAGGATAGCTAGCTGGGGCATTGGATAGATCACCAGCCCTGGAATCAGGAGAACTTGAATTCAAATCTGACTTTAGATATTTGACATTTACTATGTTACCTTGGGCAAATCTTTTAACCCTGATTGTCTTGCCTCCAGTGCCATCTCTAACTCTCCTGATCCATATCTGACCACTGGACCCAGATGGCTCTGGAGGAGAAAATGAGGCTGGTGACTTAATACTGTACCCCCTCACTTAAATTTAATTCATTTGCATGTCATAGCATCATCTCCCTGATGTCATGGTCTTCTTCAAGAAAGTAGGACAGGGGTGGCTAGGTGGCACAGTGGATAAAGCACTGGCCCTGGAGTCAGGAGTACATGGGTTCAAATCCAATCTCAGACATTTAATAATTACCTTGCTCTGTGGCCTTTGGCAAGCCACTTAACCCCATTTGCCTTGCAAAAACCTTAAAAAAAAAACCCAAAGGACAAAGATCATCACATAAGGCTAGAGCTAGAAAGGACTGCAGAAGACTATTTAGTTCAATCTTCCTCATTTTACAGAGAGAGAAACTGAGGTCTAAGGAGATGAAAGAATGTGCCCAGTAGAATGAAAGACCATCTAGTACAGGAATTTTTAAGCTTTTTGGTTTCGTCTACCATCCCTTGCGCAATTGGGTGATTCCTATGGACCTTTCCTGCAAATGATGATTTTAAATACATAAAAGAAACTACATAGGATTACCATGGAAACTGATCATATTGAAATATAGTGATCAATTTTTTTTAAAAGAACTTGTTTGTTAGTTTAATTTACGGATTTCAGGGTAAGAGTCCCAGTTACAGCCTCTTAAAGTGATGAGCATATTCACTGGGATTTTATCACAGTTAAAATCATTGACTTTTACAGCATTTTGCAACTTAAAAATCCCTTTAAGACATAATATGTCCTTGGTAAAAATGGGAATATGTTTTGCATGACTTCACAGTTCAATCAATGTCCTATCATTTGCCTTATGAAGATGTGGAGGACAGAATGAATTTAGAACTCACAACTTTAAAAAACGAATGCTTAAAAATGTTTGTAGGTGTAATATATTGTTTTATATGTCATTTGCATACAATTCATTTATTATTTTAAATGTAATTATTTTATGTATGATTTTCATATAATTTAAAAAATAAAATGTATTTTAAAAAATTTTTTAAAGACACAATCTATCTTCCTTTTGCTGCAGCCAATTGCTTTATATGATGGTTCTGACTTTATGAGATTTTTGATCTGTTGAGTACCCACATTTTGGAAGCAAGTTTATCTCCATCTCTTAGATAAATTTCTTAGTCTTTTATGGTGCCTAGAACCATACTAGTTTGGGTAAATTCCATCTCCATTTGGGAATTTCTGTAATTCTTAGGCAATTTTGTCATCTCCAATTTCAATAAGATATTTGAGAAATGTGCTGATAAAAGTATATCCATTGCCTTGAAACTTCCTTTATTTTCTATCTTGGACTGTTCACCCTTGCTTCTTCAGAATCTCAACTAAAGCTGACAGCTTTAGAAAACTTTTTGAGATCTACTCTTATAGACTAAAGTACATCTATGTAAGTTCTACCTTTTCCTTATCTATTATGAGCTCAAAGAAGAAGTGATCACTGTCTTTCAAGGTCCCTATCTTTTTGTTTTGCAACCAACTCCTTTGTGTGAGTCAGAAAGCAACAGATTATGAAATCATCAATTTTACTCTCCAAGAAGAGTAACCAAGGGGCAGCTGGGTGGCATAGACGATAAAGCACAGGCCGGGAGTCAGGAGTACCTGGGTTCAAATCCGGTCTCAGACACTTAATAATGACCTAGCTGTGTGGCCTTGGGCAAGCCACTTAATCCCACTGTCTTGCAAAAGCCTAAAAAAAAAAAAGAGTAACCAATGCACTAGGCTGGAGAAATAGGTAATGGTGGCAATGGGGAAGCAATATCCTTGTAATGAAACCACTTTAAATCTCTATTTAAAAACTTTAGGAAGATTTTACAATCTTCATCACCAGAAAGGTTAGGGATACAGACTGATCTGTGCTTTCATTGAGATAGGATTGTAATATTCCTTTGTATTCATGCACCACCCATTCCCCAATTGATAGGCATCTACATTATGTCTGGCTCTTTGATACAACAACAACAAAGTGCTGCTCTATCTATTTTGATGTACATAGAGGAAATTCTTTTTTTAAACATTTTAAAAATGTTTCATTGATGTTATCTTATTTATTTTTTTGTTTGTTTTGGGTTTTTTGGTATCACAATTACTCTCTTCTCTACTTCCCCCCTCCATAACTCCCTCTGTATTATATCTACCTAGTAGAGAGTGAGTCCCTGGAGAGCAGATAGTGTGTTGCTTTGCATTTTTATGTTCAGCACAATGTCTAAAACATAAATTTTTTTAGGTTTTTGCAAGGCAAATGGGGTTGAGTGGCTTGCCCAAGGCCACACAGCTAGGTCATTATTAAGTGTCTGAGACCGGATTTGAACCCAGGTACTCCTGACTCAGGTGCTTTATCCACTGTGCCACCTAGCCCCTAAAACATAAATGTTTATTAAATAGTTGTATGTGTTTGTCAAATGATCCACCTAGTTAAGTTCAGAGAGCTTTATCATGCAAAATAAGAACTTTAGGCTATGCTGAGTCTTGAAAGAAACTAATGGTTCTAAGATAGGAAGGGACAAAGGAAATTTTTTCAAAGCAGAGGCAGAGTGGTGGGAGAATTCTAAGAACAGCTATTAAGTTAGTTTAGCTGGAACATAGAGTTCATGAAAGGAAATTTTGTATAATAACTCTGAAAAAGTAAGCTGGAGGTAGTTTGTGAAGAACTTCAGCAGTCAAGCAGAAGGGGTTTCTATTTCATCCTAGATTAGGGGACTGTGAACTTATTTTAAAAAATATTTTGGTAATTGAATTTCATTATAAGTGGTTTTCTTTGTAATCCTCAATTTTATTTTTATACATTTGAAAACAGAATTCTAAGAAAGCATCCATAGGCGGCCAAGGGTATGGGAAACCAAAAAAGAAGGTTAAGAAATTTCTTTTAGAGGCAAAGTGGAGCCACCCTATATTTCTAAGTAAAGGACAATATGGTCTAACCTGGGCTTTTGGAATATCCTTCTGACATCTATTTGGAGAAGGCCTTAAAGAGAAGAGAAACTGGAAGCAGTAAGATCAATTCAAAGGCTATCGGGGCAATGAACTAGAGTTATCCCTTCTACATTTTGATACTTCAAGAGTCAGCATAAGAAACTATAAATGGGAATTTTGTGGGAGTTTGTGGAAGTCACAGGTGACACTGAAAAAATTTAGAAACTCAGCAATGCTTAACTCAAATTTTACAATAAGGTAAATATACCCCATAAAAAGAAAAAGAAAAAAATTCAGACTTCTCTAGTGTGAAGGGAGGGCCAAAAATTTTAACTCCAATTTTCTAGATCATGGGGACACCTTACCCCTAAAATCCTACAATGGGAAGGGATAACTATAGAAAGGTGGTTAGGTCAATGGAGAGAAGACCCAAGAGGTGTTGTGGAGGCAGAATCATCAAGACTGGTCATGGATAGAAGGGGAAGGATGAAGGTTAAGGAAGAGCCAAGGTGCAATCCAAAGTTATAAACCGGGCGGCTAGGTGGCGTAGTGGATAAAGCACCAGCCCTGGAGTCAGGAGTACCTGGGTTCAAATCCTGTCTCAGACACCTAATAATGACCTAGCTGTGTGGCCTTGGGCAGGCCGCTTAGCCCCGTTTGCCTTGCAAAAACCTAAAAAAAACCCAACAAAGTTATAAACCTGGGTGGTTGGAAAGATGGCAGTGCCCTCAGCTCAATGAAGTGTCAAATTTACTCAAACCTTCAAATTCCTAAATCCTTGAATTAATAAAGGGTGTGTGAAATTTACAGAGATCAGATGTACCCAAATTCAATCTTATAACAGCTTTTACAAAATGCCCAGAAACAAGTTGTGAAAAATCAAAGAGAGTACCTGAAGAGTAGTAAAGGAGAACAACAGGAGCTGTTTAAATTCAGGGAATGAAATTTGGTTAAATTGCTCATAATTTTTGTACCAAATATCCAAACAACTCTGGCTGCTTTGGACCTAGTGACTTATTTTGAATGCTGTTATTTAAAAAAATATTCTATTGATATATTTTGTTTTTACAACATTTTCATTTTCCACTATATATTCCAACCTACTCCTCTACAGAGTACTACATCAACCAAGTCTTACATAGAGGGCTCCACATTCAGAGTCTTCCACCTCTACAGAAAAGGGAGGAAGGCAAATTCTCATATCTTTAGAACCAACATTAGTAAATTTAATTTTTCTTTGCTTTTCTTCTTTCCATTTACACTGTTTTAGTACCTGCTATATTACAGCTTTCCTGCTTTTGCTAGCTTTACTTTGCATCAATCACAATCACTTCAATTTTTCTTGCTTCTCTGTAACTTTTACAATAATCATTTCTTTTTTTTTTTTTTGCAAGGCAAACGGGGCTAAGCGGCCTGCCCAAGGCCACACAGCTAGGTCATTATTAGGTGTCTGAGACAGGATTTGAACCCAGGTACTCCTGACTCCAGGGCTTTATCCACTGCGCAACCTAGCTGCCCCTACAATGATCATTTCTTACAGCATTGTAGTATCCTAATACATTCAAGTATAACAATGTGTTTCACTATTCTTCAATCAACAAATATCAACTGTGTTTCTAATTTTTTGCTCCCAGAATAAGTGGTCTATCTATGGCTAATAGAGGACTCTGGGGATCCAAGCTAAGAATAATTTCAACTACTTTATTAGCATAATTCCAAATTGCTTTCTAGCGTGGTTGAAGATGTCTGTCTTTCCATGATTTCTCTTATATCGACTTTTCAAGTTTTTATCATCTTTGCCATTTGTTGCTCTTGAGGTGAAGCCTCCAAGTTTGCTGTATTTCTAGTTATTGGTAGTTTGGGTCAGTCTTTTATGTGGTTGCTAAGAGTTTATAATTCTTTTGAGAGTTGTTTGTTACTCTTTAACCACTTTTCCACTGAAGAATGGCTTTTGATGTTTCATGTTTGTGTTACTTCCTAAATAGCTTTGATACTGGTCAGGTATCAGGTATCAGGTATGTTTGATTGCAGGTTTCCCCCTACTCCTCTTTTGTCTCCTTATTCCCCCATCCCATCACCTGCTTTTCTTCTTATCCTCATTTATTGATTTTGTTGATGCAAAGACTTTTCAGTTTCATGCAATGAAAACAATTGATTATTGTGTATTGTGTATTGTGTATTGGCTTCTATCACTTGTTTGATGAAGAATTCTTTTTCTAGCCAGCTGTATGAAAAGTATCTGACCTTGTTCTCTTCTAACTTTCTAACAGCATGATTGTTAGTATTCAGTTCATGTATCTATTTTTTTACTTGAAAGATTTTATTTATTTTGAGTTTTACAATTTTTCTTCTAATCTTACTTCCTTCCCCCCACCCCCACAGAAGGCAATCTGTCAGTCTTTACATTGTTTCCATGGTATACCTTGATCCAAATTGAATGTGATGAGAGAGAACTCATATCCTTAAGGAAGAAACATAAAGTCTAAAAGATAGCAAGATCAGACAATTAGACAATAAGATATCAGTTTGTTTGTTTTTTTTTAAATTAAAGTTAATAGTCTTTCCTCTTTGTTCAAACTCCACAGTTCTTTCTCTGGATTTATGTATCCATTTTGAGTTTATTGTGGCATATGTTGCTCTAAATCTAATTTCTGCCAAATTGCTTTCTCATTTTCCCAGCAGTTTTTATCAAATAGGGAGTTCTCAGCTTATGAGAACTCTGGCTTATCAAACTCAGGGTTGCTGCATTTAGCTTTTCTTGATTCATCATTATCAATATCCTTCTTCTGGCTCACTTTTTGATTTTTAAACCAATATCAACTAGCTGTGATGGCTACTACTTTAAAAGACTTTGAGATCTGAAAACACTAGTTCCCCTTCACTCCTACTTTATTTTTCCTATTTCTCTAGAGATTCTAGACATTTTGCTCCTCCAAGTGAATTTTGTTATTATTTTGCCTAGGGCTTATATATTATCTCCTCGGAATTTTGGTAAAGCAGTGAATACTGAGTATCATTAATAATTTTTGGCAAACCTATCTTTATTCCTTTATTATTTTAAGGAGATCAGTATCTTCTTAAAAGTATGAAATGACCAATTCAACAAACAGGTCTTAAGTTCCTAAGTGATGGAGATATGATTTTCTTTAAAGGAAGAAAGTCCCTGACCTCAAGGAGCTTATATTCTGGGTTTTATTTTTACATTTTAAAAAATGTTATTTATTTTTCCAACTACAGGCAAAGATAGTTTTCAACAATCATTTTTCGGTAAAATTTTGAGTTCCACATTTTTCTTCCTCCCTCCCCCCACCCATAACTATGTTAAACATATTTCCATATTAATCATGTTGTGAAAGAAGAATCAGAACAAAAGAAGGGAAAATCATAAAGCATAGAACAAATTTGAAAATGTGAAAACAGTAAACTTTGGTCTGCTTTCAGACTCCATAGTTCTTTCTCTGGATGTGAATAGTATTTTCCACCCCAAGTCCTTTAGAATTGTCATTGATCATTTTACTGCTGAGAAGACCAAGTTCAATAGAATTAATCATCACATAATTTTGCTGTTAATGTGTACAATGTTCTTTTGCTTCAACTCACTTCACTTAACTGATGCTCAGTTCATGCAAGTTGATATATTCTTCTCTAGCCTTTTATCTTTAACTTGTGGGTATCTCTCGGCTTCAAATGTGTTTCTTATGCATGACATATTCATAAAACTGTGTATATCCTTTGGTCCAGCAATACCACTACTAGATCTGTATCCCAAAGGGATCACCAGAAAGGGTAAAAAAATCTACATGTAAAAAAATATTTATAGATATATATAGATATATGTATATATACTTTTTTTTAGTAGCAAAGAATTGGAAATTGAGGTGATACGCGTCAATTAAGGAAATGGCTGAACAAATTGTGTTGTAAAAATGTGATAGAACACTATTGTTCTATGAGGGACAGGACTTTAGAGTAGCCTGGAAAGACTTACATGAATTGATGTAGAGTGAAGTAAGCAGAATCATTATACACACTAACGTGATGCACACTAACAGCAACATTGAGTAATGATCAACTATGGACTTGCACATTTCAACAGTATAGTAATCAAAGACAATTCTAAAAGACATGTGATAGAAAATACCATCCATAATCAGAAAAGGAACTGTAAAGTTTAAATGTAGACCAAAGTTTACTATCTTCATTTTTGAAAAATTGTCTTGTATGTTATATTTTTCCCCCTCTCTAATTGTGTCTTTGTTTTTTCCTTTCTGGATTTGATTCTTCTTTCATAACATGATTAATATGGATCTATATTTAGCATGAATATACATGTATAGCTTCTATTAGATTTGATTTCTTTCAGGGAAAGGAAGGGAGGGAGAAAAATGTAAAGTTCAAAACCTTGAAAAAATATTTGTTGAAAGCTACCATTTCATGTAGTTGGAAAAATAAATAAAATATTTAATTAAAAAAAAACATATTGTAGGATTCTAATTTTTAATACACTCTACTCTCTGCTTTCCTTTTATGGGTGAGTTAATCTCATTCATATTTATAATTAAGATTACTAATTCTATATTTCTCTCCATCCTCTCCTCCCTTTCTCTCTCTCTTATATTCTAATAGAGAAAGACAATATACTAAGGAAAGAATGAAAGCAAAATAATTTAATTTGCAAAATAAATTTTATTTTTCAGTTATTAATTTTTTTTTTACTCACCTAACACTCCATTGGAAAAAAGAGAAAGGAAAACCAAGCCCTTGAAACAAATATGCATAGTCAAGCAAAACAAATTACCGCACTGTCCATGTACAAAATATTGAGTTCTCATTCTGCATACTGAAGCTATCCCCTCTCTGTCAGGAGGTGCGTAATGTGCTTTGCCATTGACCTCTGGAATCATGGTTGGTTGTTGCTTTGATCAGGGTTCTTAAATCTATCAATGTTGTTAGTTTTTAGGACTAACTTTCTCACTTCATTCTGTATCAACTTGCATAAGACTTCTCAGGCTTCACTGACATCACCCTTGAAAATGCATTTACAGTTAACCCTTTCACATTGCAACTTTTCCCACCATGGTCTCGATATATCGCAGGTCAACATTAGAAACTAAATGGGGATTTGCGGGGCGGATTTTATAGAAGTTGCAGATGACACAGGAAAAGTATTTTTATCATTTAAAATATATTCTTATTTTGTACAAATACTGATTTTTATATACATTAATAAAATATTCTTGTTTAAGAGGAAACAAAATACCCCCTCCCCCCAAAAAATATAGACGCACTTGAGCAATAAAGTAAAGGGGAGAGAAAAAAATTAAAATTAAAAAATAATAGTAATAATTGTAGGTATGACCAGGTGGCGCAGTGAACAGAGCACCAGCCCTGGAGGAGGAGCACTGGAGCCCATATCCAGCACTGTACACCCAGCAATCACCCAGCTGGATGACATGAAAGCCACCCCAACTCCACTGCCCTGCATAAACCAAAAAAAAGAAAAAAAAGACCTAAAATAAAATAAAATAGTAATAATAGTAGGGGTGGCTGGGTGGTGGACAGAGCACTGGCCCTTGAGCCAGGAGCACCCGGGTCCAAATCCAGCCTCAGACACCCAAAGGTCACCCTGCTATGAGGCCCCAGGCAGGCCACCCAGCCCCAATTGCCTTGCACCCCCCCTAAAAAAAATAATAATAATAAAGAATGTGCTTCAGTCTGTGTTCCAACACCACCAGCTCTGTTGTGGGTGGATCACATTCTTTAGGATAAGTCCATCACAAAAGTTATTTCCATATTTTTCCACCATTGCTATTGCTGATCACAACTCCCTCCTTTTGCATTTCTCCACTACCATGTACTATATTTTCTCTCTCCTTTCACTCTGACTCTGCTGTAGGGTAGCCGAGTGGTGCAGCAGACAGATCCCTGGCTGGCCCTGGGGCCAAGAGGCCCTGAGCCACCCTACCACCCCTTAGGCCCAGCATCCACCTGGCCCTATGGTCCCAGACAGGCCATACAATCCCAGCCCCTTGCAGGAAGTAAAAAAGAAAATGTGTTATATCTGACCACTCTCCCCCCCATGGTCCATCCTCTCCTCCATCACTCACATCCCCCCCCTTCCCCCTGTCCCCCCTCTCTCCTTCTTACTCCAGATGTCTATACCCCATTGAGTATATATGCTGTTTCCTCTCCTAGCCACCTCTGATGAGAGTGAAGATTCCCTCATTCCCCCTTGCTTTCCCCCCTTCTATATCATTGCAATAGCTCATTGTAATAAAGACAAATCTTATTATATGAAATATCTTGGCTTATTCCTCCTCTCCTTTTTCTTTCTCCCATTACATTTCCCTTTTTTCTATTGACTCCATTTTTTACACCATATTTTATCTTCAAACTCAGCTTTCTCCTGTGCTTCATCTATAAAAGCTCCTTCTACCTGCTCTATTAAATGAGAAGGTTCATATGAGTATTATCAGTATCATTTTTCTATGCAGGAATACATGCAGTTCATCATCATTAAGTCTCTCATATTTTCCCCCTCTCCTCCAATCTCTATGCTTCACCTGAGTCCTGTATCTGAAGATCAAACCTTCTGTTCAACTCTGGCCATTCTAACAGGAACATTTGAAATTCCCCTGGTTCATTGAAAATCCATCTTTTTCCCTTGAAGAGGACATTCACCCTTGCTGGGTAGTTGATTCTCGGTTGCATTCTAAGCTCTTTTGCCTTCCGGTATATTATATTCCATGCCCTACGAGCTTCCAATGTAGTTGCTGCTAAGTCCTGTGTGATCCTGACGGCAGCTCCACAATATTTGAATTGTGTCCTTCTGGATGCTTGTAATATTTTCTCTTTGACTTGGGAGTTCTGGAATTTGGCTATAATATTCTTAGGGGTTGTTTTTTTGGGATCTCTTTCTCGGGGGTGGGGGGATCGGTGGATTCTCTCCATTTCTATTTTGCCCTCTGCTTCTAGAATATCAGGGCAATTGTCCTGTAGTAATTCGTTGAAAATGATGTCAAGGCTCTTTTCCTGATAATGACTTTCAGGTATTCCAATAATTTTTGATTATCTTTCCTAAGTCTGTTTTCCATATCAGTTGTTTTTTCAATGAGATGTTTCACATTTTCTTCTAATTTTTCATTGTTTTGGTTTTGAAGTAATGAATCCTGGTTTCTCATAAATTCATCAATCTCCCTGAGTTCTATTCTTTGTGTGAAGGATTTGTTTTCCTCAGAGAGCTTTCTTATCTCTTTTTTCATCTGGCCAATTTTGCTTTTTAAAGAATTCTTCTCCTCAATAACTTTTTGAACTGTTTTATCCATTTGACCTAAGCTGGTTTTTAGCATGCTATTTTCTTCAGCGTTTTTTTGGATTTCCTTGACTAGGCTGCTGACTTTATTTTCATGTTTTTCCTGCATCTCTCTCATTTCTTTTCCCAGTTTTTCTTCTAACTCCCTTATTCGATTTTCAAAGTCTTTTTTGAGCTCTGTCATAGCCTGAGCCCAATTTCTGTTTTTCTTGGAGTCTTTAGATGCAGGAGCTTGTGCTTCCTCATCTTCAGACTGATTATTTTGATCCTTCTTGGGCTCACAGGCAAAATATTTCTCAATGGTGTTCCTCTTGTTTCTCTGCTTGCTCATTTTCCCAGCCTGAGCCTGGTTTTGGGGTACTTCCTAAGCTTTTGGGACACTCCCACAAGGGTCTCAGTGTGTGAGACTCTTCCCCCCTCCTGGTCTGTGAATGACTATAAGCGCCCCTCTCTGCTACAGGGCTGAGGTGGAGGGGACCCTGCTGTTCTATTGGGGGGCCTAGACTGCGATCGGGATCTAAATGTGGTCAGAGCCCCAGAGTCCTGTTCCAGGGGCAGAGGACAGAGCTCTGCAGTCTCTCTCTCTTCACCCCCCTCCATAGGTTCAATGGGCTAATGCCCTGGGGGCTCCTGCTTACGGGCTCCACCTACTTCTGTTCTGGGATCTGGGCTTCCAAAAGACCAAGTTTCTTGCTGTGTGCCCTGAGGGCTGGGCTTCATGTGCTCTCTCTGGCAGAGGTCCCCCCGCTGTTCCCCCACTTTGTGCTCAGTGCTCCCCTGGGTGTAGCTCAGGAGACTCCCCCACTGCTGTGAGCGGGCTCCCAGTGCCCTGGGGCTGCCTCCAGGAGGCTGAAGTTCTTTCGCTCTGGTGGGCTGCTCCTCGAACCCTGGGGAGCAGAGCCTTTCTACTCTTTGCCAGGCTACCTTGAGTAGGAGAACTGCCTCACTGGATCCCTCTGTGGGTTCTGTCTCTCTAAAGTTTAGTTAGATTTTTTTAGCTTATGAGTTTTATGAGAGCGCACCTAAGACACGATCCATTCTTGTCGCCATCTTAGTTTAGAAGTTTTATGAGAGAGCGCCTAAGACAGGATCCTCTCTTGTCGCCATCTTGGCTCCACTCCAGGAAAAGTATTTTTACTTAATATTGACCCACGTACAGGCTATGACCAAATTTTTAACCCCATTTTTATCCTAAGGTACTATAAACACTCTCTAAAAGAAAAAGAAAAAAATTCAAAGTTCTTTTCAGGTACAAAGGGAGGGTCAAAAAATTATCCCTGGATTTTCCAGATTGAGGGGGCACTGCATCCCGAAAATGCCCTTGATGTGAAACAGTTATCTGTTAAAGGATCACTTTATGCAAAGGAAGGGGAGGGGCTGATTTGGAAGTTTAAAGATGGTCAAAGTGTGAGTTTATTGAGAGAAAATGGACAGTTGGCTACATTCTCACTTGGAACCTTAGGTTTGAAAGCAAAGAATAGGATAATAAAGAACTGAGTAAAAAAAGAGCTTTTATGAATTGGAAAAAAATGTCTATTCTGTGAAAGAGAAGTAATTATGGATTGTTTCGGGTTTGTTTTTTTTTAAGGTTTTAGCAAGGCAAATGGGCTTAAGTGGCTTGCCCAAGGCCAGGCAGGTAGGTAATTATTAAGTGTCTGAGGGCAGATTTGAACTCAGGTCCTCCTGACTCCAGGGCCAGTGCTCTATCCACTGCACCACCTAGCCACCCCTTGTTTTGTTTTTTTGCAAGGCAATGGGGTAAAGTCACTTGCCCAAGGTCACACAGCTAGGTAATTATTAAGTGACTGAGGTTGGATTAGAACTCAGGTCCTCCTGACTCCAGGGCCAATGCTCTTTCTACTGTGCCACCTAGCCGCCCTAAGAGAAGAAATCATGGAGAGAAAAACTGTATAGCCAGCGATAGTGCAGGGGGCTTGCCCCAACCCACCACTACAACAGGGCTGGTTTTGAGTGCAGAATGTTAGGGGAGAATTTGGCCTGAATGATGTTCTTTTCCCAGCTGGCTGGCAATAATAAACAAAGCCTGAATCTTCTAGTGGCCTACTGGCCTGAAGGGGATAACAAGTACTTTCTGTACCTTTTTTTCTGGTCTGTTCTCTGTTTTTTTTTTGGTCTGGAAGGGAGCCTGATGCCCATGGCCCAAGGTCCAAGGCCCAAGGTAAAATGTCTTGAGAATGTGCCAAATTCCTTTTGGGCATGAAACTCTGCTGTCCCCTAGAAATTAGATCCGTCTCAGTGATTGCTATTTCTAGTTTATTTGGGTGGAGAAGTTTTGTGTTGTGAAAGGAGTCATTAATTTCTACGTCTTCATTGCTTTTTCCTCCTAAAAAAATCAAAGAATGTTTATTAGAAAAAAGTAGAAATCTGATAATTAGGATCTTGTAATAGTTGACATTTATATAGCACCTTAATATCTGATCTCATTTGTTAACAACCTTGTGAGATAGGATACTATTGATGTGAGGTAGGGTACTTCATTTTACAGGTGAAGAAACTGAGGATAAATGACTTGTCAACGATCATGTAGCAAGTAAATGTCAAGAGTTAGACCTCAAGGCAGGTCTCTCCCATCTCCCAATTCCATCCATTGTTACTGTCCCAGTTATCTGATGTTTGAATGGACCAGGTGTTTTATTGAAGGTAAGATCCGTCTTTTGATAGTGGCTACACACAATAAGGGGCAAGTGATTGGTACAGTGGATAGAGTGTTAGTACTAGAGTCAGGAAGATCCACCTTCCTGAGTTCAAATGCAGCTTCAGAAACTCCCTAGTTGTGCCACCCTTGGTAAATCACTTCACCTTCTTTGCCTCAGTTTCCTTATCTGTAATGAGCTGGAGAAATGGCAAACCTCTCCAGTATTTTGGCCAAAAAACTCCCCCCAATGGGTTCACAAAGAGCTGTACGTGATTGAAAGTAACTAAAATAACAACAGCATACCATAAGTTTAAATGCTCAGAAATCCATGGGGAAATCTGACAAAAGTAGCTTTTCCTTGAAAAACTAGGAAAGGTTTGTAACATGGAAGAATTTGTCAGAGGCAGTGCTATGCCATGGGTTGTTACTGCCTTAGTGTCAAGAGGTACCCAGGCTGCCTGTTCCAGAAAATGGACAAAAATGTAATTAGGATCTATTGAAAATATATTCGTTTCATATGACCTGTATTTCACGTATTCTCTCAGGACTTTGATGTACAATCTGTGGTGCTTGGTACATGTTCATTGATTGAACATTATTGGTTTGTACTTAGGAACAAAGATTTAAAGCTGGAAGGCATCTTAAAGTTATCCTATCCAATTTCCAGATTTTCTTTTTTACAGATGAAGAAACTGAGACATAAGTGAAGTGAATAGCCCATGATGACTCACAAGATCATGGATTTAGACCTTGGAGGCCATCTAGTCTAGCCTAAGTAGAGAGATGTTAAAGTAACTAAGCCAAAGTCACACATAATAAATGGCAGAGCTGAGATCTGAACCTAGCACCTCTGACTCCAGACAAGCAGCCAATCAACAAGTATTTCTAGATGGACTACTTATTATATGTTAGGCCCTGTGTTCAATGTTGGGAAAACAAGTACAAAGAATGAACCAATCTCTACTTGTCATCCTATAGTCTTGCCACTGCTTTGTAAATGCGCTCTGGTCCGTTTTATATGGTAAGATGTATGTTCCCACCCGACTTACTCCAAGTCAGGGCTTTGTGAATGTGCTCTGGTCCGTTTTATATGGTAAGATGTATGTTCCCACCCAACTTACTCCAAGTCAGGGCTTTGTCCCTGCTAGTGTTGATTTAAGGGAGAATGGAATTGATGAAGATCCCCAAGAAACTCACTGATCTGATGCAACTAAGTTTACCATGGGCAACTCACTTCCCCTATTTGAAGCTCAGTTTTCTCATCTGTAAAATGGAGCTAATATCTACAGAACTTATCTTCTCCAGGGTTATTGGGAAGATGAAATAAGATGATGCATGTAAAAGTGCTTTGTAAACTGTCAAGTATCCTATAAATGTAAGGTATTATTATTCTCAGCAAGTCATGAGAGTTCCAAAAATTATGTTGAATGACCTCCAAGTGCTTTCAGGACTCTTGAGAAGCAACACATGCCAGACTGGCAACCCTTCATATTGATTAATGCCCTGGGCATCTGCTCCTCTTCCTTGTTCTCACTTTTCCTCTAAAATGGTGCCAATTTAGAGTAAGGCAAATTAATTTGTGCAGTCACATAAATTCCTCCAAGTTACAGTTAATTTTTAGTGGAAAAAGAGCAAGATTAATATGATATCTTGATCTTTGCTCCCATATTAGAATTTAAGTCAAAAAGATCCTTGGATGTATAGCATGGAAACAATGTAAAAACTAACAGACTGCCTTCTATGGGGAATGGGGGGAGGGCAGTGAGATTTGGGGGAAAATTGTAAAATTCAAAAATAGATAAATAAATTTATTTTACACATAAAAAAGACTATCACTGCTGTCCGTGGAGGGTGGGGGAGGGAATCAAGATTGGGGGGAAAAGTGTAAAATTCAAAATTTAAAAAAATCCTTAGAGACCATGTAATCACTTCATTTTTGTAGTTGGAGAAACTGAGACCCAGAGGTGTGAAGGAGTTAGCTTGCCCATAATCCATTTGTAGTAAGTGGTTGGGGTGAGATTTGAATCTGTGTTCCCTGATTTTGCATTTATAGTTAGGCACTATAGGGAACTTGCTCATCTTTGTGGGACCAAGATCAATACCCTCAAATTTTTAGCAATAAAAAGGATCATTTTCAGTAGGTTACCAAGATTTTATTAAACATCCAACCAGTAGACTAGACACTGGGGACATTAGAGAAAAGTGAAAGCCTCAGTCCTTGAGGAGCTTCTAAGGCATTTGATAAATGAGCAGTTTCCCATGGGAAAAAGAAGGAGTTCTTGGGGATGTTACTTTTTTCTTTCTTCCCAAATCTCTGGTGTCAGAACACTACCTCGGCAATTGCCTAGCAAAGAAAGTGGCTGGGAGTGGAGGGGGGAAGATAACAAGGAAAGATTTTTTTAATTTCAAACTGCTACAAACCAATTTTTTCTTTTTTATTGCTATAAAAATAACACTCTTCCTGACATGGAGATGTTTCTTTTGTGATCCATGAAGTGGGATATGTCATAGTGATATCCCCAGAAATTTTCAGTACTGGTCTAGGCCATACAATTACTTTGTTCATTTTTTTGTTTGCTTTTGCAATCCAGGTCATCTAGAACTGGTTTTTTTTTTTGGGGGGGGGGATGAATTTGCTACAGAAATCCATTAATACTTGCATCAGACAAATTTTACCAATTTTTAGTTGAACAAGTGGGCATTTTTATGCTTGTGTTTGATATTCTCTTGAAAGTGGGAGTGGGGATGGGAAGGGGACTGTGACTTCCTTTTGTTTTTTATTAGAACCACAGGGCCTACAACACTGCTTTCAACACTCTGGACACCCTCACAATGCTTATTGAGAAATGATTACCTGTTTCTGGCATTACAAGGAGGTCTCATAAAAAAATACAGGCCAATTAAGTTTGTTGTTTGAAGTCCCTAAGTTTCTGAGAGAAGCCTGGAAAAGAAAAATGGTTGTATAACTCCCTTAACCATCTTTATAGGAGTATCCTCTATAGGCTCCTCTTTTTTTTGTCTTTAAATGTACAGAAGGAGTTCTTTGGGGTCAGAGACATGTGGGGAGGAGACAATATTGGTGATTTTGCGGAGAAGGATTATTCTAGGTAGAGTTGAGATTCTATCTTGCAGTTTGCGAAGCTTGTATCATCCTGTGTAGTTAGTTGTACTGATCACTGTTTTACATACTTGTCTTGACAGATCGAATTGTTTGTCATCTGAGATTGTGTTTTAGTGAAGAAGAGTTTGTTATGAAGCAGGCAGGATGGGTGTGAATGAGAGCCACTCCTTCATTCTCTTTGAAGTCTTTAGAAAATGAAGGAAGGTCCCAATCTCAGATTAGGAAGTAAGTTGTTGATATGTATATCAGTATGTATGTGGTTGGTGTGTGTTTGTGTGTGCATCCATAGCTACATGAGGTGTCCCAAAATTTTAATGGCTTCTATTTAGCTATACGTAGCCAGAGGCATTTCTGTGTGTGGTATACGTGCATATATCCATACATAGCAGACACAGATGTCAATCTGGACATATGTGCAACTAGGAAGGTGACACTCCTTCCCTCGCTGTCTGGTTTTCTTAAGTTGAATTGCCGAGATTCTTTACCTCCTCACTATGTACCTTTCTCAAAATTCCGGGCCGTTTTTGCCTTTTTGTGTGTGTGCATTCGGGGATGGGTCCTTTCGGGATATGGCATAAAAGCTGGCAATGCTTTGTTGCTTGAGTGAGCCTAATCATGTAAGGCAGCCCGAAAGCCATTTCACTAGATAGAAGGGAGAGCCTTTCCCTGTCTTCCTCCATTGCCGGAGAAGAGCCAATTGATTGAAAAGGAGAAGAGGAAGGCAGTGGTTTGAGTTGAGCTTTTCGGGTCCTTTTCGGTTTGCTTCCCGTGCAACGGCTCCCGGGAGGATGCAGATGAGGATGAAGATGCTCGCCTCTTGCCCGTCCTGCCTCCTTCAGGCCTTGGTGGCCCTGGACGTCGGCCTGGCAGCCCCCCCCCCCCCGGGGTGCTGCAGCTACCAGGGAGACTGGGGAAAGGCAACGCCAGTTTCGGGGTGCTTTCAGCCAGGGCTTGCCTTGCCCGGGCTCCTTTTCAAACTGCCAACTGACCCTCCTGTGGCTGCCCGCCCGAGGGGCCCGCTTTGCTGCTGTCTGCTTTTTCTGCGGCCCCAGCAAGGCGGCCTTCCCGGGGGTGTGCGTCAGCTGGGCCCCTGCAGGCCAGGCGCGGGGGGGGGGGGGGGGTGGCGCCCATGGCCGGCCGGGCCTTGGCTTCCTGCCCCCCCCCCCCCCCCGCCTGCATCTGGTAAGTGACGCGGCAGGGGCGCGGAGGCTGCGCGCCGGCTTTGGGGGGAGGTTGAGGCAGATGCGGCTGAGGATGCGGCTGAGCAGCAGGCGCCTGCGGCGGGGGCCGAGGGCGCGCCAGGGGCCTGCCCGGCCGGTCCGAGGCCGCGGACGGGAACTGAGAGCCGCGATGAAGTCACTCCCGCGGGCCGTTAACTGCCTGCCCCCCCGGCCCCGCCCCTTCGCGTGAATTTTCCAGCGGGCGGGGGAGGGAGAAGGGGCGGCCCCGCGAGGCGACGGCGGCCGGAGCGGCGCGCGCCGCCGCCTGGGCCCCCCGCCCCCCCCCAGGCAGCGGGCCGGGCCGCGCGCGCGCGCGCTCCCAGGCTGGCGGGCGGGCCGGCTCTGCGCGTGCCCCGCCCTGCGGGCCCGGCCCCCTCCCCCTCGCCCTCGCCCTCGCCCTCCCCAGCAGGGCGGCGGGGCGCCGCGGGAGCGCGCGCCTCTGCGGCTGTCTCCGGGCCCCCCTCGGCGCCCCCCCCTTTCCGGTGGCGGGCACGCGGCTCCCTGTTAAAGCTTCGCGAGAGCGGCCGGCCGCCCAGGAGAACGCAGCGGGAGCGCCTCGGGTGAGTAGAGCCGGGCGCTGCGGCCGCGGCCCCGGCCCGGCAGCCCCTCCGCCCCTCCGCCCCACCGGCCCGCGGCCCCGGCCGGCGGGCCGACCCTGGCCCTGGCCCTGGCCCTGGCCCCCTGGCCTCACCCTCCCTCTTCCTCCCCCTCCCCCGCCGCCGCCGCAGCATCATCCTCTCGCTAGCCGCGCCTCGATGGCCCGGGGATCTCTGTGCCCGGCGCTGCCCAGCCCCGGTGGGCATGGGGCGGCGGCGGTCCCCGGCCCTCGTGGGTGCGCTGGCACCTGCCCAGGCTTCCGAGGGCCGCCGCCGCCTGGGCTCTGCGTCCCAAAGGCTGCCCGGTCCTTTCACCGGGAAGGAAACTGAGGCCCCGGGTTGGGCAAGCCACTGGCCCAAGGTCATCCTCGGCAGCTGAGCTCCAAATGATGCTGTCCAGGACGCTCCTTTCATCTCCCCCCGGGCGGGAGCTGGCGGCACATGAGCAAGGAGAAGTGACTTGGCCAAGGTTACGCATTAGGTCATCAATCCGCAAGGGCCAAGGCCCACCCAAACCAGCTGCTTCTCCCCAGGGGGGGAAGCAGACGAACTTGCCCAAGGTCATGAAGGAAGGAAATGGCCAAGCCAGGATGGGGTAAAAGCAGGGATTTTCTGGGACTCAAAAGCCCGCCCCTCTCTGGGCCTCCGTTTCCTCCTCTGTAAAATGAGGAGGTTGGATTCCGGGACCATGGCTCCTTGAGCTCCAGATCTCCGAACCCGAGGCCCTTAGAGCTGAAAGAGACCTCAGTCCATCGAGCAGGGGGAAGAAAAGGCCTCCCCAGGTCATACAGAGCAAGGCCACAGGATGATTGGAACCCAGCTCTTCTGCCCCCCCCAGAACCAGTGCCTTACCCCACCTTAGCCAGGACTAGAAAACACTGGACCAAGCGAAACCCGAATTTGCTCATTCCCTTTCATACAATGCTGCTCATTCTCCTCTCAATACTTCCTCTTTCCATACATTTTTTTTTAAAGCCACCCTAGGAAAATCCTATTTGCCTAACTTCAAGGAAACGTGAACGTCTTTGAATTAGATCTGACTTTTTATGGCTCCCAGTATGATGTCTATGTAAAAAACGCTGCCTTTAAGGTCCAAAGTTCTGCTCTTAACTAGCTCTGTAATCGTGAGCCTCAGTTTCCTCAACTGCAAAATGAACTGGATCCAACCATATGACATCTTGAGATCCTCTCAAACTCTTAATGATCCTATGACTCTCTAAACCCCCAATACACTGCAACTTGACGACATAGCAATTCAAAATAACCAGGTTTTAAGCAAAAGGAAATAGCCCACTAGAAGGCATGTAAACTACTTTCACTCCGTTAAACTCAGTTTTCCTCACAGTAAAATAGAACTGATGAGACTTGCATTACTCCTTGGAAGGTGGTTATGAGGAAATGTTACTCATCCTCAGATCATTGAATGATTGTTGCCATCACCTCCAGAGGCAATTCATACTCTTGGAATCGTTGCTTTTTATCTCCTAGTTAAAGCATCCAGGAATTTTATTCTGTGAATAATAAGTGATCCCATGTGCATGACAGAATGCTAGGCAGCTAAGATCACAAAAAATGAAAAATGAAACAACCTCTTACCTCAAAGGTCATACTTAAAAATAGGGGAGAAAGTAAACAGCGGGTATAATAGAAAGTGCAAAATGATGAATACAAAGAAGAAATGGCAAGCAAATGTAAGCTTAGTTTATGTTTCTATGAGGGGACGGGAAGGGGTCAAAAAACCCTCCTTGAAGTGGCATTTAGGTTGAACCTTAAAAGAATGGAGAGAAACTCCTTGAGATGGAGACATGAAGAACCTAGCAAGAGGCACCACATGGGAGAGAACATTTCATTTTTTTCTTAATGTTGCTCTAGAAAAGAAAGTATAAGGTCCTACCTATACATACGGGTTTGGCTACAGATTGAGGACCAGGATTTTAAGTAAAATTACTAGAACTTTATCATAATCGTGGCAAAGGAGACTTTAAATAAAAGAAACACTGGGACTTGTGGGGACTAAGGAAGCTAATAACTTGTAAGAGATAGCACTGCCATACTTAACACACTCCACGCCACTTGATATAATGGAACTGATAGCATTATTAAACCATCAGATAAAAAACCGGGATTTGGACATAGAAATAGGCTATTATTTGCCCTGATTAGAGAAACAATTTGAAACCCAAGAACCTTATAGGTGTTGTAACATAATATAAACTTTGAATAAATCCTGTTGATTTAAAATCTTTAATATGTAATAAAACTTAATTGTTTAAGAATGAGGGGTGGTTTTGTGAAGGGGGAGGGAGGTTCTCAGGAAACTGGAAAGAATTTAGGAGGAAATGGAAAAACTCTTAGAAAAGTGAGCATTGACCAATGTATCTGCAGACCCAAGTTCTACTCTTGATTTTATCAGTTAGCTAGTAATCTCATGTAAAATGGGACTTCCTGGGAAGCAGGGGGAAGACATTGATCCATACCTAACTGAGGTTCCGGTGATTCATCTATCATCTGACTACCAGCTTAACTAAATTTGGAAAATCTCAGGTTGATGTTTTGGGGGGGGTAGAGGGAGGGGGAGAAATAGCAATTCTCAAACATCCCACTACTAAGGGGTGGCAATCTCCATTAAGGGAGGGAATATGCAAGAACGATTAAAATCACAATTCCTGGAAGATTTTTACCCTTTGATTTTTAGTTGTTTCAATTATAGCACAATATGGACTTTTTAGCCCTATTAAGACCTACGTTACTGATTGGGATCTGAAGACTCAGATTCAAATCCTTCTATTTAATACCTGTAACTGACTTAACTGCATAATTTTTCTCATGATTTTTAGGATACTTTGACCTCTAAGTCTGGGTTATCTGAAAGGGTTTACCTTTAGAACGGTTCAGGTTCAGATGGTTCTGTGGTCTTTAATATCAATAATAATATAATATCCCAAATAATCATTCTTTATTTTAGCAAGCCCAGACCTCAAGACTGTTTTCACAGCTATCTATGTATGTGCTTTTGTTAAATGGGTGTGTCTGTTATACTTTTAAAATATAATATTGATTAGGCTGTCTTAATAAATGAAGACACAAACAGTGGAGTTGGATTTTGGGGGTTTTGTTTCACTTTCTGAATTTAAATTATTTTAGCAAAAACTAGAGCTTTGGTTAACAGGGTTTTTCCGACAACAGTTTGAAGCGTAACAGTATAATCTCACTTACAAATGAGATAAAAAATTAAAGTAGTAAATTCTGACAAGATATGCAGTGAATTTTTTTCAAAAAATTTTGAACAAAGAAACAATGGGTACCAAACTTATCTTTTTTTCATTAATGAGATAATGAAAAATTGTTTTTCTTCATACATTTCACACAAAGGTGGATAACTACTGTTCACTCTACCTTGCTTTTAAAAAGAAATTCCTTAAGGTGACTTTAAATTTCTTATTTTCAAAAGTACAGATGCTATGAGAAAAAGATGAAAAAGCAGATGTTCTATTTTCTAATTTTTTTTTTTGCAAGGCAAACGGGGTTAAGTGGCTTGCCCAAGGCCACACGGCTAGGTCATTATTAAATGTCTGAGACCGGATTTGAACCCAGGTACTCCTGACTCCAGGGCCGGTGCTTTATCCACTACTACACCTAGCCGCCCCTATTTTCTAAGTTTTAATTAGATCAAACGGCATTTTTGACACTAGGAGTATTAGGGATACCTTAAATATCACCGAATTTATTTTAAAATACTCTTATTACAGTTAAGAGTGAATTTTTAATATTCCACTGGTATTAGTAGGTTGACTATAAAAAATAATGGCTCATAGAATCGCAGCCCCAGAAAAGACATATTGAACCAACCCATATCTAAGCAAAAGGCATAGTCAGAAAATGCAGTCTTCTTAGGAGATATCAACTTTAGACCCAACTCTAAAGGATTCCTCCAATCCCCCCTCTCCGGTTTTACAAAGGAGGAAGCTAGCTCTCCAGAGCGATTAATTGCCTTGTCCAAGTTCTTAAGTAGTGATGTGAAACCAGCATTCAGAACAAGAACACAGAATTCCAGAATTACTGTGAGGAGAATGTGACCTAGGTCAACCCATTTCACACCTGAAAAAGAAGACCCTCTACTCCATTACAGTCATATTCAAATAGAAATGGAAGTCCTGCAGGTTGTAGATTGACTTCAAAAACCACATTAACATTATGCTCTTTTCTATTTTTATTTATTTAATACCTTTGCTTGATAACTTGAGTTTTTGTCCAGGAACTTAGATTGAGTATAGAATAATTTTTTTTAATGTAATTGATTTCCTTTTTAATCCTGTCTTTTTGTTTTATGACTTTGAAAACATGATTCTGAGAAGGGTTCTATTCATTTAACTAGCCTGCCAAAAGGGTCCATGCACAAAAACAGATAAGAACCCCAGCTCTTGCAACATTACCCTGACAGGTGGTCAATGTAGCCTTGGCCTAACTACATGCAATGATAGGAAAACTACAATCTGACAAGGCAGCACATTCTATTTTGACATAGCTTTTAAGTTTTTTTCTTTGGATCAAGCCTAAATTTGCCTCTTTGAAACTCCTCTCTGCCCCCTCCCTCCACTCCCCTTACCATTCTTAGTTCTGCACCCCTGGTGCCATAAACAAGGGTAACTCCTCTTCCAGGTTCCTCATTGTCTTTTCTTCTCCAGGCAAAATATCCCTAGTTCCCCCAGCCAATCCTCATTGGATTCATTCCTCTCTTCTAGGCACTATCCAGCTTATCTATGCCCTTCTTAACTGTGGCACTCAGAACTGAACCCCAAATACTCCAGATGGGGCTGGTCTTGGCCACCATATAATACTGTTGAGTCATATTGAATATACAGTCCACTTAAACCCCCAGTTTGTTTTTTTTTCCTCAAGTTGCTATCTAGTTAAGTTTTCCCCATCTTATATTTGTGAAGTTGATTTTTTTTTTAGCCCAAACATTTAGTGCTGTTAAATTTCATCCTAGTCAGTTTGGCCCATTGCTCTCAAAGTCTTTGGATTCTGTCGTCTCTGTTAGCTGTCCCTCCAACTTTGTGACATCTGCCAATTTCATAAGGATGCCATTATGTAAGTTATTTGCAAAAACTATGAAACAGCTCAGGACCAACCACAGACTCCTGGGACATTTCTCCTATAGACCTATACCCAAGTAAGCATTGAACCCTAAACCTCACCCTAGGGTTTAAAAAAAGGTAAAAGGGATGCTTAAGGATTAAGTGAACTGCCTGGGGCCACACAGGTCTAAAGTAGCAAAATAGCACTGGGGGGGGGATGAGTCAATCTACATTTATTTTGAGCTTTCTAAATGGCAGCTACAGTTGTTGAGGATGGAAAAAAAAGGACAAAAGACTATTCCTGCTCTCAGGCAACTTAGAGTCTAATGGAAGAGACTTGTGACTCTTACTTGGTTTCATTCTTTTTTCAGATTCTAGAATTCAGAGGATTTTGACTCCAAGGTTGGTGCTCTAGCCACTTTGCGCCACCTAGTTGTAGCATTGCATTTTCCTAAAAGTGTTGGTGAGGTGGATTTTTTTTTCCTATTTCTCACTTGAGGGCTGAGTGGGACAGGTGATCTCAGGACCCTGGAGAGGATCTTTTGGAAACTGTAACATAGGTGAAACATTTGTGATCTTTTCTGTATTGCATCCACTGGCGTAACTCATCGATACCTTCTGTCTGATTGTCTCCTCCATGTTCTTCCCTAGCTCTCCATAGAAGATCTATCCAGCACGTTGAAGGTCTGCTTCTTTTTATGTTTTGTGAATGCTAGAGCAGGACCTGGCCCATAGTAAGTGCTTAATGATTACCTTTTTTATTCATTCCTTACCTGGATCTCTCAAGGCATGACCAAACCACTTCTTCTAATCTCCTTTTTTAGAAGCTATCTTTTGTAACAGTTTTGGGCATTGGTTATCCTTAGAAATCTGCTGCTACCCATGTTTGTCCATTAAGAATCTCCCTATTGTCTTTCTGGTTTAGTTACAATTTCCTGGGAAATTCCAGTGATGACTATTTAGCATGTGGTGAAATGCCTCCTTTTTCTTTTTTAAATTGGCTGCTACCAATAATGAGCTATTATCATACGGTATTTTGTTATTATAAAACTACAGAATTCCAGACTGTTCCTAAAGAGGTGGTTTCTCTTCCTCCTACTCATTCTCAATTTCCTTCACTTGTTTCTTCTCCTTTTCCTCACCTCTTACGCATGGTATAGGTATCCCAGGGTTCTCTTAGGTATTCTTTTCTCTGCTCTCAGTATCCTCATTGATTCCTTCTGATTTAACTTCACTTCTATGCAGACAACAACTAGATATTTCTATCTAGTCCCAATCTCTTCCCTGAATTCCATTTCCCCATCACTGCCATTGGATAGCTCCAACTTTATGCTCCATTAGCATCTCAAACTGGACTTGACCAAAACAGAATTTCATTTGGCACCCCCCACCACCTGAGTTAGCTTCAACTTTTTTCCTATGACCCCACCTAGCTATAATCAGTTGCCAAATCTTGTTATTTTAGGTTTTTGCGAGGCAGTGGGGGTTAAGTGACTTGCCCAAGGCCACACAGCTAGGTAATTATTAAGTGTCTGAGGCTGGATTTGAACTCAGGTCCTCCTGACTCTAGGGCCGGTGCTCCATCCACTGTGCCACCTAGCTGCCCCCTCTCCTGTATTTTTAAACACTTATCTCTGATATATTTAATTAACAATCAGCAAGCATTTCTTGAAGACTTATAATGTAAAAGGCTTTGTACTCCATGAGGATCTTTTTAGGTTCACCAGCCAATCCCTGTGGTTATTTGTCCTTTGTTCATGAAGAATACCATGACATCAGGGAGGTAATACCATGACACACATGTGAATTGGATTTGAGTGAAGGAGTGCTGTGCAAAGTCACCAGTCTCACTTTCTTCTCTGGAGCAATCTGGATCCACTGGTCAGATATGGTCCTGAATGTGAGGCAGGGTTACACAACTAGTAAGTGTCAAATACCTGAGGCTGTGTTTGAACTCAGGTCCTCCTGACTCCAGGGCCAGTGCTCTATCCACTGCTCCATCTAGCTGCCCCTATATCAGAAGCTTCTTTTCAAGTGAACATTGAACCATTAATTACTCTTGAGCGCACCCATTTAACCAATTATGAATCCATTTAGTTATATTCTTTAGGCCACATCTTTGCATTTTCTTACGTGAATATTATGATTTACTTTACCTAGAATATAGCAAATCATTTGATAAATATGTCACAAAGGTTTAGACTATTTGGACTGGCATGACCATAATGAAATCATACTGAGTCTTTGTAACCACCACATCCTTCTCTGACTACTCCTTGAGTTTGTAATAAAGTCTTTCTCTGGTGTGTGAATAAACTGAGAACTAAAAACATTCCTTAAACAAGAAGTGAATACGTTAGTGGTCAGACCTAAAAGGGAGTCTGCTTTGGACAGATAACTGAGTCGTTGTGATGTTGTAATAATAATATTGATAATGACTAACATTTGTATCATGCTTTTTTTACCTTGTAAGGTTAAATACTGTTATCCCAGAAACAAACAAAAACTGAGAAGTTAAGTCATATAGCTCGGAAATATCTAAAGTAGGATTTGAACTCCAGTTATCATCATTTCAGGTCCAGGGCTCTATGTACGATGCTGTACTTCCTCCCTATTCTATGTATGTACTAGATCCTCCATTTCCTTATTAAGATTAACAGGACATCTAAAGTTCCTTCCAGCTCCAAATATGTGGCTCTGTGATTCTATAGTGATTCTAGTTGTTATTCTCAGCTTGAGGCCACAGAATTACTAGAAAGATATTCTCATATAAGAAAGATTGCATAATAATAATAGAAGATATTACAGGTATTTGCTCCATGACTTTATTAAACACAGTAGTTATATACTGTCTAAAAAGTCAGTGTGTACACAGTTCTTGAGAGGTAGGTAAGTGGCTAGCCCCCTAGGGTAGACTATGTGTAGAGGTGGGGGCAGGGAGGGAATGGACATGGGACAGGCTATGTTTCATAAGTGGATTTCTTTTCAGACTACTCTTGCTAAAGCCCAACTCTACTCAAAAATTCAGTGACTCAAAAATCTACATTTCTTAGGTTGCTATTCAAGGTCATAATCTCTTATTTATTTTTATCATTATCCCCCATTAGTTTCCTTTATTCAAACAGTGGGGACCACTTGCCAACCCTTCTCCTTGAAATATCCTCCCCTTCTAGCTCTTCCTTCCAAGACACAGCTCAGTTGATTCCCTTCTTTGAAGAGACTCTGCTTAGATTGAAAGGTCAGTAAATGTTTAATAAGTGATGAATTTAGAGAGTGAATTCCATGAATTCAATTCCTCCAGTTGCAAGTAAGTGTTCAATTACATATATCATCCTCCTTGCTTTATGACCCCTAAGTTTCTTATTCCTTCTGTTGAGCTGCTAGTCTAAAATGTTATTCCAGGTCAATAGCCTTCACTGTGGCTCACCAGAATGCCCTCATTTTTACTTTCTTTCATTCTTTTTTCTTTTTTCTGCAAAGCAATGGGGTTAAGTGGCTTGCCCAAGGCCACACAGCTAGGTCATTATGAAGTGTCTGAGGCCGGATTTGAACTCAGGTACTCCTGACTCCAGGGCCGGTGCTCTATCCACTGTGCCACCTAGCTGCCCCCAAAATTCCCTCTGCTAGGCTTGGACAACGGATAGAATATGTGGATGCCATTAAAATGATGGATGCCCACATTGTCTCTCTTTTTGCAAACTTTAATGTTTTTCTGGTGGTGAAAAGAAATGAGCTCTTCAGCACAATATTATGCTCATGCCAATATCATTGAATATGTTCCTGGATTCTTTTGTGATCACTTGATTTTTTTCTAGCTTCTGCTCTAGGAAAGACAGTATAGAGAATACTGTCTTTGGTTAACAAGTTATTAGAGAAATACTCAGATGGGAAAAGTGAGGAATATCCAAGTAGACTAACAAGAAATATAAAGTTGGGTTTTTTTGTGTGTGCGGTATTCCATGAATTATTCTTACAACACCGTGGGGGTGAGGGGCACAGTGTCCCCACAAGCTAGAAAATCTGTGTAAAAAATTTTGGCCCTCCCTTCATATCAGAAAAATCCGATTTTTTTCTTTTTCTTTTATGGAACATTTCAGTATTAAAAGATAAAATGTTTATATTGTGTAATAATATATACATATATTATGCATTTGAATTTCTAAACCTTTTCTGTGTCATCCGCTAACCTTCTCACATCATCTACAACTTCTGTATAACTCCCCCCAAATTCCCATTTACAGTAATTTCTTATGCCAACTCTCAATATATATCAAGGAATAATTGTACTCTGATTTCTTTTTTTTCTTTTTCTTTTTTTTTTAGATTTTTTTTTCAAGGCAATGGGGTTAAGTGGCTTGCCCAAGGCCACACAGCTAGGTCATTATCAAGTGTCTGAGGTCGAATTTGAACTCAGGTACCCCTGACTCCAGGGCCTGTGCTCTGTCCACTGTGCCACCTAGCTGCCCCTGTACTCTGATTTCAAAGGAGAACTTTTATTAGTTAGTAATTTCCATTTAATCCTTCTCTGTAATTCCTATAGTTTATGATCTTTTTTCCCCCAAGCCAAGAAAAGATGCTAATTCACTTTTGTTCAGGGACAGCATTCTGGTTACCCAGGTTCATAAACCTTGAAGTCATCCTGTATTCATTATTCTCATGCACTCCACATATCTGCTCAGATGCCAAGGATGGTTGCTTACATAATATCTACAGAATTAACCCCTTGTTCAACTCATTCATATAGCCAGTACTCTAATTGCAGGACTTCATCAGTTTGAGCTTAGATTTAGAGCAATAGCCTAATTTACTCCTCCCCAAATGAATTTCCTCCTTAGACAATTGGACATAGCTGCCAAAGTGTTTTTCCTAAAGCAAGTCTGTCATTGTCTCTCCCTGCTCAGTAATCTCCACTGGCTTCCAATTCTAGGAACAACTACCAAATCTTCTACTGAGCATTGAAGGTGATCTGTAGTCTAGCTCTGGCTGCCTTTCCAGTTTTATTATATATTATTGCCCTTCTTTGATTCATTCTTCAGTGCAGCCAGACTGTTCCTCTTGCTGTTCCTCACACATGCCCTTCCATCTCCATCCATTTGCTTAGGCTGTCCTCAGTGCCTGGAATGTATTCACTCCTCAGAGGTCAGCTCAGGTGCTATCTCTTAGATGAAACCTTTACTGATTTCCCTCCTACCCAACTGCTAGAACAAAGCCCCTCCTGAAATTAGTTTATTTTGTACATAGGAACTCCAAAGTGAAGTAGTCTCTGCCCTCAAGGAATTTACCAAATAGAAACAGATATGTGTGAGTTTGTGACCACCCTCCCTCCCCCCAGACTGTAAGGTCCTTAGGGCACGGACTGTCATCTTGTAGTTTAGCCCCTTCCTCTAGCACAGTCGGCAACATAACAGGCTCTTAGTAGGTTCCCGCTCTTGGAGTGGTCTTCCTTTTATCAAGTCCAAGATGAGTTGCTGCTTCAAGCCCAGAGAAGAGAATCCTTGGAGGGGGCAACGACTCATCTTCAAGTACTATGACTAGTTTTTGGAAGAAGAATAATTTGTCCTACTTTGCCCCACAGGGTAAAGCCAGGAGCTTGAAAATCAGAGAAACAAATGGAAGGATTTGGGGAGGAGGGAGAAAATGGAGGTTGTGTCTTGCCCAAGGTCATACTATCATGTGTCTGATATGGATTTGAACTCCGGTCCTCCTAACTCCAGGGCCTGCTGTACATTCACTGAACCACCTAGCTGCCCTAAATTGATTTATTTATTCATTTATTCATTCATTCATTCATTTATTTATTTAGGTCAGAAGACTAGGCTCCCTCAGGATAGAGGGAAACCCCCCTCATTGCCTGATTATGTATAGCGTCTGCTGGAGTGGGAAGCTTTTGGGGGGGGTCTGGGCTCTGAGGCCCCTTCTGACTCCTTCCCTGGAATTTCTACTTGTTCTTCCTGGCTAGCTGGAACAGGTGTAAAGTGCCCATAGGCAGGTTGCCAGTTAAGATAGAAAGAAAAACGTAAAGTTGAGTACTCTGCAGAAGGGGGATGAATTTAACTAGGTGCCCTCTTTAGGCCACTTACATCACTGAGATTCTGATATATCTGCCAGCAAAGCATTTGATCACAATAGTGGAAGTATCATTGAACTTCTTTTTTTATGGTCCTCTTTGCGATGACTAGTGGGAATAGAGAAGCACCATGGGGAAAGAATCCTGACCGAATTCAGATCCTCCTGTCATTACCCACATACCTATGATTCAGTCCCTTCCCTTCCCTGGGCCTCAGTTTCCTCCACCTTAAAATGAGGCAATTGGACTAGCTGGACTCAAGTCCCTTACGTAAGTTTGAGATCTCAAATTCTTAGTGTGACTTTGTGAAATAGCTCACAGTATCTGAGAGCTAGAAGAGACTTCAAAGATCCTATAAGACCTGATCTAGCATTAATCTATTTGTAGACCTCATAGGAGAAATTCTGTTCTCCCAAGGCAGTCCCATTGTACTGTTAGCTCTCATTGTTGATTTTCTTTTTTAAAATTTATTTAAGGCAGTGGGATTAAGTGACTTGCCCAAGGTCACACAGCTAGGCAATTATTGTTCTGCGTCTGGATTTGAACTCAGGTCCTCCAGACTCCAGGGCCTGTGCTCTATCCACTGTACTACCTGCCTCAGTTAGCTCTCATTGTTTAAAGGGTTTTCCTTACATCAAGATAATCACTTTTTTGTAGATCCATTGTTCCTCATTCTGCCCTTCTGTGCCAAACAGAGCAAGCCTAATCCTTCCTGAACTAAGATAGAAAGCTCCTTCCAGCCGTCTTTCTGCAAAGATCCTGAAAGCACCACCTCCTTTTTCAGATCTTAGCTGTTCGTGATTGGACACAGAAGGCAAAGGTCAGCCATCTAGGCCTGGATTTGGATATCTTTAGATCATATATATGATTGGGAGTCAGAATCTTAGCGCTATTATTTACTATCTTTTTGACCCTATGCAAGTTTCAGTTTCCTCAAGCAGGACTGAGTTATACTCCTTCCATGATGTCCAAGGTTTCTTCCAGTTCCAAATTTGTTTAGGAGAACAGTATAACTCTACTCATATAACTGCCCAATCAAACCTGTGGTCTTGGCCCCAATGACAAAATTCGCCAAGCAGCAGTCCATTACATCAGCCAATATCTGTCTCCCAGATTTTTGTGATGGTGTTCCTAATTAAAAAAACAAATGTCTAAGCCTATTGAGCAGGTCACTTATTTTATTATTGCCTAGAGTAATTAATAATGGAGTTCATTAAAGACTCATAATTCTCCGTTATTTTTTGTCCTTGTCAATCAATACTATCTTTGCAGATGATAAAATGATAGTAAGATCACCCAGTTGAACCCCCTGGGAGGGAAATTGTTGTCTAGAAAGTCAACTCAAAGTAGCAGTCCGGACTTGGGCCAAGGCCCTTCTCAGACATTGAATTGACTTCTCCCTCCTCCTCAGCCTTTAGACAGGTCTCTCAGACTCTCTTCACCTTAAAGAATAGTGCCAGAAACAAACACAACCAACTTCTTCCTGGAGAATCTAATGACTCAGAGGTGAAAGAATCATCTATTGTCAGAATTAAGTAGGATTAAAATTTATTTGCCTATTGTGGAGAGGTTGTGGAGACTGGGGGAGGGGTGGCATAATTGATTTCCAGTCTTAAAGTTTACTATTAGGAATCTTAATTCTGATTAAGTGGCAGGGAACCAATTCCTGATTCTGAGAAGGGGAATAATGTGGTTAAGAGAAACCCAGGGCCTTGGTCATCTAAGTAGGAAATAGGATTAGGACCAGGATTTATGATCCAGGTAAAGAGCAGATCTGAAAAATACTGAAGGAGAGGATTCAGTGGGACTTGATGGCAGATTAAATAGTATGGAACAGGAGGAATAGAAGATTCTTAATTTCCAGATTTTGAAGCCCAGGAACAGTGTGCTACTGAGGATACAGAAATTGAAAATATAGGTATTGGGGAGATAAAAAAAGAATGATTTTCTTTTTTAAAAAAATTTATTTATTTAAGGTGATGGGGTTAAGTGACTTGCCAAGGTCCCACAGCTAGGCAATTAAGTATCTGAGTCCATATTTGAACTCAGGTCCTCCTGACTCCAGGACCAGTGCTCTATGCACTATGCTACCTACCTGCCCCTAAGATTGATTTTCAGAGCCAAGTTGCTTTGATCTTTTTTTTCCTCCTGAGGGGAAAAATGAGGCTAGAATACAGACTTTATGATGATATTTTATGATGGACATTTTCATTTTAAGCTAGGATGCTGAACATCTTGTTAAAAGGAGATTCCCACATCCGTAGTTTCATCATTAAAATGTGTAAACTGAAGACTTTTTATACATTAGTCTCCTGAATTTTATATTAATATTTTCCTATTTGACTATATGTTCTCTATGACTTTTTGCTGTTACATGTCATTGGTGCTTCAGTCATTTTATATTTCCCTCTTCCTATTCAGCAATTCAGGTTATTTTGCTATTAATGCTTAACATGCCCTCGGGACTGCCATTCTCTCCCCTTCACCCTTAGCCCTCCCTCTTTTCCCCCTCACCTGGGTAAATTCACACCTTAGAAACTGGATTTTGGTTTTGTTTTTTAGTAGTAGTATGTTGACCTGGAATCTTTGAGAAGCAGCCTTGCATGTCTTGTTTTCCAACTAAGAAATTCTGGCAGTGCCTTAAAAAGAAGCATGACAAAGGCTCTCTTATTTCCTTTGAGGCACTTAACTCAGTGTTCCATAGTTGGTGAATATCAAGGAGGAGGATTGAGACCTACCTGAATGACAGAGCACACATGATTTTCTCTAGAACATAAAAATATATTCAAATATGTGGAGGCTTTTTCTTCAGTAGTAGCATGCCTCTCAGTTTCTTCCAGTTCTTCCTGTTTCTTTGTCCTTTATTATCATTTGTCACTAAATACTGTTGATTCTTTAAGACAATATCTACTCCCTGGTCCTAAATTTACCTCTTATCTAGATTGGTTAACTGTAATAGCCCCTTTGACTTTCTCGGCTGTACAAAACAAGATGTTTCCTCAGGTCCGTATTTTTAAATTTAATTTTTTAAAATGTTTTTTAAAAAATTTTCCCTCCCCCCCAGTCCCTTTCCTCTCCCATTGAAGAAAGCAAGCAACATGAGGCTTATTATACATATAAAGTCATTCAAAACATTTCCATTTTATGGAGCGGATTGGTTGTGCCAAGTGGATAGAGCATTGGCCCTGGAGTCAGGAGGACCTGAGTTCAAATCCAACCTCAGGCACTTAAAAATTACCTAGCTGTGTGGCCTTGCCTTGCAAAAACAAAACAAAACCAAATTCTATTTTAGCTAAGTTGAAAAAAAAAGTAAGAAAAATAAAGAAAAACAAATGTGTACTCAGTACATTAGGTTTCTCTTTGGAGGTGGATAGTATTTTTCATCATGATTCGTTTGGAACCATCTTGGATCATTGTAGTGATCAGAGTAGCTAAGTCTTTTCGGAGTTTTTGCTTATCTTTTGTAACAATGTTTTGACTTCATTTTATATCAATTTAAACTTTCCCAGGTTTTTCTGAAATTGTCTTCATCATTTCTTATAACACAACAGTATTCCATCACAGTCATACACCCTAACTTGTTTAGTCATTCCCCAGTTGATGGATATTCTCTAGATTTCCAATTTCTTGCCACCACAAAAAAAAAAAAGAAACCAACTACTATAAATATTTTTGTAACCTTTTCCTTTTCCCTTGATCTCTTTAGGATACAGACATTGTAGTGGTATTGCTGGATCAAAGGGTATGCAGATTTTTATAGCTTTTTGAGCTCAGTTCCAAATGATCAGTTCACAATTCCACCAACAGTGTGTTAGTGTACCTGTATTCCCACATCCCCTTCAGCATTTGTTATTTTCCTTTTTGATCATTTTAGCCACTCTAATATGTATGAGATGGTACCTCAGAGTTATTTTAATTTGCATTTTCTCTGAAAACTGCCTGTTCATATCCTTTAACCATTTGTCAATTGAATGGATCTTACTTGAGAAATGAGGCCTTTATCAGAGAAACTTGCAATAAAAACTTTCCCCCAGGTTCCTCCTTTCATTCTAATTTTGGCTACATTAGTTTTGTTTGTTCAAAACCTTTTAAATTTCATGTAATAAAAATTATCCATTTTGCCTCCCATTATCCTGTCAGTCTCTTGTTCAGTCATAAACTCTTACTTTATAGCTCTAACAGATAATTTTTTCCTCCATGTTCACCTATTTTGTTTTATGGTATATGGTATAAGTGTCTAGTTTTTCCAGACTGCTTTCCAATTTTCCCAGCAGTTTTTGTCATATTTTCCTTCAAAAACTCCAAAATCCATATTTTCTCTGAATTTATTAAACCCTTGATTACTTCAAGTGCATTTTATAACACCATACTCCCTTCTCAGAACCAGGAAGTTACTAATTACCACTCATCTTTTTTTTGTTTGTTTTAGTTTTTTTGCAAGGCAAATGGGGTTAAGTGGTTTGCCCAAGGTCACACAGCTAGGTCATTATTAAGTGTCTGAGACCGGATTTGAACCCAGGTACTCCTGACTCCAAGCCCCGGTGCTTTATTAACCACGCCACCTAGCTCCCCCTACTATGTCACCTAGCCGCCCCTTTACCACTCATCTTAATCAGGACTAAGACATAAGTATTTTTGTAAATGAATCTGCCCCTCCCACTACTCCTGCCCCTACATTGAGCTAATTTTTTAAAAGTCCAATCCAAAAAACAAATTCCTCAATAGTCTTTTGTACTAAAGTATTCAATGAGTTCTAAAGCATTTCAATATTTTCTTTTCAAACTTCAAAATGAAGGTCTTAAATCAATTACACACACACACACACACACACCCCTCCTCTGTTCTCACCCTTAAAAGTTTATCACCTATTCTCACGCTATGTCTCTTTTGCTCCACTGATGATATAGATGAGTTCTCTCATTTCATTTTAGAGAGTTTCCTGGGGCATAGCAGTTAACTGGTCATATAGCTAAGATGTGTCAGAGGTAGTATTTGAATCTAGGTCCTTAGTCCAAACCCCATTCACTTTACACTGTGCTATGCTGTTTCTTGAACTTTAAAGGTAATGTAGCTTACATTTAGAGGGGCCTTTTAGAATTCAGACACATGTTATATTGTTTCTAGTAGCTGGTCTTTGGAAGTGGCAGTGACCAGCCATTTCATGACCTTGCAGCCAGCTTGCTGCTTGGGCCCTTCTAGTTTTGTTACACTGTTCTTCAGTTAGCAGTTAATCAGCAAATATATCATCTAAGCCTCTTTAATTTGGGAGGAGGACCTTGCAAAGTTAACCTCTTGTGAACCAAGCCCTTTGAGAATCCCCAGGTACTTCCATAGCCATGATGAGCCCTCGGGGCAAAGACCCAAAGGATCAGTGTTTGTCACCAAATAGAATTGTTGCCAATATATGAATGGATATTCTCAGTCATCAATTGATTTGTCTCCTTGATCTTGGATTAACAAAGAATCCAACACTGGATTTGTCCTAGAGCTTTCCACAGACATCATACTCTGCCATTGACAGCATCTAGATTTTGTTTGTTCTTTCTTGGTCACTGCTTTCATCAGTTTGTCAGATAGATTTATATCTAGAAGGTAATTCCGAAGCCATCAATGCAGCCCTTATTTTTCAGCTGAAGTTCTTGGCTAGAGATTTGATTTATCAGGACACACTATCCACTGCCTCTGAATTCATTGATTCCCTTCATTGGCTACACTATGCCAGAACTGACATTTTTCAGAGTCAAAAACGTTTTCACTATCAACTCTTAGGAGGACCAAGTTACTCAGTTATAAAGTAGAACAATTCACCTGCCCCATTAGCCCCTGAGATATTTGTGATACCTCATTGACTTGGTGACCTCCCTAATGGAGGTCCTCCTGGCAGTCTAGATTGCGCCCTATTCATGCCTTCTGTCATGTATATCCTCTTATCCTCTCATGAGTCTTCCATAAAGAATATAGCTAACATTCATTTGTAAATACAACTTCATTCTCATAACAGAATGCGAATGTGTGAATTCTCTGAGGCAGGTAGGTGGCTTCAGTGGATAGAGCAAGGGTCAATTCAGGTCAAGAAGACCGGAATTCAAATGTGACCTCAGATACTTAGTAGTTTGTGTGACCTTGGATAAGTCATTTTATTGAGGTTCGTTAATACAGGGCAGAAGGAAATGGCAAACCATTCTAGTACCTGTGGTCACAAAGAGTCAGGCATGACTAATTGACTAAACAATAACTACAGTGTGCTGGGTCTTCAGTAAAGGATGGATGACCAGTTCTTCAGAATGATTATTGAAGTTTACTCCTGTTTAGGTACAATCTGGGCAAGATGACCTTTCAAGATACTGTAATAGTTTCTGTTCCTCCCTTTTATTGTCTTTTTTTTTTTTTTTTTTTTTTAGGTTTTTGCAAGGCAAATGGGGTTAAGTGGCTTGCCCAAGGCCACACAGCTAGATAATTATTAAGTGTCTGAGACCGGATTTGAACCCAGGTACTCCTGACTCCAGGGTCAGTGCTTTATCCACTGTACCACCTAGCCACCCCCCCCCCCCCCTTATTGTCTATTACTATTCTACTCTCCTGGGGTAGGTATGAGGGTTGAAGGTAGAAACAGACCCACTAGAACTACTTTCTACCTCTTCAGAGTTTGATCTGCTATTTAGAGAATGTCTTCAGTTGACTTTTTTTTGGAGTCTTAATACTTTTTATTTATTTATAATGCTAATAGTTATACTCATAGTTATGTGTTTAGTCATTTCTTCTTTGTCTCTCCTTTATTGTCTATTCATCACTTGAGATATTCATTTACATTTGAGTTTTTCAAAAGCAGTTATGTTATTAAGTTGACTCATGTTGTCTTTTGTTGCAGATTTCAATCACAGAAGAAATATATCTTCATCTTAAAATAGAAGACCTGTAAGTATTGAAATTATTTAAATGTTTTGTTTGCCTTTTAAAATTACAAATTAAGAATTTCAAAACCCTTTTTATTTTTAATATATTTTATTTTTCAATTACATCTAATAACAATTTTTAACTTTCATTAAAAAAAATCTGCATTCCAAATACCCTCCATTCCTTCTTCCACTCTCCCCCATTGAGAAGCCAATCTAATGTTCAAACATTTCTGTGTTAGTTGTGAGAGAAAGCCAAACTTCCCCTTCAAAAAAAAACTAAGAAAAGTAAAGTAAAAGAAAGTATGCTTCAATTTGTCCATCTGTTTTCATCTGGTTGTACTTGTCTTGGATCATTCATTCATATATCATTCATTGTTGATCATCACACAATGTTGCTGATGATTCTGTACAATGTTTCCCTGGTTCTGCTAATATCATTTTGTATCAGTTTGTGGCCACCTGTAGGTTTACTAAATGTTTTAATAAACAAACCAAGCTACCGCAAAGTTCTCACTAAAATAGCAAATCAAAAATATATTGTCCATTGTTTCAATAAAAACTTTTAAAAGTAAGGTAGGACAACTCTCCTGTAAATCATTCCAGGTTTTTATGAAATATCTGCCTGTTTATTCTCCTCTTGGGTTTTGATATTGGATCAAATTTTAGGGTTAATTATGGTCTTCTGCTAGTGAAAACTTGAAACTCTTCGATTTCCTTGAATAACCTTTTTTTTGGTGCATTGATATACAGTATGCTTAATTTTGCTGTGTAAGATTCTTGCTTGTAATCCTAGCTTATTTGCCTTCCAGAATATCATCTTTCATGATCTGATCTTTTAATGCTGTGACTTTAAGTCCTGTGTAATCCTGATTGTGGCTTCCTGATATTTGAATTATTTCTTTCTGTCCACTTGCATCATTTTTTCCTTGTCCTGATAGTTCTGAACTTTTGCTATAATGTTCCTTAAAGTTTTTATTTTAGGATTTCTTTCCTGAGGTGACTGATAAATCCTTTCAATGCCTATTTTGCCCTCTGGTTCCAGAATATCACTAGTTTTCCTTGATAATGTCTTGAAAGATGCTGTCCAGGGTCAGATAGTCCAGTGATTCTGATATTGTCTCTCCTATTTTCCAGATCAGTTGTTTTTCCCATGATGTATATCACATTTTCTTCAATTCCTCCCCCTTCTTTTGTTTAATTGATTCTTAGTGTCTCATAGAGTCATTAGCTTCTGCTTTCTCAATTCTAACTTTTAAGAAATTGTTTTCCTTGATTATCTTTTGTACTCTCCTATTTGACCAATTGTATTTTTTAAGGAGTTGTTTTCTTCAGTGGATTTTATCCTTTTCTCTTTGACCAATTCAACTTTTTTCTTTTTCCAAGCTATTGGCTCTTTTCATAATTCTTTTGCATCACTCTCATTTCTTTTCCCAATTTTTTTTCTGCCTCTCATGATTTTTATATTCCTTTTTGAATTTTTTGATGAGTTCTTTCTGGGCTTGAGACCACATCACATTTTTCTTTGGTGTTTTGACATTCTTATCCTTTTCTGAGTTTGTGTCTTGATCTTCCTGCCACCATAATAATTTTCCATGGTCAGATTCTTTTTTGTTGGTTTTTTGCTTATCTTTTGACCTTTTTCCTATCTTTAAAATTTGAGTTCTGCTTCTGGGATAGAAGGAGCACTGTCTTAGGCCCTGGCTATTTACCTGGTTCTTCACTGATGTTACCCTGAAACTCCTGACTGGTACTTTGTTGAGGGAATGGGGCGGGGGGCGACTGCTGCTGGAGACAGTAGGGGTCTTTTTTTTTTTTTTTTTTTTTTTTTTTTTTAGGTTTTTGTGAGGCAAGTGGGGTTAAGTGGCTTGCCCAAGGCCACACAGCTAGGTAATTATTAAGTGTCTGAGACTGGATTTGAACCCAGGTACTCCTGACTCCAAGGCCAGTGCTTTATCCACTACGCCACCTAGCCACCCGGCAGTAGGAGTCTTACACCTTACCTGGTGCTGAAGGTAAGTATGTGCTGAGATCATTGGGGAGTTTGTGTTTCTTCCAGTTTCTCCAATAGCTTGTCCATTTGACATTTCTAAGAGTGAAATATCTCTTTACTTTTATGGTGTTACAGAGCAAAAAGCTTAGCCAACTCATTTCTCAATCATATAGAGAACTGAGTCAAGTTTCTAAGAATACAAGTCATTCCCCAATTGTTCAAATTGATAAAGAAATACTCTTAATCACTACTAATTAGAGATATGCAAATTAAAACAACTGAAGTACCACTTCACATATCATATTAATTAATATGACAGAAAAATAAAATGATAAATGGAGGAAATATTGGAACATTAATGCATTGTTGGTGGAGTTGTGAACTGATCTAATCATTTTGGAGAACAATTTGGAACTGTGCCCAAAGGGAAAAGGATCCACATGTACAAGAATATTTATAGCAGTTCTTTTTATGGTAGCAAAGAATTAGAAATTGAGGGATGCCCATCAATTGGGGAATGGCCAAACAAGGTAGTATATGATGAACAGGCAGATTTCATCTTCCCCTTTGTCTCAGCCACCTCCCCAAGAAACCTTTTAAATGAAACCACACTATTTATTACCCATCCCTCTTCCCTCAGTGGAGGCCTCTTTCTTCAGTTAGGGAAGATTGGAACCAGACAGGCAATGAACTTAAAGAGAAAACATCTCTTCAGGCCTTGGGTGATCAGCAATTTCAAAAGAAGACTGGAGAGACTCTAGATAACTGAATTCTCCAAAGTTGGTCTTCATTTGGGAAAAAAACAAACCTTGTAACATGCAAATCAAGCAAAATAAATTTCTACATTTGCCATGGCTAAAAAATGTACACCTCCTTCTATACCCTGAAACCATCTCCACTGTAGTAGGGGGGGTAAGTGACATGCTTCTTCACTCAGTCCTCTAAAATTGTGATTTGTCATCTAAATCACTATTAATTAGAGTTCTTATGTATTTCAAAGTTGTTATATCTTTTGCTGTGTTATGATTGTTATTTAAATCGTTCTGCTTCTGCTCAGTGCCCTCTGTATCAGTTTATATAAGTCTCTTAAATAAATCTCTTTCATCAGTTCTTATGACGTTAGCATACCATTCATATATCATAATTTTTCAACCAGTTATTTACAGTTATTTGCCACTACATATTTTTGTGCACATGGCATTCTTTTACTCTTTGATTGCTTTGAGTAATAGGTTTTGTTGGGTAGTAATTTTTGGAGGGGATTGCTTTCCAGAATGACTGGACCAATGCACAACTCCACCCAAAGTGTGTTTTCCTACAGCCCCTCAAGCATTTACCGTTTTCAATTCATTAACAGTGTTAAACTAATGGGCTAGAGGTAGAACCATAATATTGCTTTGATTTATTATATTCCTCTAATTATTAGTCAGAACTTTTTTTTATATAGGGCTTTAAATTGGGTTTCTTTCCTGCCTATATATTACATACTTTGACCATTTATCAATTGGGGAATGGCTCTTACTACTAGACATGTTTTTACATTAGAGGAAAATGCAAAATCAGCTGACATACTTCTCATAACATTTCTTCTCAGGACTGAGCATATAACAACAACAATAATGATATCAATAATAATTATAGTTGATATTTATATAGTTCTTAAAATATGCTAGGCATTGTGCTAAAGTCTTTAAAATTATTATCTCATTTGATTCTTAACAACCCTGGGAGGTATTTGTAATTATTCTCCTCATTTTACAGATGAGGAAGTGAGTTAAATGCCCAGAGTCTCATAACTGGTGAGTGTCAAGGCTTGAATTTGAACTCCAGTCTTCTAACCCAGGCCTGGTGCTATGTATCTTGTATGCCCAGATGAGCCAAAGTGGATGATTTGCAAGAAAGAGTTTAAATAATTATGATTTTGGGGAGAATAGGACTAACAGAGAACCTTACCTCTTAGGTAATGACTAGAAATTAAGCTTAATATGTACAGTTGCCTATAAAGATAATTTCTATTGCCCAAGTTTTCCTGTTCCTCTCATGATAATATTCAACTTGCTCCTGTGGCAATAAAGAACCTACTTTTAGTAGGACGAGAGGTGAAGATCTATCACCATGGCATTCTGAATATAGTAGTGAGAGAGTGTGTGTCCGGGGTGGGGGGGGGGTCTCATCAGTTCATTTTTCTTTTTAGCATTTTCCCAGTTCTTGTATCTTGTATCTTGTATCTCCTTTCCACCATAATTCATCTTCCTTCTCTACTTCAGTGCCTACACATTCCCAGAATCCATACTTTTAAATGTCAGTACTTTGTTTCCCCTCTTTTTTTCTCTTTTAATTTTAAAACTGGTTTAATAGAGTTGGGCTGTAATGGCTCAAATTCCCTGTAGGTGTCACCAGTAGACATCTTTCACTTTAACTCAAATGTATTAAGCTTCTACCCTATATGTCATGCTTGGTCCTGGTGATATAAAAGGGGAAAAAAGGGAGATAATTCCTTTTCTCAAGAAGCTTTGTGAGGTTACACATACACAGGTTAGATCAAGATATTATGAAAAAGGAGCGAACACAAAGAAACAGCTGAAGAAGATTAGGAAAGGCTTTCTATAGTACCTATGCTGGCTTTGGCTGAAAGTTTAAAGCTACTAGTAGTCAGGGGTGAGGAAGGAGCACATCTTGGGCATGAGGGACAGTCTAAGGTAGGAAGACAACACAAGACACAAAACTGCAGGTCCATTTGGGCTGAAATGTAGAGCATATGAAAAGGAATTATCTGAAATTTGGAAAATTAGGTTGAAATCACTATGAAGAGCTTTCTGTGCCCTGCTGAAGTATTTACTTTGCTTTAACATAGAAGCAAGAGGCAACCACTGAAGATTATTGAGTTGACTGAGACTTATTTTGGTCTTCCAAGAGGAGGATGAAACGTAGAAGTAAGAGATTAAAAACAAGGAGGCAATTAGACTATTTATAATAGGGCAGTTAGGTGGCTCAGTGGATAGAATGCCAGTACATAGAGCACTGGGCCTGAAGAACAGGAAGATTCATCTTCCTAAGTTCAAATCTATTCGCAGACACTTAGTAGATATGTAATACTAGGCAAGTCACTACTCACTCACCAAGGTCAGCCCCAAGAACCAGCAGCAGAGGCTCTTGGTTCTAGCATGTCTGGAAGTCAAGGGGAATCTGGCAAGCATCACCATCTTCTCATTAGAAGAGGCAAAGTTGAGTGAAAGGAGAGATAGCCTTGGAGCCAGCAAGACCTGAATTCAAGTTTCCGCTCTGATCCAGCCTAACTGTGAAACCCTAGACCAGTCACATCCCCTGTGGGTGCTCTAGATGGGACCCTGAGGCTACAGATAGCAGTGAAAGTGCTGACCTGCTTTGAGAAAGGAGCTTCTTCTCCTGGAGTTCCTCATACCAATGAAATTTTCAGATCCATGCCCTCTCCCAACAGAGAATACCAGTCCTACATTATACCTAGATTGGAATGAAGGACATGATGGTTTCCCTTCTAGAGAAGAAGGAACAGGAGCTTGGGAAACCTTCCTTTACTGAGGTTACTAGGGAGAATCAAGTATCCTTCTTCTGAAAAATGAGGAACTGACCTTTTGGGTTACTCAAGTAGCTTGCAATGAGTATCTTGTGATAGTGTTGGAAGTGGACTGACTGCATCTCATCTGCAAGGTAGGCAGCTAGGTGACTCAGTGGCTAGAGTGCCGGGAGTGAGGAAGATTCATTTGTGAGTTCCAATCTGGCCTCAGAGATGTACTAGCTGAGCGACCCTGAGCAAGTCACTTCACTCTGCACAGATTCCTCATCTGTAAAATGAGCTGGAAGAAAGAAATGGCAAATCACTCCAGAATCTTTGCCAAGAAAATCCCAAATGAGGTCACAGAGAGTCAGACGTGACTGAAATGATGAAACAACAGCAAATACTCTAAGCAAGAGGTGATGATGACCTAGGATGGTGTCCATGTGAATGGAGATATAATAGATGGCTTGTCACAATAAAACCAGGCTACTGATTGACTCTAGGGGATAAAGGAGGCAGAGTGGTAAAGTGGGAACAACATTGCCTCAGGAATTCCACACCAGCCTCTTCCACTTACTACCTGTGTGACCAAGGGTCAGTCATTTAGCTTCCTAGGGACTCAGTTTCCTTATTTAAAACGAAGGAGTTGACCTAAGTGGCTTCTGGTCTTAGATTGATGATTACAGGAAGGTAAGGAGGAGAGCAAATTTAAATGGCTAGAAGATGATGGTACTCAATGAAATTATTCACATTTTGTGGGAGAACAAGTTGAGCAGAAAGATAAGTTCTGTTTTGAACATGTTGAGTTTGAGATATTAATAAGATCTTCAAGCAGAAATGGCCAGCAGACAGTATCGTTAACACGGAATAAAGCAGAAAGATTTAGTAGAATCTATATATCTAGGGTCATTGATGCCCATGGGGCAGATAATTGAGAGATAGACAGACACATATCGACACACAACAGGCACACAGAGAGAAGTGCTCAGGAGAAAGCCCTGGGTGATACTCACTACTGTTAGAGGGTGGCTGGTGGTTATATAGCATAGGATACCCAAGAAAGACAAGAGTCCTGAAAGCCAAGGAAAGAGAGAGGTGGGAGGTCACCTACAAGCAGGGTGACCAATGAGAAAAGGCCATTGGATCTAACAGTTACAAGATATTTGTAACTCTTGGTGCCTTGCATTGTAAATTGTACATATTATATACCTAATAAATATTTAATGAATAATATAATAAATGCTTGCTAAATGATGCTAAAATTTATGGTAAAATAACTTCAGTCCTGGAGGTGTCAGTATGGCTACATTCACAGTCTTATTGTGAGAACAACTTCCCAAACAGGATCTCTCTTCCATGACATGCCTGCCTGCCCTTAGCCACCTGAGTCACAAGTGCATCCCTTGAGCCCAAGAAGGACTAAGTGTAATAGACCTTGCCTCACTCTCAAGTTTTAAATTTTTTCAGAAGCAAAGCTTCATATATAAAATAAAATATATGTTAATAAATTTTGCAATATTGACATTCTTTATATTGACTTTATCTAGAAGGAGGAATACCTGTATGTACTTGTAAACAAAACAGGTAGAACATGTAGGCACCAATATTATTTTACATATCCATATCCCACAATATTTCAACATTAGGTTCCTCGTTATACCACTCTGACCTAGAAAACACCACACACACACACACACACACACACACACACACACACACACCCACACACCCCACACACCCCATTATCTGTTGCATCCTGAGGACATTCTTAGGCATTCTGGAATAGGACTAGAGCATGACAGACTATCTTTGACATGGCTGCTGAAGTGCTTTCATTGTTGGGAAAGGCTGGAAAGAGGCTTGCAGGATGGCGACTTCAGGAATTAACATCTCTCAAGGTGATGAAGGAAACTGGCAATGTTAATTTTGTGGGAGACCCACCCAAAGATCAAAGTTGTAAGAAGATTTTAGTCTGAACTAGCTAGGCAGAAGTGGTGTGGTGGTGGAATGATTCCAGTCCCACTGTGGTAATCCCTCCTAAGTTATTTTCTTTCTTATTTAAAAAGAAAAATGATGTTCTTTGTTGGAGAGAATGTTGAATGGTTTAAGGTATTTGTATGTAGATTGTAGTCTAATATTTCCTTATAGTCTTATAATTTCTGAGTAGCCCAAAATGACTGACTAAATGACCAGTTCAGTTAGACAGTGGGGCTGATGGCCTGAGATCTATTAGTCTTAATGCTTTCATTACTTTGGCATTGTCACTGCTGATTTTCTGGAGAGATGTTTGGTCATTTGCAAACAATACCTATGTTTTAATGTATGTCGAAAGAACAAACCTTCTCTTGAATGTAGCAGTTGAATTTTCTCTTGAATATTCTGGGGTCCTTTGAAAATCTTTAACTCTATTGTAAAAGAAAATGATATATTTTGTTTTTTACTGAGCGCTCTACCCCTTTACAGAATTCTTGGTGATGCAACATCTACTTACCAACATAATTTGTTTAAGTATCATTGTCTATTTCATCTCTCAGAACCTCTCATAATATTTCATTTCAAATTTAGTGGATATCAACTATAAACTTTAGATCATATGATATAGAAAGATTTTCCAAACTTAACATTTTTGTCCTCAGCTCTTGGTTTTAAAATCATTTGCATGCTTGTAAAATGTCATATTCTGGGAAAATGGATTAAAGTTAGATTGCAACCAACACTGCCATTTCCTAGATTTAACAGCATAACATTTTCTTGCCTTTGAGGATATAATTTCTTTGTTAACCCAGTTGAGTTTCTTCAATTTCTCTCTCATCCTTCACTGGTGGTGTGTTGCATGCTTGTGGGGAGATGGTTTCCTGTTTGAAATCCAAACTTTGATCAATCTGTTATCTGTTAACTAGATCTTCATGTAGTAAGTACTAATGCTTGTTTTCTTTGTGGCCTTAATAAACTCCCTCAGAAGCAATATTGGAAGTAACTGGAATGAATTAGCTATCAGACTTACCTTTAAGACCAGAAAATAAATGAGGATTAAATAAACATTTAGGGATCTCTTTCATAGGAAAATAAGAGATTTGTTTTGAGATAAGTAGGTAAGGCAAGTAGGAAGGACAAAGACCAATATTCAAAATTTATGCTAAAGCAGCTTCAGGCAAAAATCTCCTTCACTCCTGGACATGTCAGTATGACTACATTTACGGCCTTACTGTGAGAACAACTTCCTAAGCATGTCTTACATGACATGCCTACCTGCCCCTAGCCACCTGAGTCACAAGTGCATCCCTTGGGCCCAAGAACAGGAGTGATTACTATCCCCATCTTAAATAGAAAGGGTAATTATTTATAAATCTAAAGTGAGGGAGAGGATTAAAGTTTTACATATCATGTGACCTATATAATCCCCATATTTTTATAACTTTCTCTGCAAAACAGATTTTCCAACTTTATGTAGCAATATAATGTGTTCACCTGCATAACCAGAGATGTTAAATGGGAGTCTATGTAACATTGGCATGAAGAAAAAAAGTATAAGTCAAGATAGATAAAACCCATCCATAGGGTTTTAATACACAATTGGATTCCATGTCCTTGGATCAGTTCTGTGCATTTCAGTTCATTTGAACAACACACAGACACACACACACACACACACACACACACACACACACACACACCCACCTTGTTTTCAATAACCCTATGAATTAGATTAGTGTAGTATTATCATCATCTATAACTCTTAGAAAAGGAAACTGAGACAGAAGTATTTTCTTTTATTGACTTCAGTCTATCAATAGGATTTTGGAAGTTTTCACTGAACTGTGAAATTTTCATGTACTCTTTACTTTCTGGAATAGACTTTGTAAAGTCAATCTTATCTTTTTATTGATTTCCTTCCCAGAGATATATATATCATGGAATAATCTCCATACTAGTAGATGGGAAAAAACCTGGAAAAGGTTAAGATAGTAGGAGTGGGCAGTTCCCTGCAGTACATGCCCTAGAGCAGTTTTCCCTCCCTGCCTATTATTGCTTCTTTTGTTACTCTTCCCACTCATCAGAGACTAATTTCATTCCTTAGAATGTCTTTCATCACCTCAGTTGAGGGTCCCAGCACTCTGACTACTTCTAGCAAAACCCTTCCCTCTTTGGGTCCATTTCTTTGTCCTGGGAAAGGCATCACTTATTTAAAATATTCAAGTCAAGTTATGGCTGTTTGGGTCATTGTCATGTTTGTGTGTGTTCAAGAAAAAAAAAGGACCTCTTAGGTTTTTAACACTAAAACACAAAAGGCATTGATTGGTTTGTCTTTATGGAACTTAAAATGTGCTTAGTAAAAGCTCTCCTGAATCCAGAAACTACCCAAGGGAGTCTGTAGACCCACCTAACATGATAAAATGTTAAGGGTTGGGAGGCATCCATTGGTGTTAACCATGGCACCCTGGAAATGCTTGACACTTTGGTAACATCATAATCACCTTCTAGAATGTCCAGTAGAGGGGGCGGCTAGGTGGTGTAGTGGATAAAGCATCGGCCTTGGAGTCAGGAGTACCTGGGTTCAAAGCTGGTCTCAGACACTTAATAACTACCTAGCTGTGTGGCCTTGGGCAAGTCACTTAACCCCATTGCCTTGCAAAAACCTAAAAAAAAAAATAGAATGTCCAGTAGACTAAGGAAGGACTAAAACTCCAGGAAGGGAAGGAGTATTTCGGGATGTTTCCTGAAGAGGTGGGCCTTGGAAGGGATGGGGGTAAGCATTTTGATAGAACCTACTCTGGGCCAAACCCTGGGTCAAGTGCTTTATAAAAATTAGCTCACTTGATCATCACAACACCCCAGGCAGGTAGGTGCTGTTCTAATGTACAGTTGAGGAAACTGAAGTAGCTAAGTGAAGTGACTTGCCCAGTATCGCACAGCTAGGGAGTTTCTAAAGCTGTATTTGAAGCTAGGTCTTCTGACTTCAGACCTAGCCCTTTGTCTACCTAACTGCCTTGAAGTTAATTAAGACTTTAGAGAAGGTCAAGAGGACATTTCAGATGAGAGGTGGGGGGGGTAGGGACCGTGAGATAGAAAAAGCATTTATGTGTGAAGATTAAATTCTTAAAGTGATAGTAGAAGTTTGCCTTCCTTGCTTGAGAAACTTATTTTAGCAGAAGTACTACCATGTTTTGACATTAATGATTCTCCTGTTGCTACTCTTTGTTTCTCTGAGCCTCAGTGGCTTCAGATTTATTATCATTTATCATATTATTTACCTGACTTGAGGACTTACAATACCTCTCCAGTCTTGTTTTTCACTACTCCCCAACACATAGCCTCTGTTCTTATCAGACCAGTTTCTTCTCTCCCCCCCCCCACCCAGGACTTTCTCCCCTCTCCCTCTCCTGTTAGGCTCCTTGAAGCAGTTTGCTCATTTGCCTAGACTAGGTCTCTGTTTTGAAAGCCATCTCAATCCCTATCCAAAGTTTTGACCCAGTTTTTAGAGCCCACCTTCTTCCTTGAAGTTTCTCCCTGACTCTCTAGCCCTTAAGTGATCTTTACCCTCCTTTAGAGTAATATAACAACTGAGTCTGCACCATTGTGTATTATGTGATTTTTGTTTCATGTGTTTCAGACACTAGCTTATATTACACAACTTCAGTATTTGCTCTCTCCCCCAGGACAGTACTGAAATAATAGGTCCTCAAGGGAAAATCACTTGAAAGAACAGTGCATAGAAGGATCACTAGACCTTGAATAGAATTTTTTTTGTTTGGATATCTATATTTTGGGGGGTTTTTTTGTTTTCCAAAGGCAATGGGGTTAAGTAACTGGAGAAAAGTCAGCACAGCTAGGTAATTATTAGGTGTCTAAGGTCACATTTGAACTCAGGTTCTCCTAAGGACAGGGCTAGTACTCTATTCAATGTACCACCTAGCTTCCCCCCCCCCATGACTGTTTTAAGAGTTCTGGTTGTAGGGCAATTATTTATGAGTCAAATCTTGACCTTTGGCCATATGTTTACTCATGAAAACATTTCTTTAGGATTACTCGACTACCTTGCAAAATGAAACAATTAAAAAAAATTGATGTAGCCTAAAAACCTAGTAAAAAATTAAAGGCAAATGTTGAAATTAGTTAAAGTAATTTAAGTTTTTTGCAATAATGAATGACCACGGAATGCTTTTTTCATACCAGTTATTTCAGCTTTCTCTATTGAATTTCATTATAAGATAGAGGTGGCTAGGACTAAAGCAGTGAAATTTATGGTCCTGTTACCTTGTTAACTTTCTTTTATTTTTGTTTTCCCTGCTCTCTGCCTTGGTCCTCATCTTCACCTACAGGTGTATTTTATTGTCGGCTTCCAAAGATTACTAACTAATATCTATAACTTTAAAATTGAACTGCCTTGGCTATCCTGCTGTTCCTATTGCTGCTTCCATTATTGCCTTCTTCAAAGAACACTCAAAATCCAAAGAATAACAAAAGACAAACACCATTTTTAGAAGTCTTTCCACAATGAAACTTAAGCTAGATGTGCTTACCATTATTTTGCTCCCTATCCATTTGTTAATATACATGTACAGTGCCCTTATATTTATTCCATGGTATTTTTTTACCAATGCCAAGAAGAAAAACACTATGGCAAAACGAATAAAAGCTAAGCCAACCTCAAACAAGCCTGGAAGTCCATATCGGTCTATCACCCACTTCGACTCACTAGCTGTGATTGACATCCCTGGAGCAGACACCCTGGACAAATTGTTTGATCATGCTGTAGCTAAGTTTGGGAAGAAGGACTGCCTTGGGACCAGGGAGCTGTTAAGTGAAGAGAATGAAATGCAACCAAATGGAAAAGTATTTAAAAAGGTAAACTTCTATTTTGTGTTTTTAAAAGCTTAGGTGATGATTTTTTTAAACAGGTAAGGGCTTTAATTTTTATTGTTATCATCTTCATTTATGGATAGATCCTACTCTGGGAGTCATCCATTGTAACAAAGAATTTGAAAAGGTAGGGTGAAGTAATTCAGAAAAAAATGAACCCCCATTTCAACCAAGGCTAGTTTTACATTGTTCCCTCACCTTTGGAGGAAAGTATTTTTTCCTTACCTTTAAGCATGCTGGTATTTTGTTACAGAACTTTGTTCCTTGTCCTTTGGGTGAAGAAAGCATGATCCTTTAGAAATGTTAGTAATGTTTATAGTTCAATTTTTAATATTCCTTACTTTGCATTGTTTGTTTTTTGCTTGCCTTAATGACTGTTCCAATATAAGAGTTTTGCTTCAACAGTTAATCCTAGGAAACTATAAATGGATGAACTATGTCGAAGTGAACCAGAGAGTGAATAATTTTGGCAACGGACTTACTGCATTAGGCCTGAAACCAAAGAGCACAATTGCCATCTTCTGTGAGACCAGGGCAGAATGGATGATTGCAGCACAGACCTGTTTTAAGTATAACTTTCCTCGTGAGTGTTCTTGTGTTCTTTTTTGTAAAGGCACAATTGTATCAGTCTTTCTATTTCCTGTTTTTCAATTTATGTTTGGCATATTCCTTTCTCCAGAATCATATTGATTTAATAGCATTAAATTGTTGAGTAGAGTCCATGAATTCCCTAAGAAGCTAATCCTATTCTTCTCATGACTAAATTCATGATTTATGTTTTCTTGGAGGTTTGGAGCCTTTACCTGAATTCCTTTTACCAAGTTGTAATCAAAACAGTTTTTGGTTTTGTTAATTCCTTTGGATCATGCTGCCTGGTACATGGAAGGCACTAATTTGTTTATTTGGTTTGAATCTTTCAGAAGACTTCAATTCACGCATACATGTAACTTATACATGTCATAAAACTTGACTTGAAATGTATTAGGAAATTTTAAAAAATAGTCTTGTGATCCTAAATTATCTTTGTACAATTCATATACAAGATAAAATGATTCTCTGGTGACAGCTAGTTTATATTACAGAAAAGTATTAAAGTTAAAGATTTCTAATACCTGCCATGGAGTTGACTCCTAAGCTTGATAGTACCCCAAAGGAATGAATGAATCTGAATTATCCTGGGATCTTCTTGGGTTGAGCTCCAAGGGGAGCATGAGCACATCTGGGCTAAAACTGCAGGCTTCACCTAGAATGAAAATAACTGAGAACATGGACTGGCAGCATTTAGTCATCTCTGACACTGGCAAGAAATCCAGATTTCTTAGTTGAAAAACAATAGAACAGGTTGGCTAGGTGGCACAGTGGACAGAGCACTGACCCTGGAGTCAGGAGGACCTGAGTTTAAATCCGGCCTCAGACACTAATATGACTTAGCTGTGTGGCCTTGGGCAAGCCACCTAACTCCATTTGCCTTACAAAAATCCAAAAAAAAAATAGAGGGTAAGAGAGATGGGGATGGGGAGAAGGGAGGAGGGAGGTGGGAATGAGGGAAAGAGAAAAATGATGGAAAAGAAAGCACAGAGGAGGAGAGAGAGATAGGGAAAAGAAGGTAAGGAGAGAAAAGAAGAGAAAGAGGAGGGAATGAAGAGAGAAAATGAGATAAAGAGAGAGCAAGAAGAGGGATAGTAGAGAAGAGAGGAAAAAGGGAGATGAGGGAAAGTAAAACATGAACACCCTAAATGAAAACTAAGTATGAGGCTAGCATTTCTAAGATTCTAGATGCAAGGTAGTAATTGTCAGGAAGGGTGATTGATCTGCTCTCGAAAGCTACAAGACCCCAAGTCTTATTAACTGGTTAACTCAGTCCCCACAGCAACTATTCACAAACTTTCTCTTTCTGTATACAGCAGATAAGTTAGACCAGGAGAACCGTAAAGCTTACAAAGCTTTAAACAGCTTCTAAAACACTCCTCCCAGTTGTACAGTGAGCTCTCAGTTTCCTTCATGACTTCCAAAATTCCTGTGGTTTTGGTGGCATAGGCACTTAGTTCATGGATGCCAATTGTGTCTCCCCTCCCTCCGAGCCTTAGGAAATGTTCTTCATGACTTAGTGACATTATGATCCAAATACTTGAACATTTTCATGGTCAGCTTGCAGAAATGCTGCTGCTGCAACTTTCTGATCTTAATGAGACTGGGCCTCAGATCAAAGGCCCCCAGAACTTTATAAGACTTGCTAGAACTTACACCCCACCGGCATAGTGTACGAGAAGCCAGGGGCACCTCAGGTGTCTTCTGATGAAGCACTGCAATGCAACTTGAACATGGAAAGAAATAGGTTATTCCCGAATAATACTGTGCTTTCTGAGCTGTCTTCCACGGACCTTCCTTTCTGACTCAACTCTACTTAATGAAGTTTCCAACTTCCCTCACAGCTCAGTTCAATTGGCATCTCCTGCAGAAAGCTTCTCCTGCCCTCTCCACTGCCAGTGTCTTCCCTGGCAAAGACCTTAGGACTGAATTTTTGATGTGTATGTTGCTTTCCTCCACACCCAAATAGATCTCTAAGCACTTAAGAGAGCTGGAAATGTTGAGGTTTTGTGCCTGACTCATAATAGGAATTTACTAAACAGTGAAGAAGGAAGAGATATTTAAACAGGGATAAACAGGGAACAGATATTTAAACAGAAGAAGCTTCTTTTGGGTAGCTATATGAAGGATGAATTGGAGAGGGGAAAGACTGGAGGCAGGGATACTATTTAGGGGCCTATTAGAATTGTCCAATGAGAGATAAGTAGGGCCTGAATGGTCAAGGTGGTTCTGTGAAGGGAAAGAATGCTGGAGAGGGAAGGCAGGAAAGAGACCTTTTTTTTTTTTTTACCCCATTCATACATGAATGAAAATCACATCTATACTGATGAGGGATCATCTAATCTAGTCTGCCTCTTGACAGCTCTGTTCACTTTTTAATTTTTTTATTTTTTTTTAGCTGTGCCTAACTCTTTGAAACCCCCTTTTTGGGGGGGTGAGGGTTTCTAGGCAAACTGGAGTAGTTTTGCCATTTCCTTCTCCAGATTCTTTTACAGATGAGGAAACTAAGACAAATGGAATTAAAGTACCTTGCCTAGGGTCATACAGCTGGTAAATGTCTGAGGCCAGGTTTGAACTTGGGTCTTCCTGATTCCAGGCCCAGCACTGTGCTACCTAGCTACCCCTAATTAGGAAGTTTTTTAAAATCTACATCTCTACTGCATCCACCCATCCTCTTTTTTGAACCAGTTCTCAGATGTCCTTTCACCATCCTCAACACTCTGTTCTGGTTGTTCTTCTTGCAGTATAGCCCTCTGAGTTGAACAGTGATACCCTTTGCCCAGGGCAGACAGAGGATGGAGGCTTGGGGTGGGGGACTATAATGTGCCTAGACACTCTGCCTCTCTAAATGGAATCTTTATTAGCTTTCATGTCACACTTGTATCATGCTTGTTCACAAGATTGCCAAGCCTACTGCCTAACAGCTTATTCTTAGAGGTGAATTTTGAGCCTAAGTGTAAAACTACTTTTACAACCCTATTCAGTTTCATTTTTGCTAAGCCAGACTGTCAGTTGAGTCCTTTGGGATCCTGACTCTGTTGCCTAGAATGCAGCCTTGAGCCCACTCACATATTTGACAAGTATGTTGTCTATACCTTTCTCCAGGTCCCAGCACTAAAGGGAGAAAATAAATGAAAGTATCAGTTTTTACTTTTTAAAAGATGCTGACATCTTGACTTCTTTCTTTCTTTCTTTCTTTCTTTCTTTCTTTCTTTCTTTCTTTCTTTCTTTCTTTCTTTCTTTCTTTCTTTCTTTTTCTTTCTTTCTTTCTCTCTCTCTCTCTCTCTCTTTCTTTCCTTCCTTCCTTCCTTCCATCTGTCTTTCTGTCTTTCTTTCTGTCTGTTTGTCTTTCTTTCTGTCTTTCTACCACTTTCAATGCTCTTAACTCGATACAACATTTCCCCTTGCCCACAAGAATAACATGGGAATCTTTGTCACATACTTGGTTTAAGGTCTGGCTGAACCTATAATCTAAAAGTCTAGTATCTCTTTCAACAGAGAAAGGATGGTTAGTCTGTCCTGATCTGTATGATTCATGCTCAATCTTTCAATTCAATCATGCTCATTCTTTCATTCATCTTCTCTTGAATAAGAGTGTGCTCTGTCCGACCCTGTAGCTCTCCCCTTCTCTATAGCTCAGCAGTCGCACCTTGGGGCTCTTATGGCGCTTTGACCTGGTGGCTAGTAGAGGAACTTTCCTAGAATTTTCTGTAATCTCCCCAGTTCTGTTCTTGCCAATTGGGGGGCAACCTCCATTATTTGTTATTGGTCTCTCTGAGACTTCAGCACCAATTAAGCAAGCACACTTTAAAACATGCTGAGGGCAAAGTTTGTGAAAAAGCAGTCATGGCCTAAGTCAAGGATTATCTCAGATGGTGCAAACCTGGCTAACTAGATGAGTCCTAGATTCTTGAACAGAAATAGGAGTTTGGAGGAGGGGCAAACATAGGTTCATTTTAGATATGTTGATTTGACAGGCTGAGACATCCTGGTGGAACAGACAACTGATATTGAGGAATTGGAATTCATGGATGAGATCAGGGCTGTATTTGTAGATCTGGGAGTCTTCTGCTTAGAGGTGAATGAACAAAATTACCAAGAGAGGGGATATTTTGTGTGTGTGTGTGTGTGTGTGTGTGTGTGTGTGTGTGTGTATACACACAATTATCTTTATATGCTTATGTATATGAGCCTACATATGTACCTGTGTACAGTATATATATTGACACTATACTGTATGAGGGGAGAGGGGCCAAGATAAAGCCTTGAGACATTTCAGGGATAGGAGTAAGAAGTTGAGGAAGCCTAACTAAAGGGATAGAGAAGAGAGTAGTCAAAGGGGGAAAGTCAAGAGCTCTACATCATAGAGAATGAGATTACCTAAGGCCAAGGTCATGGGTACATTTGACCTTAGTGAGAGCAGTTACAGTAGAAGGGTAGAGCTTCAAGCCAGATTTTGGGGACTGAAAAAGGGGGTGAGAAAGTGAGACCCTGAGTATAAGCAACTTTTTCCTATGAATTTGACTGAAATAGAGAAGAGATAGGAGAAGCTAACTTGGTGGGGTCAGCAAAGTCAAATGAATTTTTTTTGAGGATGGAAGAGACCTGAGCAGGGCTGTGAATGGTAAGGAAAAAAGAAGGGGCAAAGCTGCTCAAACTATTATGACTGAAGAGGCAAGCTTCTAGAGGATGTTTGAAGGAACAAAAGCATAAGCAGAGGAATTACCTTTGTTACTAAAGAAAAGGGCCACTTTAAATATTGGAGCAAAAGGAGAAGGGAATTGGAGATTATAGAGGGATTTTGAGATGTAATATGGGGGAGAGCACTTGGCCTCCTTTCTCAGTAAAGTAGATGGAAATTTAGAATGGCTACTTTAGGCAATACAGTAGAGTCCCCCAAGGCAGAATAAAAGAATTGCCATGTAGCAGTGAGGGTCATTTTAGGTAGGATAACATTTCGAGCAGACCCAATCAGTGTAGATATTGCAGACGCATTCAGGGACTTGAAAGTAAGATTCCAAACCCAGGCCTATAGAGCCAAAACTCCAAATCTATACTATAGGCAAGATATTCCTTCTTGGTATGATATTTCTTGTTATCATAGGTCCTTATCATACCTCCACTAAACTATTCCACATCTACCTCTGTTTTCTTCCTCACTCATTTTGTCCCTTCTGCTAGAATGAATATTAATTCGGTCATTCAAGCCCCCTTAATCTGCCCACATTCTATCTTTTTAAGCCTTATGTCTTTGTCTACATTTGCATTAGGTGAATTCAGACATACACACACACACACACACACACACACACACACACACACACACACACACACACAAAATGCTGCATGTCCTTTCTCATGATATTCCAAGTCTTTACTTGGAATACCCTCCTTTGCCTTTTGACCTGGTGAATTCCTATTCTTCCTTTAAAGCATGGCTCCCTTCTTCAAGAAACTTGACTTGATATCCCCCTACCCCATGCAATAATAGTAAGATTCCCTCTCAACTGTTACAGAACATTTTGATTTATATCCAATAATATTGCTGAAGAGCTTATCTAATTTTAACATCTCCCTCCACATGATTGGCACTTTATAAAAGTCAACATTCTGATTCTTGATTATTTTCCCCTATGTTTATTGGTCAGTTGTAACTCTATATGCAACTCTTGGCAAAGAGGCCGTAATCCATGGGCTGAATGAATCGGAAGCATCCTATCTGATTACTAGTGTTGAACTTCTAGAAAGTAAACTTAAGGTAAGTGAGAAATCTACTTATTCTTTCCAAGTTTTTCTTCCCGGTGGTATTATCTGCCTTCATTAGAAACTTCACTCCTATACCTTCTGTTCTAAATCTGGCAGCATCTCCTCCCCATGTGAAAGGCTCTTGCTTATCATTGGGCTGTCCACACTGAAGTTTTTGGTCCCAATAATTCACGCAATTCAGAAAGTCACAGGGAAAGCAGCGACATCATCAAAATGTATGAGATTAGCTAATGATGTTATTAGTGATATAGGTTTTAATGTGCAATTCATAGGCTCATGTATGGATTTAGAGCTAGGAAGGACCCTAGAGACTTGTTCAAAGGCACAAGATTAGTGTCTAACAGCAGCTTTGAAATGTGTACCAATTCTTACATACCTTATCTCTTTACTGTCCCCATTTTTCAGATGGGGAAATTTGAGGCTCATAGACATTTAGTTAAGGGGGTGTTAATGCTTGCAAAACACTTCATTATTCCCATTTTACAGATGGGGATACTGAGGTTCATAGAGGTTAAGTGACTTACCTGGGGTCACAGAGTTAATAAATGTCTGAGATAGGATTTTGACTTGTACCTAAAGTAATGCCAATGTTTCTTTCCATTTCATAGACTGCCCTGGTAGACATCAGTTGTGTTCAGCACATCATCTATGTGGGCAATAAAACTGTTGACAAATCAGAATACCCTAAAGGATTTGAGATTCATAGCATGAATTCAGTGGAAGAGTTGGGATCCATGCCAGAAAATGGTAAGTTTTCTTAATCTAATTAATGGGGCTTTTTCACAGTTTGTACTTTGTATAAAATACACAGAAAGTGGTCAGACTTTAAAACGACCATTGGATTTTCTTCCTCCCTTTTTTCATTTATTATTCTTTATAAATCTTGAGTTCCAAATTCCTTCCCTCCCTCCTACCCCCAAGCATGTAAAACACATTTTCATATTGGCCCTATTGAAGAAAAAGAAAGAAAATTCTGCTTCAGTCTGCACTCAGAGTCCATCAGTTCTCTCTCTGGAGGTGGAGAGCATTTTTCATCTTAGAGTCCTTTGGAATTGTCTTGGATCACTGCAATAATCACTTCCTTCCCTTTTAAAATTAATTAGCATTATGCAAAGTTGTGGGAATTACTGTTTTTCTTCTTTCAAAAAGATAACTGCCCTTTTCTTAAAGGAAGAAGAAAAAAACCAGTTTCAGATAGTTAGTTGCTCATTAACTTTTGCTTCTTTCAGAACTCATTCTTTTTGAGACAAAGGTAAAAATTGCTTTCTCCATTACCCTTTATCCATTTGGCAGACTTTTTCAATTTGTACCCCCACACCTGCCCAGCATGCTCTATAAATCACATTTCAAAAATAATTTTAAATTTTTAATCAAGTAGCAATGTTGATTATGTCTTTTTTATGTCACCTTTCTTTTTCTACTAATCTAAAATAAAGTTATTTGTTATCTCTGATTCTAAGAAGATTTTAGGGTTTTCACTTTTTTCTCCCCTTTGATAAAAAAATACCACAAGATTTAAAAGTAAAAACTTGATTAATATAGGGTATATTTTATTTGCATAGGCAAAAACTGATAGGCCAGTAGCAGACAGTTAAGGAAGTAAAGTTCCTAGCTGGGGGGAAAAACAATCTTAATAGGACCCCAGTGAATTAATCAGAAAAGTCTCATAGCTGATGATCTCATCAAAAATAAGATTTCTGATTTTTTTTTGGGGGGGGGGATGACAAAATAGCTCAACATTTATATGATAAATTGGTTACTTGAAGTAATTTAGGGCTGCTAGGTTCTTTCATCTTTACACATTTTGGGTTTTTAATCCCTCTTAACTATTTTTGTTCTGTCCTTTTAAACCCAAAGACCTTGGCAGAGAAGACAAGTAAAATCGAGTCAAATAGTTTGACCCACTCACCCCAGGGAGAAGTTCTCTTCCTTCTTTGAGCATACTCTTCCCTACCCACCCACAGCTTTTTACCAGTCTTATTTGTGCTCCTTGACATTTTGTCACAAACCCTGGCTCCTTGGATGCTTTAGTGATCCCGTTACTATTCCTACTGGACACTGGTGCCACTCTTTGGGCAGTTAGCTCTGCTTAGCTGACCTTAACTGCCCCTTAGCTCTCCCTCTCCCATTCTCTCATGTGCCTTTTTTCAAATCCCAGTTGGAACTGAGTAGCCACATTAGTTTCTTCTTTCTGATGCTGTTTTCAGGATTTCATGAGTCCCTCATCCCTCTTGGGCTGATATCTATCATCTACAGGAATTTAGACTTCAGAATTCTACCAATCTTTCTAATCATTTGAAATCTACTTTCCCCAAAGCTAGGATACAGGGCTCCACTTCCACCTCCACTCCCCACCTAGAATAACAAATCATTTTCCCCCCTCTACACTTCTCTCTTTTTAAGCCAGAGTGTCTTTGAACAAAGCGGAGAAAGCTCTAAGAGGACAGCAGAAGTTCCTTATTAGGACCAAAGCACACATCTTGGGATCTTTGTATTTTCTCCTAGGTGGCCTGGAGCATGATGATGTTACCTGCTTCTCTCTTTGTTGGGTCTCATCCAAATGTACTCTTCTGTGCTTGCTTCCTGGATTTCTCCACATCTTTTCAATCATTCCTTTTATTTGATCTGTCCCTTTTGAATAAGGAACCCAACTTCAGCCATTTGTCCAGTGTGACCCTGGACAAGTCATTTCACCCTGTGTGCCTAGCTGAAAAAAGATATGGCAAGTATCTTTGCCAAGAAAACTCCCAGTGTGGTCATAATGTCTCAGGTTCAAACTGAAACAATATCCTCACAGGGAGAGTAAGCAGGACAAAGTGGCGAAGGAACCATCCAAGGCATTACCAGAGCTGGGTTCAGGTGCCGAACTTGGGATTCTAGACAACCCTTTAGGACAGGACTCAGCAAAATTCTGGCCTTTCAGGCCATATCCAGTCCAGTATCTGCTTTTTAGGTGGCCTGGGAGCATTGGAAAATCGGGTACTGCGTTGAGCGGTCTCAGGGGCCAGAATTTGTCCACACAGCTCTAGGACATGTAGGTAGAAGGCATTTCCTCACCAAGAGCTCCCTATATGAGGAAATCACAGCTCCTGGCTAAAAGAAAATAAAAGCAAAGAAACTCTTCTTCCGTTTTTAAAAAAAGTTATTTATTCTAGCCTCTTTTAAAACATGTTTTGTAGACAACATGGGTGTTCTGTAACCTTCATTTGTAATCTGCTCTGTCTCCTTGCACATTTAGCTCTCAAGGTTGCTCTCCTCTCCCCTAATCCCCTCTATGCCCCCTCCCTCTCTTTTACCCTTCTCCTCCCCTTTCCAGCTTTTATTTGCCGTGTTAGTTGTTCCAGGCCCAAACCTTCTAAAGCCAGAACCAGCTACGACCAGGTGGACCCAGACAACATTCCTAGTTTTGTTTTAGTGATAAAAATGATTCCCACATTCCCTGCCAGACATGGTCTTCAAATGATTGAGTCTCAGCTCTCAGTCACAACCCAGTTCAGGCTGGGAAGACAGCCCAGGCAACAAAGACCTTTCTCCATCTCCTTGGTCAGGGAGGCCCCATCTTGAGCTTTCTTTTTCTTTTTTTTTTTCTTTTTCAGCCTTTGGCCTGAGGTCCAATATCCTTGGACCCTGGACCAATTGAATACAGCTTTCATGATGAGGCCAAGCTCCTCTCTTTTCAAAGGAAGAATACATAATTCTCCCTAGTAACCTGGGTAGAGGGAGGTTTCTCAAGCCCCCCTGCACCTTCTTCTTCTCATCATGTTTGGTTCCCATCTGGCTATAACTTAGTACTGTCAGAAACATAAAACTGGACCCTCTCTGCTGGGGAGAGGGCCTGAGTCTGTGGTTTCACCGATATGTGAAACTCGTGGAGAAGGAGCTCCTTCTCTTGATGCAGGTCAGTACTTTCTCTGGCATCTGCTGCCTCAGGGACTTATTTGGAGCACCCACAGGAGATGTGACTGGCCTAGAGTTTCACAGCCAGGTTGCATCAGAGCTGAGACTTGAACTCAGGTCCTGCTGGCTCCAAGGTCATCTTGGCTTTGCTTCTTTTCGTTCTCTGGTGATATCTGCCAGATTCCCCTAGCCTTCCAGAAAACAAGCTACTGGCTCTTGGGGATGACCTAGGTAAGCAGCAGTCCCTCCCTGAGAAAGGCCTCATTTATTGGGGTTTCCCTGTAGCAGCTTGCTCAACTGACTTGAATAGGCAAGTAACAGTTCCTGCTAAGGAAAGAGCAGCTGCCCTTGGCTGTCTTCCTTGGAAAGGTCTCAAGCAAACAGAAAAGAGTTAGTAGCAAGACTCTCTTTTCTTACATTTCACTCACCCTGACTTCCTAGGCGACAGTTCATTAAATCCAAAAAGCATATAGAGTCTACTTTGTGCCACATCCCCTCCTGGAATTTGTACTACCAAAATAATAAGGCCTAATATAAGCAACTATATACATTTTATTATATAATATTAGATAACTAATATATAATAGAAAGGGAGGAGAGGAGTAGTTTGGTTCTGCAGAGTATTTGGGGGCAAAATCAAAAACTCCCATAAACCTATCTTAACGCTGAGAAGTATGTGTATACATAATACTGTAGACTTTATGCTTTTCAAAGCTCTCTCCACAGGATAATACATGAAATATTATGAAACACTGCTCCCTCTTGAAAGAGAAACTTATTTTATTTTGTTGAGGTCCCAGGAAGTAGTTTGCTTTGAATACTTTGGAATCTTTTTGTTTTGAGGTAGAACAGATATGGTGTCTGGAGCCTAGGTAGACAGCTGGGCTAATTTGAGGTGGGAGGCCTCAGATATTTCTTATTTTTAAATTTTACAATTTTCCTCTCAATCTAGCTTCCCTCCCCCCACCCCCTACGGAAGGCAGTCTGATAGTCTTTTCCATGCTATACATTGATCAAAATTGAAGGTGTTTTTTAGGTTTTTGTAAGGCAGTGGGGTTAAGTGGCTTGCCGAAAGCCACACAGCTAGGTAATTATTAAGTGTCTGAGGCCAGATTTGAACTCAGGTACTCCTGACTCCAAGGCCGGTGCTCTATCCACTGCGCCACCTAGCCGCCCCTCAAAATAGAATGTGTTGAGAGAGAAATCATATCATTAAGGAAAAAATAAAATGAGATAGCATAATTAAATAATACATAACTTTTTTAAATTAAAGGTAATGGTTTTTGGTCTTTGTTTAAACTCCACAATTTCTTCTTTGGATACAGATGGCATTCTCCGTCACAGATACCATAAAATTGTCCTTGATGAAATGAGCTAGTCCATTAAGATTGGTCATCATCCCCATGTTCTTCTGGATCTGCTCAGGACTTGATTTCCAATTCTTTGCCTATACAAACAGAGCTGCTGTGGAATATTTTTGTACAAGTGATTTTTTTTACTCTTTTTCATCATCTTTTCAGGGTATAGACCCAGTAAGTAGTATTGCTGGATCAAAGGGCTTGCACATTTTTATTGCCCTTTGGACATAATTCCAAATTCCTCCAGAAAGGTTGAATGAGTTCACAGCTCCACCAACAATATAGTGTCTCAGATTTCCCACATCCCTTCCAATAATGATCATTTTCCTTTCTGGTCATATTGGCCAGTCTGAGAGGTGTGAGGTGGGTACCTCAGAGATGCTTTAATTTACATTTCTCTAATAAGTAATGATTTAGAGCAGTTTTTCATATGACTGTGGATCACTTTGATTTCCTTTGAGGCCTCAGACATTTCAATGAACTTGGTAACATATTTTGGCCCATACATCCTTGAGAATGGGATCCAATGACCTGTCATATTGTTATTTGCAGTATCCAAAAATAGATGGTTAAAAAGTTGGGGAACAAGAGAAAGAAGCCAATTGTTCCAGATTATAAACCCAGCCGAACGTTCATATATCCAATCCTTTCTCAGTCCTCTCTAAAGGAAAGATCTAAGCTTTGTGGATTGCCTCAATGCCTTAATGGATATCCTGTGATAGTGTATTGACTAGGCCGGGCCTGGAACTGGCGGGTGCCATTTAGCTCTTCCTGTTGAATAATAATCTCCTTAAACTGAAGAAAGTTTCTTTTTTTTTTTCTCTCTTATAGCAAACATTATTCCAAATAGACCAACTCCATCTGATCTGGCTATTGTCATGTATACCAGTGGTTCCACGGGCAGACCTAAAGGAGTAATGATGCATCACAGCAACTTGATAGCTGGAATGACAGGCCAGTGTGAAAGAATTCCTGGACTGGGGTAAGGACTCTCTCTCTCTCTCTCTCTCTCTCTCTCTCTCTCTCTCTCTCTCTCCCCCATTTACTAGACCTGGTATTTATAGTTTCAAAATAATTTTATTTATGATAAAGTCATTGTAATAATGTAAGTATTGATAATACTTAACAATATATTATTAATATAATATTATGACATTTATTTTCATTTCTTTGCTAATTTTAAATGCCTTGAAAAAATTTAATTCAAGTCATTTTTCCCTTTCAGACCAAAGGACACCTACATTGGCTACTTGCCTTTGGCTCACGTGTTAGAATTGACAGCAGAAATTTCCTGCTTTACCTATGGCTGCAGGATTGGATATTCTTCTCCTCTAACATTGTCAGATCAGGTGACTAACCTTTTCAGTCCATTGACTACTGAGCTGGGTTTTTTTAATAACACATTACTTGAAAACAATAGATACTTTAATTCAACAACAATTTTGACTAATTCTCATGAGTTTTGTGGTCTGTGATAAGTCTGTGATAAGTGGCTTATATAAGTGATTTTGCCCCTGAATGTTCAGATTATTTCAAAACTAATAAAATTCTCTTTCCTTAAATAACCAAGGTTATAGAGAACAAGAGCAGTTGGACTTTTTAGGCATTTCTCACATGGACACATTTTGGGGGTCACATCTTTGTGTCATTTCAAGACAGGACCTTGGAAGATGCTTTCACTTGCTCAGAGATAGAGCAGCTTCCCCCACCCCCCACCCCTACTTCCTACCCACCTAAGCTATTGGTTGCACCAGGCTTGAAAACTCCTAACTTGTAATTGCTGTTCCTTGATCCCAACTATCTGAAAGGGTTGGTTCATCAGTTTTAAGAACATCTCAAATCACTTTTAGTGACTTGGGTTTTTTCAGTCATGTCTAACTCTTTGTGACCCCCTTTTGGGCTTTCTTGGCAAAGATACTGGAGTGGTTTGCCATTTCCTTCTCTAGCATCACTTTACAGATGAAGAAATTGAGGCAAATAGGATTAAATTAAAAAAAAAAAAACTGGGTCACACAGCTGGATTTGAACTCAGGAAGATGAATCTGCCACTCTATCCATTGTACCACATAGCCACCCTGCTGGTTACCTACACATATAATCTGGTATTCTCTTTTTTTCCCTTTAGAGAAAACATTATTATAGATAAGTATTAATTCTAGAAAGAACTGAAAAGGCAGGAAATGTTTAATCTGCATTTAGAAAACTCATCACACACAGTTCTGGCTTACTTCACTTAGGTCCAAAGTGGTGCTGCCGCGCAAGAGGAATGACTCTCCCTTCTCTAGTGGCAAGAACTTCTTTCTTCTTGCTCTTTCCTCCTGGCCAGGGACCAGGGTGTGACCCCAGTGGGTTAAATATAAGATAGTTCCTGAGTTGGAACTCAGAAACCATTTTGCCAATGGAACTTCTCTATAATAACATTTCTATCTTTCAGTATTTTGATGTTTCCATGATTTCATCAACGTATTGTTATTCTTTCCATTGGTCTAACTGAACTCTATCCATACCTTCTTATCTTTCATAACTCTTCATGTATGGATTCCTTGAAGATCCATATGGAAGCCTTTAAGACACCACTGTTGTTTCTATGGTTCCATGTTATTTCTGTGGTTATTTCTATAGTTCTGTTCATTGCCCAGTTTTTTCCCCCAGTGATGAACAGCCTATTTTTCAAGGATTTGACCTGGCTAATTTCAAAGAACTAATCATAGAATTTTAGAGTTGAAATAGACCCCTGTGGCCAGTCATTCCAAACCCATACTCAGACACAAATTCCCTCACTCTCCTGACATGTATAATCAGCCATTGCTAAGAAGAGTGAGGGAAAACCTATCACTTTTTTTTTGTAAGTCATTTTTTTCCTTCTTTAGAGCCAAATAGAGCACAGACCTTGGAGTCAAGAGGATAAGAGTTCAAATCCAGCCTCAGACATTTGATTCTTACTAGCTGTATGACCTTAATAATGCATCCATCTATCAGGGCCCAAGAAGGCCTTGATTGCCTTGCATCCAGGGCCTTCTCCAGTCATCCTGATTCATATTTGACCACTGGACCCAGATGGCTCTGAAGGAGAAAGTGAGGCTGGCACAGCACTCCTCCACTCAAATCCAATTCGTGAGCTTGTCACGATGTCACCTCCCTGATGTCTTGGTCTTCTTCAAGAATGAAGAACAATTATAGAAGTATCAAAGAAGTATCAAGTATGACCCTCAAAGGCCAAATCAAACAAGTCACATACTTCTGCCATGTGACTGTCCTTCAAATACTTGAAGACAACTGTCACATTGTCTTCTCTTATCTCCAGGCCCATCAGCATACTGATTGTCTCCCTTTGGATTCTCTGCAACTAATCAATGACCTTTCTGCAATATGGCATCCCAAACTGGACATATCTTAGGTTTGGTCTGACAAAGACAGCATGTTGTGAAGCTTATCACCGTAGCCTAAGATTGTATTGGCTATGAGAGTTGCCGTTTCACACTGCTGATTCTCAGGGAATTAACAGTCCACTGAGTGCCCTTGATTTTTTTCAGATGAACTGCTTGTCTTCATCAGTAATGTACTTTTAGACTAACAAGTCTTGATGACCATTCCCTTATAAAATGGTTTTGAAAGGGTTAAAGTCTGTAGTTCTATGGAACCAAGGTACTTATACTGATAAAAAGAATTGAAGTGCAGTTTATATTATGGGTTCTATAGTTTGCTATGGGCTAGCCAAAGTGACTTTCTTATGGTATGGAAATGTGTTCTGACTTGAAAGTAACATAAAAATGAAATTATGGAATACAACCTGTGTATGTGTTAGGGATTACCCTTATGGGGATATATTATTATAGTTAGATGCATTATTAAGTTAATTTAAAACCTGTTCCAGTATTAATGGAGAGCAAGATAGATTAGTTTTATTATGTATATTATCAAACAAAACTTAACTTCATATGGTGAAACTAAAGTATTGATGGATGGTCTGGGAGCCAAGTTATTGACGATTCGATATTTTCTTTGGGGTCTTTTGTTATTAAAATTCTTCCAAGTTTTAAATTAAACTGAATGTAAAGGGAAAATGCCTATAATGTTTTACAATTATTGGAAGGAAGAAAATGTCTCTCATAGGAAGTTTGGAAACTAGTCATAAGCAACCCATTTCTTCTGTTCCTTCCTGGAAAGAATAACTCCAGTCTGGGAAATGCAAAGAAATTTGAGATTGTTGTTGGCCTGGCTTTTTCCATTCAGTAATTGAAGTATGACAGTAGAAGCCTTTTATAAAGAAGGCAAGGAACTTATCTTGTTGGTTAACTGTCTAAATCCTTAATCCATCTAGAAAGCCCAAGTTCCCTAAGAAACAAAACTATGGAGGCAGATCCTCCCCCAGATCCTCCCTCAGCCTGTTTGAAAAGTAAGTTACTAAAGCTGACCTTCCTTCTTGGTTAATGTGTGCTGCTTTGCTGGCAGACTGAACAGTACTTTTTAATAACTGCAAGAGTAAGATGAAAAACTAGTGATAATACTTGGACTAATAACAGAATGGGGAGCTTTTGCCTGATGGAAGCTAGAGCTCCCTGGGTCAGTGTTGGCAGCTGCTCTTCAACGGCAGTCCAGTCCTCAAGTTCTGGGAGAGACTGAACAGAAGCCATCATTTTCTTTCCAGTGCACATTTCCCAATAGCCAAGTCTTTGCATTTTCCTGTTATAGTCATCTTTTTTTTTCCTCCTTCTAAGGACCTCCCCCCGCCTCATCTCATAATCCTTCTGAAACTTGACAGAATCAAAGTAGCCCAAGAGTTGTTCATTTTCCACCAACAAAACTTATAGAAAAATCAGACTTTGAAAGGAGCCTGCCTGCCTGGATTTCCTGTTTCTCTTATTGGACGTGGTAGAATAACAAGTTTCTTTATAACAGGCAAACTTGAAAGCCAGCTAAGCCAGATCTGCCTGGGATTATTTGTCAATGGTAACATTAGCAACAGTCATAGAAGTATCAAATTCAGATTTGGCTCCCACCACACAATAGTTAGTGTACCATATGATGAAGCAATGGTACTCAAGATGGTATCAGATGCAATTTCTGTAGGACAGACTTAGACAAGACTTTTAGGCTATTTCAAAGGGAAAATTTGAGAAGGAGATAGAGATCATAGATGAACCTTCCACCCAAAAAAGACAACCCAGAAGAGGTTCTCACTTACGTGTTCCTAAACTATATATAATTATTATTCTTAAAATATTTCGCATCCCATTTTTAATTAAATTCCTATTTTGAAATTTAATTGTTAATTTAAAAGGTTAATTTTTAGGCTTGATGAATAAAAGTAATTCTTTATGATTGAGTTTTAAACATTTGCATTTTAACAAATTCCCAGGATTTTCATCTTAACAAAATGTGCTCAGCACCACAATAAGACAATCTGAGAGGATGTTCATGAAGGGATAGATGGCTTCAAATTAGGGAATGCCATGATCTCTGTCAAGTTCAAACTATAAAAGAGTGATAAGATGCATGGTGGGTAGATGACTGTGCCTGAGAAGACATCATTATCAGGCAGAGGTGGGCCATTGAAGTAAGGAGTCATGAATAGGCTGTGTTGCCTGAGCACTTGTGAGATATTCAGAGAATCCGGCACACGGGTCTAAGCACTCAAAATGTTGGATATCTTCATATGCTATTCAGTGCAGATTTATTAAGCACATGGTATCTGCCAGACATTGTGCCTCATGGATACAAAAACAACAGTGAAATACTCCCTGCCCTCAAGGAGGGCATTCTATTGGATGAAAAGCAATAGCTTTTGGGTTGTTCAGGATAGAGGTGCCATAGCAGCTGCACTTGAAAGAAAGCCAGGGATTCTAAGATAAGGAAGACAAAAGGGAATACATTCCTCAGGCCTGTTGAATGTTGGAAGAGTGAGCAAGAAGGTCAGGTTGGCTAGACCCCCAAGTGTGAAGCAGTATAGACTTAGGTTGGAACTATTTTTGAAAAAGGGCTTTATATGATTGAAGTTTTATTGAAAAGGGGAGTCATATGTGCTTTGGCAACTATAAGGAGAAGAATACAAGACATAATGCGGAGGTAGAAACAAGTCTTGGAAATTGGTTGTGAGATGGAGGAGGTGAGAATGGTGGTACCCTCAGTAAAAAGAAGAAATTTAGGAATTAGTCCAAAGTTTAGAGGATGAGAATTTGGGGCTTGTCGAGTTTGAGATACCACCCAGAAACCCAATTTGATGTGGAACTGAAACTCAGGAGACTAGGACTAAAATAGAGATATGGGAATCATCTACATGGAGAAAAGAATTGAACCCATGGGAGCTGATGAGATCATAAAGAGAAAAGAAGAGGTCCTAGGACAGAGCCTTGGGGAACATTAGATCGATGGGTGGGGCCTTGGATTCTATGAGAGATTGATGGAAAGATAGATATAAATCACTTGAACAAGAAGCCCACATCTATCAACATAGAACTGGTATACTAACAGTTTTGCATTGGGATCTCTTGTTGGTCAGCTCACATAATACTTGAACACTTTTTTTTTACTAAGACTGTTATTTTTTACTAAATTATATTAAAGCTTTTTTGCAATTTGTTTACATAATGTTTTTTTTTTTGGTTATAGTCCAGCAAAATTAAAAAAGGAAGCAAAGGCGACTGTAGTGTTCTGAAACCTACACTTATGGCAGCTGTGCCGGTAAGTACAAGATAACATCAGCAATGAATCCTGATGCTACTATTTTGGCAGCACTTAAGGTTTACAGAGTACTTTCCTCCCAAAGACACTCTGTAGCAGAAAGGAAACTAGAACTCCAAAGTGGAATTTTTTTTTTTTTTTTTTTGCTTTTTTGCAAGGCAAAAATGCCCAAAAGTCACACAGCTAGGTAATTAAGAGTCTGAGGCCAGATTTGAACTCAGGTTCTCCTGACTTCAGGGCTGGTGCTCTTTCCACTGCACCACCTAGCCCCCCCAATATTTGACTTTCCCAAGACCATCCTGCTAGTCTAGGTGACAGCATCTGGGTTTGAGCCCGGGTCTTCTGATTCAAAATCAGATCAGATTTCCAATACAAACAATTAGTTTTGATCATGAATTGTTTGCAATGAAAGCATCACATGCTTTTTAAAAAAATAGCATTTTTAAAATAGCTTCATTTCCAGAGCTAGGCTTTTTTTCAGTGCCTAAGAAAAATAAGTTTCTCAGTTGAGTAGTTTAAAGTCATTCAAACATTTGAGAAAAAGAAATGCAAACTTCCTAAATATATACCTGGAAACTAGATTAAAAGGCTATTTTTTCAAATAGCCAAGGGAGAGGACTTTGCCATAGTTAACAACCAGTAGTCTAAGAACCTATAGAAAGAAACCTGGGGGGGACAGGCCAGAATAGAAGGCCCTGGCTGCTTTGGGCTGGAGTTGGACCTCAGAAGCCCCTCCCAGCTCAAGTGTTCTGTGATTGTCCAGCTGGAAACCAACCTTGCCTTTTTACAAATGGGGAAATTGAGGTTCTGAAGGTTTCCCTGGATCACACAGCTGGAATGAGAGCTTTTGCCACTGGCTTGGCAAGTCATTACCAGCATAAATGATCCCAAGTTGGAGCAGCCTAAGGATTCAGTACTATCCTTTTACATGCTGCTGTTCTTCACAAGGGGAATGTTGACCTTTCTGAGATGAAAATTTTGATTTTAAACATAGCTGAAACTGCTAGCTAATTGCCAGTTTGACTAAAACAGGACTATCTGCTCAGCCTGAAGTGGAATATATTTGCATCTATGTTTCTTGGATAGGTAAACTATCACTCTTATGATTTCAGTGTTACTTTTATCCATATCTCTTGCAATATGAGTTTTTTCTCAGAAAATTGAAGCTCATCTACTATTCCAAGAAATCTATGTGATAGGTGGTCTTAAATTTAGACTACAAAATGACTTCAGTAAGAGAGATAATAAAACTTGTTTTACATGGTGGAATCTTTCTTTGTAACCATAAAAATTCACAGTTCTCCAGTGCTTTTTAATCTTTACAAAGTACTTCTCTCTCCAACAACCTTGTATGATTGATAGTGCAAATGTTATGCAAAAATGGGGATCCATTTTACAACTGAGGAAACTGAGGTTTGAAGACACTCATGAGGGCCAGGGCCCTGAATTTCCTGATCCAAGTTCTGAGTTTCTTTCTTGTGAAATTTTTTAACCTCTCTGATAATAAAACTTGCATTTATATAATATCGTAGAAGCTCTTTTTAGAGGTGTTTAGAATTCAAGTCCTTTGCCAAGGAATTGCAGTATGCAGAAATAAGTTATTTCATTTACAATCTGTATCAGATATAATTTTATTTTCTCATCTGCTTTTCATCTTCTAGGGCAAAAGACCACATACAATCTTATTCCAACTAAAACCAATGAATAGTAAAGTAGCTCAAATGAGTAATTGAGTACCACATCATCTCTAAAGCTGGAAGGGACTTTAACAGTTATCCTTTCACTCTGATTTCCAGAGGAAGTAACTGAAGTTTAGGAGTATGGAACAGAAGTGATTTGCCAAAGGCCAGACACCTAGTGAACTCTTTTGAATCTTAGACAGAGGGCATTGCAAGCATGGTAGTCATTCCTTTCAGTTACAGAAATATAGAAAGATTTGTATCTATTGGGTGACAAGAAGGCAGATTTGTTCTCCCTGTATCTCTGAACTTGTGTGTGGTTCCACAGGGTGGGAGGGGAGGAAAGTAATTTTTTTTTTAGTACCAAACTTAGACCATGATTAATTGCTGCTTTTTGAAACCTGTTTCATTAGATATTATTATTATTATTATTATTATTAATAGATATTATCTTTATAATTTCAAAAACTGAAGATTTTTTTGCTTAATAGTTTTCCCTCATTTTTCATCTTTATTAGTAAACCATAGATTGGGCTGGGTGTATCTTAATCACAATTCTACCATTGATAATCTAAAAGACCCCATGTGTAAGACCTTTGAGTTCTTCTTGAATTGGAATAAAGACTACTTAATCTTCTGAGACATAAGATTTATAAGACTATTTATAGAGATCTTTATACAAGTCAGTTTAAAGAAAACCTAACAGTCTTTTGGGTTTTTTTTTTAATTCAGTGGAAGAATTGGTTTTTGAGATGGACCTTAAAGGATTTCAGCACATGCATTTCTGGGCTAGGAGTAGAGACCAAATGGAAGGAAGAAATTGATGACAGAGTTTCATTGGAGCATAACACACATGGAGGTTAATAAGTATGAGGTGACTAGGAAGGAGGAGTAGAGACTGGCTAAGGAGTATCAGCCTGAGGGAAGCATTGAAAAAGAAGTCAAAAGTATCCACGATGGCTAGGGAAGAGTGTGAATGGAAAGAGCCCAGAAGGAGCAGAGAGAGAAACTTGCTTATGCGACAGGATAATCAGTCAATCAAAAAGCATTTATTAACTTCTTCCACTGTACCAAGCACTGAGAATACAAATAAAGGTAAAAATAGTCTGCCTGCAAGGAGATGGCATAGAAAGAGGATGGTGGAGACATTGGGCAGCTGGGAGGTGTGGGGCAGGAAGGAGACTGGATGAGCAAACTTTCACTGTCATACAAAAAGACTTTCTGTTGATCCTGGCACACTGCTGTTTTCTAATGAACTGCCTCACATCTTCTGAAGCCAAGTAGGGAAGGTGAAATGTCAGACTTGCACTTTGGCAACTAACTGGAGGATGGATTGGAATAGTTGGGGGAGGATTGAGGAAGGGTGCCCTTGAGAAGGCAATAGTCCAAAGTAGAGGTAATGAGGGCTTCAATTAGGGTACTAGAAAGAAAGAAGTTTGTTGCTAAGATTTGTCCACAAATTACATATGTGGGGATGGATTGAGAGCAAGGGAGAAATCAAGAATGACCACCACCTGGTGATTATGCCTCGGTGATCGAGAAAGAGTAATTATTAGAAAGGGTAATGAACTTCATTTTGAATCTGTTGAATTGGGATGTATTGATTGGAACTAGAAGCTGCTTCAGTCAAGCGAGATATTGTAGTTGGAAAGGAGACAACTCAGAATGAAGGAGCAAAAGATAAATGACGAACTACCAAATGAGACTAAAAAGGAAAAACCAGGTAGGTTAAGGAAGAGAAAGAGCAGAATCATAGAAACAGAAGAATTTTAAATTCTGCGAGGGGAGAGGTCAAAGAAGAGAAGAAATGAGAAAAGTACTTGACAACTTGAAAAATGAGGAAGAGAGAACAGTCTAAGATATCTCAACCTTTCAAATGTGGGTAACCAATGCAGTTGTTAATATAAAGATTTGAAACTTAAAAATTTGAAAAGATTTGAAACTTGAAAAGTTTAATTTTTAGCCTGAGCATGTATTTAAATATTCAGATGAGAAACTGAAAGGTTTCTTTTCAAAGAGGAGAAACTCTAAACTCATATTTGAGTCATTTTAAACCATTAATTGAAAAAAGTCAGTAAAATTAATTGCATATATGATAAGACAAAAATTTTCACCAAGTGTTGTCAACAGTCCTCAGTGAAACATGTGAGTGTCTGCGTATGTGTATTGCATAAAAGTCATTGTAATCTTCTCTTCACATTTAGGAAATCATGGACAGAATTTATAAGAATGTCATGAGCAAAGTTCAAGAGATGAACTATTTTCAAAAAACTCTCTTCAAGATAGGCTATGACTATAAGCTGGAACAGATAAAAAAGGGATATGATGCTCCTCTGTGCAATGTGTGAGTACATTTCTTGATTCCAATATCATCATTTTGTTTCCAAAGCTCATTAGAAAAAGTCCTGGATTTAGACATAATATCAGGCAACTCAAAAGTCCTTTGGGGGACTTTATTTTCATCTATAAAATGTCCCTCCCTCCCCCCAAGTTCTCTTCTAGCACTCCATCCTATGAATTATGAATTATAAATCTGTAACATTGGTCATTGTTTCTAGCGATACGTGTGTCCAGTCAAGTATTTACCTTTCTGGATATAACTATAAATATGATTTTTTTCTTTTATTTGTGCTAAGATCATAAAATCTATCCTAGCTTCTTTTTAAAAGGAAGCATGTCTTTTGACAGTTTCTCACTGATTTACTCTTTACATAACTCTGTCAGCAAAAATGTTAAACTATTTCTGCTTCCTTTTATAAAGCCTGCTCTTTAAAAAGGTCAAGGCCCTATTAGGTGGGAATGTTCGTATGATGCTCTCTGGAGGGGCACCACTCTCACCACAAACACACCGATTTATGAACGTCTGTTTCTGCTGCCCAATTGGCCAGGGTTATGGATTGACAGAATCTTGTGGGGCTGGAACAGTTACTGAAGGTCAGTGTTGTTTTTGTATGACTAATGATGCTAATATGTACTCTGCCCCCTAGGTATTTCCACTGATCCATAAACATGAGTATAAACTAGAAAAACTCGGGGGGGGGGGGTTGTCTCTTATAAAAGGTACACCTCCTGTGGGATAGGAATCAGACCTTAAAGCTCATAAGTTTGCAAATGTTAAAGTCTTTGAACTGGGGCTTCTGTGGGAGATAATGATGGCTCTCTGTGTCCTATGTAATAAGTGATACTAGGTGGGTCTTTTGACTTATGTGGGCCTTAATTTCCCTGCAGTAAAATGGCAAGGTTCCCTTTGAGTTCTAAATCTATGTTCTCCTAAGTCTGTGATCCACATTCTTGTCTCATGTCTCCAACCACCAGCATCACATCTGCCACCTGGTTATACTGTTATACACACAACACATCAAAAACCAAGTTTATGAACAATAACTATTTTGTTTTATCTTCTCACCATTCTTCAAGCAACTCAGGCTAGAAACCTTCAAATTTCCTTCAAATTTCCTCTCTATTGTAATTCCTTATCCTAATCTGTCACTTAGTCTTGCCATTTCTTCCTTATATTCCTATCTCTTGTATTACCTTATTCTTTTCCACTGCAACTACACTAGGCTAAATTACTGGATCACTATAATGGTCTCCTTATCATTTCACTACCTCCAATCTCTCCACTCTTCAGTCCTCCTCCACCCTGCTGACCAAAGCATTTTCTAGTGTCTCTAGCAGTCAGGTTGACTCTTTTTGACCTATATTTGCTTAAATTCTTATATAAAAAGGTGCTATTGAAATATTTTGTTTTATCTTTTAACATTTTAGTTTACGAATTTAATATTATTTTTTTCAATTCAGTCATTAAATTTCCACGCATGTTACAATGTAGAACGATCTTGTATCTGCCCAATTATTGATCTTTCCTCACTCCTCCTTATTCTCGATTTCCCAAGCAGCTTTTGGCAGTCAAGCACTCCTTTGTTCCTGTGACACTTGTCATTCTTCAGTGTTCTTTGCTAGGACATGCCCCTGCCCCTGAGAGTAAATGTGGCTGTTGCCTTAGGTGACAACTCAGTCATCTCAGTCACTACCTGCCCAATGGACATCTTTACCTGAATACCTCATGGGTATCTCAAACTCAGCATATCTAAAATTATCCACCCTTCCTACCAATTTCTCTATTGCTATTGTGGGTACCACCATCCTTCTTCTTTCTTTCTCCTCCTCTTGGCCTATCATTTGCCATTTTTATCAAGTCCCATTTTTACATCCTCAGCTCCTCTTTCATATAACCTCTGCCTGCCTTTTTCTCATCTGAACAAGTGCAATAGTCTCAGTCTCTCTCTCTCTCTCTCTCTCTCTCTCTCTCTCTCTCTCTCTCTCTCTCCCTCTCCTTCCCCCTCTGCATTTCATACTTTTCTCTTTAATCTGCTGTCCACACAACTGGCAAATATGTTGTTCTCCTGTTCCAATATAGCTCCCCATAGAATTTTAGGATAAAACTTCCTCCACCTGGTACTTGCCTCAGTTTTCTTTGTCTTCTCCTTCCTTATGCACTTTCTTATTCCACTGCTCCATCTTGGAACCCTCTCCCTCTTAGCATCAGCATCTTCCTGCAAAGTTCCTCTCAGGTGGAAGCTTCTGTATGATACCCCCTGTCTTTAGTTTGTACAATTTGGTCCTTTTATGCTTCTCTGCACACATATTAAACCCCTAGAAGAAGGTTGACTACGAGACTATCACTATGCTTCTGCAGCACTTGCCACAGTGCCTGCTCAGAACAGCACTTGCCACAGTGCCTGCTCAGAACAGATACCAAATACCTTGTGCAAAGAGGAATCTAATTCATTCTCTTTTCCTGCTAATTTCCTTTCCTTTTTTTCCTCTCAGAGTCTTCACTCATGTATAGTCTAGAATGTCATAGTCAATGCTTTTGTTCTCTTTTGTTCTCTCTCTCTCTCTTATAGTTACTGACTATAGCACTGGCCGAGTTGGAGCTCCTCTTATTTGCTGTGAAATTAAACTGAAAGACTGGCAAGAAGGTAAGAATTTGATACTATTTTAATGCCCACTGGATGGTACCCACTGCAGATCTCATAGAAAGTGGGGAGTGTCTCTGGCAATGCTCAGAGCTCAACCCAGATACTTTCAGGGAGCTGCAGGTAACTACCCTATTCTGCCTTAGAGATTCTGGGATCTGTTTGGCCTTTTCCATACTTGATGTTCATCTCCCACCTCAGTGCCTCTGTAAGACTGCCCCCCATGTAAGGAAGACTGCCTGCCTTCAGGGCAAAACTCAGGCCTCATCTGGGATTACTACAGAGGCCCCTTCTTCCAGTAGAATATAAGGAGCTTGGGGGCAAGACTTCTTTGTCTCCCCAGGATCCAGCATAAGTAATGTAATTCTTTTTTTAAAAATTTGATTAATTAATTTATTTTGAATTTCACAATTTTTCTCCAATCTCTCTTCCCTCCCCCCACCCCTGATTGTCCCTGATTGATGGAATGAGCAAGGTTATTAAGATTGATCATCAACCCCATGTTTCTGTTACGGTGTATAATGTTCTTCTGGTTCTGCACGTCTCAGAGCATGTAATTCTTAATAAACAATAGCGGTTGATGAATTGAAGCTGTCTGAGGAATAGTCTGTCAAGTTAGTCAGTCTGTTAAGTTGGACTAGTGGCCCATGAGACAAATCAAACACCAAAAGTTCCATGTTGGTCCTTTTATTGTCCCTTGGCAAAGGTGGTAGAGAAATAGAAAAGGGACCAGAGGCATACAAATAATGGTTGGTGTATGATGGGTTAACCCAACAGTCATGGAGTTGGTAATAGTGAGACCCCAGAATGTTCATAGTGCCAGGTTCTTTGAGGTGACACCCTTTACTTTATGCGGATGGTTTTTATAAGCTTCTTCTTTGAGGTTGAACCACTACCTCAGGATTCCCCAGAAGAAAAGTTTCATTGTATTCAGGCCTACTCTGGACTTGGAAAACCTTGACAGACAAATAAGAATATTCCTTTGGTAATTTGTGATTCAGCTGTACTGTCTGGGGGTTAAATCCCTACTTTTCTGACATTCCTTTTACTGATTATTTTTTGATTTTGCCCCTTGAAGGGAAAGGTAATCATCATTAAATAATAATAATAATAATTTTTAAAAAGATACTAAACATTAACATCCTAGCTTCCAGGGATGTTTAACTCTCCTGGCAATTAGCAACAGTCTCCTTGCAGGCCCTTGAGTTCTAAATCCCACCACTTCCTGCCACCATGCTGCCATCAAATCATTTTATTTTAATATTCCTCAGGGAGTCTCTGATTTGTCAATACTACTACATTGCTCAGATCTTTCCAAATTTTAGGACATAGTGACTACCAGTTGGGGGGGGGGGTAGGGTTATCACCAGAAGAATAGCCCTCTGTGGCCATAGACCATGTGCAATAGCAGACACAAAGTCCATTGCCAGGCCTTTTCAGCTTCAGGCACTGCCTTCAAGCATCTGGATTAAGCCTGCCATCCAGTGTGAGGAAGCATCACAAGTACGATTTAAATGATGGTTTCAAATCTGAATGGTTCAGTTCCATCCAAGACCACATAGGTTTTCTGAGGGAGCATGTGAATTGTTTTCTAATGGAAGCTTATGAAGCAAATAGAAGTCAGATTGTTGTGCAAGACATCAAAAATTCAACCTATTCAAAGTACAAATAAAGAAAGAGCTTTTGCTAAATATGTATTGATAAAAAGTACTGACACTCCCAGCATGATGTGACACTTGGGCAAATCATGTGACTTGACAGTTTCCATATCTGTAAAATGACAATAACAGTATGAATACTCTTTGCCTCAAAATCATTATGATTCCTAAGGCCTCTAGTGCTCTGTAAAGATGAACTGGTAGAAGCCCTCTATGTTGTTGCTGTTGTTGGGGAGGAAACTCCCCAACCTATCACTTCATCAGTTTGGGGAATTTAGTCCTACCGTATAAGTTTTGCTATATTTTAGAATACAGAGAGATTCTGTGACTTTCTGAGAGTCACATAATTGGTATGTGACAGATTCCAAGGTATACTGTGCACTTGGCTTTTGTTGTTGTTTTGTTTTTGCAAGGCAGTGGGGTTAAGTGATTTGCCCAAGGTCACAAAGCTAGGTGATTTCTAAGTGTCTGAGGCTGGATTTGAACTCAGGTCCTCCTGACTCCAGGGCTGGTGCTCTATCCACTGTGCCACCTAGCTGCCCCTCTCTTGACTGTTTTTCTTGTTACTTGTACTTGTTACTTGTACTGCTAAACTTAGGACCCGTCCATTTTTGCATGTTTTCTCTGCTGGCTTTGCCCCTGTTATCCTGTAACTGACTTCCACTTCCCATGGAAAATCTTCCCCCACAAGGACATCTTTCTGTTAAGCAGATTTCACATTCATTCCTCCTAATTATCTGTCCAGACTAGACTAAGGGTTGACTAGAACATCCTTCTTTCTCTTTCATGTGGTGGCCATTCCAGTATTTGAAGACAGTCTTCTCTCTCCCCACACTGCCCCCAAATCTTCATCCACAGCTCCTTGAAAGAATGATCTGGAAACCTATTCCCATTCAGAATGTTCTCTAGCATACTGATCCTCTGACCAGAAAAATCATCTTAACGATTAGAAAAGTCATTGTATTTTTAGAACCAGTTTGCTTTTATGATTTCCAGGAGGCTATACTATCCATGACAAGCCAAACCCCAGGGGCGAAATTGTAATTGGTGGGCAGAATATTTCCATGGGCTATTTTAAAAATGAAGAAAAAACGGCCGAAGATTATTCTGTGGATGAAAATGGACAAAGATGGTTTTGTACTGGAGATATTGGAGAATTCCACCCTGATGGATGTTTACAGATCATAGGTCAGAATTTTTTTCTTTCTGCAGATTGAATTTGCTTTTGGTATCTTAAGTATCTGTAAAGTTAGTAATGGGAAAATTCTTATTGATTGAATTATTGTCTGCAGAACGCTGCCCTAGGTGGAGAAAATAGCAGGCGAGAGAAAGAGAGAGACAGATAGACAGAGACAAGAGAGGGTGTGGTGTGGTGTATGTGTGGGTGTTGAAGGGGGAAGGAAAGAAGGGACAGGAGGGGACACAGAATTTGGCCACTAGCATGCATTTGGGCTCCTCTCTCCTCCACTCACGCAGCCAACATCACCTCTCTTTCCCCTTTGATTGTCAAATTGATAATAAGGGGCAGCACAGACACGGTTTTGGTCTAGGATTTCAGCTTCTGTAGTTCTGATCAGATTTAGTCATTGGGAAATGACACCAATAGCAACATTATATTTTTTGTGCTTTAACCCAGTTCAGAAAATTCCTGGAAAGGTATTTTGATCCTTTCACAAGCTGCTTGGGAAAATTTCCCAGGAACATAATTCCTAAGACCTTTCTCAAATCCCCTTTGGAGCAGAACAGTAGGGGGGCCTTGGAGGTTACCTGGAGGCTACATTGGAGCTCTCAAGGGATTTCCAGGCTATGACTGGGCCTTTGGGCATGAGTGTATAATTGGTTGTAAAGCCTCTACTGGTCCCTCTCACGTGCCAGTGAGCTCTGATATTGTATAGTCTGTAACTCCAACCTGTTTAAACACTTAAAAGCACAGGCTCCCTGGGCCCATTGAAATTTTTTTTTCTCAGCATTATCAAGTAGGAGGAAATTTCATCATAGTATCTTTCAGGAGTATAAGATATGACTATTTAGAATGAAATTTTTATGTTTCTAGCAGATCTTAAAATAAAGGTAAAGTAAAATGATGTGAGGCAAAGTATTAAGCATTCAAATTTTGAAGGATTGTCTCTATAACATTAAGGCAGAAAAATTGAAGTAAAATTCGGACTTTAGCTAAATTGTGAGTCAAAGTTTTTTTCCATGACTTCTAGATCGCAAGAAGGATTTGGTGAAGCTACAAGCTGGGGAATATGTGTCTCTGGGCAAAGTGGAAGCTGCCTTGAAAAACTGCCCACTCATAGACAACATTTGCGCCTATGCCAAAAGGTCAGTTTCTCACAGAGCAGTCTGCTCTTCTTTCTGAGAGAAGCATAGGTTATTAGGCAAGGGGTGTGTGCACATGCATGGAAGGAACTTCTGTTTGATTTGTATTGTATTTTTCCCCTCTTAGAGTTTTATCTTTACTTAAGGAAGTGGGTTTTTTGTTTTTGTTTTCGGCAAGTCAAGGGTTAAATGACTTGCCCAAGGTTTGAACTCAGGTCCTCCTGACTGCAGGGCTGGTACATCCTACAAAGTGTGAAACATTAGTAAATATAACCCAGATTTTTCAGCTATTACCCAGTTGTTTCTAACTTTTTCTTATTCTGAAATAATTCTGAAATGAATACTTTAATGGGACTGCCTGATGATAATAATAATAATAATAATAATAATAGCCCAATTGTACACCCCCTTCAGAAGAAAAATCCCACAGAAGGAAATCTCACTCAGTTGCTCCATGGCAGACCAGAACTGAACTGTCAGAGAATTTCATGCATCAGGAGCATCCTGAAATTGTCAATTTAATATTTAATTTTGAGATGGAGAAAATTGTGACTTAAAATTTACATACATTCATGTATTTATTTTTGTGGGCCTGTTAATAACATAGACTGTTAATAACATAGAAAAGAACTGCTTTGGAAATGTTTTGACCATTTATCATGCTTCTTGGTATGACACATACTTTTCCAATCTTTCAGTGACCAGTCATATGTGATCAGTTTTGTGGTTCCTAATCAGAAGAGACTGATGACTTTGGCCCAGCAGAAAGGAGTAGAGGGATCTTGGGTAGACATCTGCAACAACCCTACCATGGAAGCAGAGATACTCAAGGAGATTAAAGAGGCTGCAAATACCAGTAAGTATGATGATGACATTGGTAGCTGGCCACTCCTAACTTGAGCTTATAAAAGATACATTATTCTTTCTCATTGTGGGGCTCTTTAAAATTCAAGGGATGTCAAATTATTTAAATAATTGGAGTAGTACATCATCTTCTTAAAATTTCCTGTCTTTCAAGAAGAAAATTGAAGGTATTTTCCTCCTAAATCTTCCCAGGTTCATCCTCTATTCTTCCTTCTGTGTTGGTGTCCTCCAGGGCTCTAGCCTGGTCCCTCTCCTTTTTGCACATTCTCTTTGTTCTCAGTTGTAACCACTGGGCTGGGGAGACACTGCTGCAGTCAGGTATTGAATTGCTGTTTTTGCCTAAGAGAATGGCACTAAAACCCCTGGATAGAAGATAGATAAAAGCTCATTTGGTAGGTCATTCCCCATCAGCATGTATCTTAAGGAAATGCTTTTTGGGAATGCTTTAATGGGCAGATTCCTTCAGATTCACTCCAGAGGTCCCTTCTCACTCTGAGGTCCTTTATTCCTGACTTGCCCCAGACTGATGATTCATGTTTCTGGAACTATGCTAGTATAGTGAGTTGGGGGGGGAGGGAGGATTTAGGAGACAGTATGGAGAAGTGTGTGGCATCATACCTTCTGGACAGGGTAAAAATGGAATCTTGTCCCTAGTTGAGTGGACTCTGGATATTTGACAGCTAGGCTTATAGAAAGCTAGGAAAACATCTGGAAAGATACTTCGCCATCTGTCTCAGTTTCTTTATCTGTAAAATGAAAATAACAGCACCTACCTGCCGGGATTGTAGTCAGGATCAAATAAGATGCTATATGCAAAATGCTTAAGGTTTCATAAAGCACCATAGAAGTACTTGGTGGTGGTTGTGGTTATTATATTATTATAGTTAGAGGAGATGCTCAGTTGGGGTACTTTTCTTTATTGTGTTTTCAAACTTGGATTATTTTTCAGAAGTTAGCTTTAGTTTATACTAAAAGTATATTTCACTCTCCAAGATATCTTTATATTTTCCCCATTGATAGATGACAAGTTTCAAAGAAATATATGCAAAGTATGAAGTTACGTGAATGAAAGTTCCATGTTTACATGCTTTCTTTTTTTGGTTTTCCCAAGGCAATGGGGTTAAGTGACTAACCCAAGGTCACACACAGCTAAGCAAGTATTCATAATGTCTGAGATCAGATTTGAACTCAGGTCCTCCTGACTGCAGGGCTGGTACTCTATCCACTGCACCACCTAACTGCTCCGTAACAGCTGTATTTTCAAGGAAATTTTTTGTTACTAATTTATTTATTTTTTCAATTTTACAATTTTTCCTCTAATCTCGCTTCTCTCCCCCCACCCCCCACAGAAGACAGTCTTTCCATTGTTTCCACTGATCTAAGTTGAATGTGTTGAGAGAAATAATATCCTTAAGGGAAAAAAAAATAAAATAAGAGATAGCAAAATTACATAATAAGATAACAGGTTTTTTTTAAATTAAAGGTAATCTTCGGTCTTTGTTCAAATTCCACAATTTGTTCTCTGGTATTCTCCATCGCAGATACCCCCAAGTTGTCCCTGATTGTTGCACTGATGGAATGAGCGAGTCCATCAAGGTTGATCATCACCCGCATGTTGCTGTTAGGGTATACAGTGTTTTTCTGGTTCTCATCTTGCTCAGCATCAGTTCATGCAAATCCTTCCAGGCTTCTCTGAATTCCCATCCCTCCTTTCTAACAGAACAATAATGTTCCATAATGAACATATACTACAATTTGTTCAGTCATTCCCCAATTGATAGACATTCACTCGGTTCACTCAATTTCCAATTCTTTGCCATCACAAAGAGAGCTGCTATGAATACTTTTTTGACATTTTTATCATTTTTCATGATCTCATAGACCCAGAATTGATATTGCTGGATCAAAGGGTATGCACATTTTTATTGCCCTTTGGGCATAATTCCAAATTGCTCCCCAGAAAAGTTGGATGAGTTCACAACTTCAAGGAAATTTTTGAAAAAAATTGTTTTGAAAAAATTTATATATTATATTATTAATATATAAAATGTGTCACCTGCAAATTAATGAGTTAAACCTTAGTTTAATTAAACTTTAATTAATTTTTATTAATAAAAAGTAAATGCTTAGTCACTAACTGCATCAGACATTAGACAGACTGACACCTTGGAAAGACCAAAAGGTCAAGATCTCTCCTGCATCCAGGTCCATCTCCAGTCATCCCGATCTATAATCTGGCCACTGGACCTCTCCGGAGAAGAGACTGTGACTGGTGACTTTGCAGGCCCCTACTCCACACACACACACACACACACACACACACAAACACACACAAATCTAGTTCACTTGCAAGTCCTGATGTCATTGAAGATCAAAAACAAAAACTTCCTATGTTAATTTATGGACTTTCCTACTTGTATGAAATCCATACTGTCAAGAGCCCATTTTTCCATAATTCAATTTTGGAAGACCTGGGATTTAGTACGTGAGCTACCATAAGGCCCAGAAGGAGTATGTTTGAGGTGCACATAAATATAAGCCTGTACAGACAAAAATCCCATCCTATTTGGGAATGGATGAAACTACCTTGTTGCTAGAATTATTGGTAGAATTATTATTCTTAAAGTAATTAGCATTTCCATTGAGTTAATTTCTCCTATATCGCCATGTAGCATCAAACATGAAGCATTCTCTCTAGTTTTTTCCCTTACTCCTATGAAATTCAAAAACACTTTAATTGACTCTCTTTTCCTTTTAGTGAAGTTGGAGCATTTTGAAATTCCAATCAAAGTCTGCTTAAGCCCAGAACCTTGGACTCCTGAAACCGGCTTGGTAACTGATGCTTTCAAATTGAAAAGGAAAGAGCTGAGGAACCATTACCTCAACGACATTGAGAGAATGTATGGAGGCAAATGAAAGTTGGGCCTTTTCTCAAAAGTAGTTGGGCCATACCCTTTCCAATTCAAAATTCTTATGCCTCTGGCAGTTAGCCTTTAACTGTTACAATCTCAAGTTAATCAAATCAAACAAAAAGAAAAACCAATTCAAATGGCTGTTGAGTCTCCTTTAACTTTTCTTTGCAATGAAACCTAAACATTTGCCTTTAGTCTAGCTATTTTATTGAATTGTGATTCTTGACCCCATCTGAGTTACAGAGCAAAAATGTAACTCCTGGGATCTGCCTAAGGTTCATTTCTGGTTCCTTAACCTAGCTAAAATTGAAGCAAAATAGAGTTGGAGTAGAGGATAAAATTTGCACTTTCCAGGTTCAGTTGTCTTCCTAACTTAGAAGCTTCCTTACTTGCCAGACTTGACCAACAGAGCTATGATCTCACTACTCAGTGGAGCACCGCCTGGGGGCTTTGACATCCTTTTCCAACTGTTTTTTATACATACATACATACATACATATATATGTGTGTATGTATATACATATAAGTTAAATAGATATCAGAAACCAACTCCTAGCTATAGCCTCATAGACAGATAAACAAAATAATGAATTCTTGGAAAGATAAAGAATTATGGTTGCAGATATGCATTATATATTATCATCATCTGTCCATCATAATATTGTAAATATTTACAGTGCCTGAAGTTTGAATCAAGACAAAAAAAACCATGTTACTAAGTAAAAGGGGAACTGGATTGCTTTTTATCACTGTTTGAGATCCGAATTCAATAATCATGTTCCTTTGACATTCTCATGTGGCAAGTACATTTTTTTTAAGGTTTCTGGCAAAATGCCTACCCACACATTTAATTTGAAAACACAGAATCAAAAACAAAATGGGAAGGTTGCATCTCATGTGAAAGACAATGGTATCAACATCCCTAGAATGGTGACTGACACCCAACATTAAGAAGAGCTCGTGTTTGCAGTTTGTTTTAACAGCTGTGAAGAATCAAGATGTCTTTCCATTTCTATTTTTTAGGGTTTTCTTAAAAAGGTTTTTTTCTGTTGCTGGTTTGGATTCTTAGGATTTTTCATTTTGGAAAGTTCACCCTACAAACAAATACAAAACTCCTTAACTATCTTGTCTGTGTCCTCTGGGTGAATAACTTGGTTCTGTTGGAATAACTTGGTTCTGTTGTTAGAAGTTGGTTTAAAAGGGAAAAAAGCACTGTCATCCTATTTTTTCCTCTTTGTGGAAGACGTTAGAAACTGGAAATTGGATGTGAGACCATTGTGTAAGGGTTCATTTATTGTTTGTGCTGTAATTTATTGTGTGTGTGTTTTTGTTTTTTAAACCCTTTAAAAAAATTTTGGTCCCTTTTCTCTGCTAGCTATTCACACTTAAACTATAGTTAATTTTTTTAAAGTGAACATTCTGTTATACTTTGCACTTTTTTTTCTTAATCATTTTATGTTGCGTGCATGTGCGTTGCTTACATTTCTTTTTTGAAAAATGTTGGCCACCACTACAAGATAGTTTTCCTTGCTCTAAAATATTTATATTATAAAGAAAAGAGATTCTTCTATTCCTAAATATTTAAATGTTATGTATATGGTGGTAAAAAGGAAAATAATCTGGAATGAAGGTTTTTGTAAAGATTTATCTGTTTAGTGTTCAGGGATGTAAACTGCTGGGCAAATTGTTCGTGCAATGATAAATGTATGTGGATATTCTCCCTATCCCCAGCTCTCCTTTGATCTGTAAAAATCAACCATCATTACTAAGTGGACAGCAACCTTTACTGTTCATGGCCTACTGTTTTGGAACTGACCTTTAGGGACTTTTTTCTTAGAATTTTTAACTTAATGATTTTTCTTTCCATTTTAAAATCACCTTTGGAAAGATGACTTTGACTAATTGTGTGTGATGTTTTCTCTCAGATTTTCGTTTCCCTAATTCTCATCTCCCTAAAGCTGGAACACTGCCAACTAATCTATTGTGTAGACCCTTTAGATTGAGTAAATTAACACTTAGGTGCTGCTAATTCTTTATGAAAATCCAAATATTGTTTTAAGGGACCAGGGAGATGCCACTACACCCCACTTTTTTTTTAATCTAAATACGTATTTGTTTACATACACAGAAAAATCTTTTTCCATATGAATAGTGGCTTTTCAGAGATTTGATCTTAGAGATTGACCCCACGTATTTTTATACTTGTTTAAATTGCTTACTGTTGATTTTTGTGTCAGCCATTTCACAAAAGCTATAATTTAAAATAACAAAACCCAATTCCATAAACATGATTCTAAACTGAACCTTAGTGATATTTGCTTTCTACACTTGAAATATCTGGTCTTGCCTCAGTTTCTACTGTTTATTGTCATGACCTTCGTCATATGTGAAAGTATAATTGCATATTTTTCCAGAGACTAAATATAATTAAATGGTTCACAAAGTCAGTGTTCATTCCTTTGATCACTGAGAAGGGTTAGATTACTTAGTTGATATTGTCTCCATAGAATATGTAACATGTTTCTGAATTAGAAAAATAGGGACAGAGAGGATTGTGTTGTTTTCTTGGTTTAAGGGGAAATGTTTAATTTTCAAATATGCGTCTATTTGTATTTTCTGTTAAAATGCATGATTGCAAAATCATTATTGGGTGTGGTGTTCCTAATGGAAAGTTTTGTTGTATTTTTAAAGTTTGCACTCAAATCTTAAGAAATAAATCCATCCATAGTACCAAATGAATTTGTGTTGCAGTTTTGTAACAAAACAGAACTTATTTTTTAAAACTCCACAAAACTCAAGTTTATGTATGCTTCCATTCATTTTGTCCAGCTGCAGATAGATCAATCAGTTTATTCCTGGAAGCTCTTTAGTCTACACCATATCTGACTCACACATTCAATAGTATACTTTTTTAAAAAATTTTCTTAATTTATTTACACATTATTAAAATATTCTTGTTTAAGAGTAAACATAGTACCCCCTCCCTCACAAAAATATAAAACCTCTTGAGAAATAAAGTGAAAGAAAGAGAAGAAAATGTGTTTCTGTCTGTGTTCACAAACTCTGTCTTGGGTGGATCACAATCTTTATCATAAGTCCATCATAGAAGTTACTTCCATATTTTTCCACAGTTGCTGATGCTGATTGTAATTCCCTCTGTCTATCTCTCCCCACTACCGTATATTATATTTTCTTTCTCTTTTCACTCTGTCCCTCTTCTAAAATGTGTTGTGGGGCAACCAAGTGGCACAGTTTGCATGCAGGAATACATGCAGTTCATCATCATTTAGTCCCACATAATTTACCCTTCTCATCCATTTTATGCTTCACCTGAGTCCTTTACTTGAAGGTCGAACTTTCTGTTCAGTTCTGGTCGTTTCAACAGGAACATTTGAAATTCCCTTGTTTCATTGAAAGTCCATCTTTTCCTCTGAAAGAGGATTTTAATTTTGTTGGGTAATTGATTCTCAGTTGCATTCCAAGTTCTTATGCCTTACAGAATATTATATTCCAAGCCCTACAAGCCCTTAATGTGGATTCTGCTAAGTCCTGTGTAATCCTGACTGCAGCTCCACAATATTTGAATTGTGTCCTTCTGGCTGCTTGTAATACTTTCTCTTTGACTTGAGAGTTCCTGGGGTTTGGGTTTTTTTTTTTTTTTTGGATCTCTTTCCAGGGGAGATCAGTGGATTCTCTCAATTTCTATTTTGCCCTCTGTTTTTCGGATATCAGGACAATTTTCCTGTAGAAATTCTTTAAAGATGAGGTCAAGGCTCTTTTCCTGATCAATAATTTTAAAATTATTTTCTGGATCTGTTTTCCAGATCAGATATTTCACATTTTCTTCTAGTTTTTTATTCTTTTGGTGTTGAAGTATTGTGTCTTAATTTCTCGCAGTCATCAGCTTCCTTTGGCTCCATTCTACATCTGAAGGATTTGTTTTCCTCAGAGAGCTTTCTTATCTCCTTTTCCATCTGGCCAATTCTGCTTTTTAAAGAATTCTTCTCACTTTTTGAACTGTTTTATCCATTTGACCTAAGCTGGTTGCTTACATGTTAAAACATGTTATTTTCTTCAGCACTTTTTTTTGGATCTCCTTGACTAAGCTGCTGACTTTGTTTTCATTTTTTCCTTCATCTCTCTCATCTCTTTTCCCTATTTTTCTTTTATCTCCCTTACTTGATTTTCAAAATCTTTTTTGAGCTCTATCATAGCCCAAGCCCAACTTCTCTATTTCTTGGAGTCTTTAGATGCAGAAGCTTGGACTTTCTCATCTTCAAATTGTGTATTTTGGTCCTCTATGGGACCAAGGTCTATGGTCAGGTTACTTTTTTTTTCTGTTTACTCATTTGCCCAGCCTTTGCCTGGTTTTGGGGTGCTTCCTGAGCTTTTGACTATTATTGGGCCACCCCCACAAGGACCTCTCAGTATGTGAGGCTCTGACTGCTTGGTCTGTTGAATGGCCACAAGTGCACCCCTATGTCCCAGGGCTAAAGGGGGGGGCGTCACTGTTCTATGAGGGGCCCAGACTGTAAGCAGGGTCTGAATATGGTCAAATCCACAGAATCCTGTCCCAGGGACAGAGGACAAACCTCAGTAGTCTGCCTCCACTCCCTTACCTTTGGTGGGCTGAGTACTCAGGGAGTAGCTGCTGGGCAGCTCCATGGGCCTGCTTCCATTTTCTGGGATCTGGGCTATGCTGAGGGCTTCAGCCACACTGAGGAGGTCCACACTGGCCTGGGCTTCATGCTCGTTCTGGCAGAGGTCTCCCTGCTGATCTTCCAGGTTGTGCTTGGTGCTCCCTTGGGTGACAGGTCAGGAAATCGCTTCTGCTGCCAGGAGTTGGGGCTTACAGGGACCCAAACTCCCTGGGGCTGTTCCTGGAAGGCTGAAGCTCTTTCTCTCTGGCATGCTGCTGCTCCTCCAACCCAGTGGAACAGAGCCTTCCCACTATTTTCCAGGTTACTTTGGACTGGAGAATTGCCTCACTGGATCTTTCTGTGGGTTCTATCTCTTGAAAATTTAGTTAGAGTCATAATACTAAGTTTTTTGAAATATTTTGGAGAGCACCTAAAAGAGGTTGTTCTGGCACCATTTTGGCTCCACTACTCCCACCACCATCACCATTAACAGTATACATCTTTGAAAATTCCAGGGGATCTAATGCACTGAGAGATGCAGGTGTGATTCCTGAAGCTTCAAGGGGAAAGGTCACTGGCCTAGGAGGAAAGGTGCCTGACTTCTTGTCTAAGTTCTGTCACTACATGCAAAGGACAGGTTGCCAAGGCTTTTTTTTTTTTTAATTAAATGAGGAACATGTGCATATCTCCTAAATTGGAAGAAATTGTCCATAGATGAGCTATTGAGAGATGTTTTCCGCTTCCTGAGCCCACACCAAAGTTCTTGGAATGAGCTATATAGACATTGATAGATCTCGGCTAGCCCCTCTGCTGGAGCATATTTCTTGCTTTGTCCTCTTTCTCCTTGGATACTTCCCTCCTAAAGCAACATGGCACCAATTTGGTACTCAGAAATTGTTAGGAGTCCATACAAGTCAGGGTAGTAAGGGAAGGGAGGACCTCTTGGTATTCCCAACTAGTATACCAGCTCATTGTGTGGGGATGGAAATGACCCTGTCAGTATAAACTCCATGAGAAAAGTTATCAGAGGTGCTAAGTCCTTAGCTATTTCCTGAGGACCTTAGAGATAGGGCAACCAACCAGGATGATACATAGCCAGAGGAGATAGTAAATGACAGAGACACTATTTGAACTGTGTACCTTTGACTCGAGCCCAGGCTCTGTCTCATGTACCTCATTTCACAACTTCTTTTCCCACATTCTCTCTTAGTTCTTCTGTCACTCCCATGGCTTCAGTGAGCTCTTTGCATATGACTCCGCCATCTCCATTTTTATTCTTACCTTCTTGTGACATCTAATCTTGGACAATTTCACCTGGATAGCCACTTAATATTTCCCAAGCCTATGTCTCTAGCTTTTCACTATTGGTACTGTGAAAATGAAAGCTACAGAATCACCTTTGACATCTCTCACCACCTTCTTTCTCCATCCAGATAGTTACCAAGGGCTGTCTCCCCCTCCACAATACCTATGTCTTCCTTTCCACTCTTGCTGCAATCGCAAGTTCAGTTCTCCGCTTTCACCAGCCTCCTGCCTCTCTGATCTTACATCACTCCTCTTCCACAAAAATCTTCCTTCCCCATTACTTATATTTCCATAATTTAACCAACTGTATCTAGTACTCTGCCTCTGGTCAACTGGACTTAGCTCAGTATACTACTTTCATCCTGCCATTTCCTGTGTTTAGAATGAACCGTTCCACACATAATTGTTCAGTCACATCTGACTACTTTCCACTGAATTTTCTTGGCAAAGATAGTTCTGTGGCAACCCGGGGTTAAGTGACTTAGGCAAGGTCACCCAGCTAGTAAGTGTCTGAGACTGGATTTGAACTCAGGACTTCTTGACTGCAGTGCTGCATCTACTGAGCCCCACCCTTCTCAGTTCTTCTTTGTATGGGGATGGAAATGACCCTGTCAGTATCAGCTCCATTGAGAAAAGCCCTTCAGGCTGCCTTCATGAAGCTTTTTTTTTTTCCTACCAATGGTAGGAAAACTCATCTGTCTTTAGAGTTCTTAGAGCATTTTGTCTAGCTATCTCATTTGAACTTAATACAGTATCCTTGTGCCTTATTGTGTCTGATAGTCCAGGAAGTCCTAGTCCAGAAAGGCTTGCTTCTGATTCTACATTGTAGAGTTAAAGCCAATTTGCATTGTAGACAGAGTGGACTCTTCCAAGTGTTGCTAAGCCTTTGCCAATCCAATACAACAGGTCCAGTGTCTATTTTCCCTATGAGACAGAGATGATCTGATTTCATTTTGTAGTGCTGGGACTTTTCTTGCACATAGTAATCACAGAATTTCAGAGTTAGGAGAGGACCATCCAGCCCAACCCTGCAGAGAACATCTTTAGTGGATATATTTAGTGGTATGCAGCTACTGCTTAAAGACCTTCAGTGGGGGAGAAGATGCTCCCTCTAGATGCAACCCTTTCCAAATTGTTCTGTGATCTGACCTTAATCTGACTGTATGACCCTGGGCAAGTCCCTTAACCTCTCAAGAGACTCTGAAATGATAAATTACAAAGAACCTAACAACCTACACTAGGGCTTTCCTTACTCTGGAGTTCCCAATTCCCATCTGAATTGTTAGGGAAGTTTTCCTGACTTTGATCCCAAATGTACTTTGCATCTTCTAAATCTTATTCCTGGATCTGTTCTCCCCTAGCTCTATTTCCAGTTCTTTTTTCTTCTCCAGATAGTTCCTTCACACTCCTGGCTGCCCTCCTTATAACTTTACCTCCTGGTGCCCAGCCCTCCAGATGAGGGGATGGTTCAGTGGAACAAGCGCCTCCCTATTCCTAGAAGCTCTGGCCTTGCCAGGGCAGCCCCCCAGACAGCAGTAGTTTCTCTGACTCTTCCAACACACTGTTGACACATTGAGTTTATAATCTTCTAAAGCTCCCAGCTCTTTTCCAAATAAGCTGCTGCCTAACCATGCCTCTCCCATCTTGAACTGGTTGTGTTTTTGAATCTGAGTGTAAAGGAACTGAAGAATCACAGGCTGTATACTTTCCTTGATGTAGAGAACTGCCAGTAGGGAAATTCCTTCTCCAAATGCAGTTGTCTTGTAACTTATAGCCTTGGAGAGTGGACACCGAGAAGTTGTTCATCAATCAATCACCGAGCATTTATTAAGGGCATGTGAAGAGCTCCTGGGAGTTTACATTTTTCTCTGTTTAGCATCATCTCATTAGATCCATCCCAATGTTCCATCCATCAAGACCTCAGTCCTAGGGAATCCAGTGCTCTTTAACATTGTCTTTAAGAATGACTTGGAATAGGGGGCGGCTAGGTGGCACAGTGGATAGAGCACCAGTTCTGGAGTCAGAAGTACCTGGGTTCAAATCTGACCTCAGACACTTAATAATTACCTAGCTGTGTGGCCTTGGGCAAGCCACTTAACCCCATTTGCCTTGCAAAATCCTAAAAAACAAAAAACAAAAAAAAGAAATATAGCCTTTATGTTTAATAATAATAATCAAGATAACTTATTTGTTCCAAGTCATTTTTTTAAAGTTTTTACAAGGTAAATGGGGTTAAGTGACTTGCCCAAGGCCACACAGCTAGGTAATTATTAAGTGTCTGAGGCCAGATTTGAACTCTGGTTCTCTCCTGACTCCAGGGCTGGTGCTCTATCCAATGTGCCACCTAGCCGCCCCCATTCCAAGTCTTTTTTTTTTTTTTTTAGTTTTTGCAAGGCAGTGGGGGTTACGTGGCTTGCCCAAGGCCACACAGCTAGGTAATTATTATGTGACTGAGGCAGGATTTGAACTCAGGTCCTCCTGACTCCAGGGCTGGTGCTCTATCCACTGTGCCACCTAGCCGCCCCCTATTCCAAGTCATTCTTAAAGAAAATGTTAAAGAGCATTGGATTCCCTAGGACTGAGTCACCCAAAGTCTCTGTCTGGGGGAAATGAGCTGCTATGTAAAAAGGAACAGAGATCTGAATGGGCAGTTGGTTTCAGACTTCCTGAAGGTCCCATCCTTCTGCTCTTAAGATCTGCTAACTCCTACCTGAACCCCACCTTTCTCCTGAGCAAGGCTTTACATTTCTAATCACTTAGAAGAGGAGAAACATCTGCTGGGCCTGCCTCTACTTGTCCAACCTCACTTTCTTCCCCCCCCCCCCAAACCTGTTCCTCCTTACTCCACCCTTTAGATCAGAGGACTTCAGTAAGGCTCTGCCTTCTCCCTCCACAGTCTGGTACAATCCTGCCCCTCCTCGCCCACTCACCAAGACACAGAGGATGTCTAGTCCTTTCCCAGACTTTTGCTCCAGTTTTGTTTTCTCGCTACCTGCCCTGCAGCTAATCTCTACTAGAAATCTCACCCCTTAGTCTATACCCAGATCAAACCTCAGCTCCTCCACCTACCTTTCTGGGTTTCCCTCTCTTCATTCACTATAAGCTCGTGGATCACCGGTATGGATAAGCTGTCAGGGCCATCTAGTGTAATTTTCCAGAGAAAACAAGTCCAGGAAGAAGTGACTTGCCCACTTGCCCTCTGTGTCTGGGAGAACACAGATGAAGAGTTAGCATGGGGCTGTGATTAGCCAGCTAATTATTTTACAGAAGAAGAAACTTAGCCCCCAAAAGGTTGTGATGACCAAGGTCCTAGATTTAGAGCTAGAAGGAATGTCAGAGGCTATCTTGCCCAACATAGAGAAGTCAATTTTCAGAGAAGGAAATAGGTCCAGAAAGGTAATAAAGTTACAAGAATTGGCTGTCAAATGCCCTCAAATCCATTTCACAGAGGAAGAAGCTGGGCCCAAGGGTCTAGGTCCTGGGTCAAGGTCACACATAGAAGCACAGATTTAACTCAGGTTCTCTCACTCCAGAGCCAGAATACAAGTTGTCTCTTTAAGTCAGATCTGATCTTCCTTTCCTCAGACCTCCAATTGTATCTTGGGTCTTTTCCATTTAGCATGTTCTATCTAGTATGGTCTCCCAGCAGAATACGTCTGTCTGTCTGTCTGTCTGTCTGTCTCTCTCTCTCTCTTATTCCAACTACATGAAAAGATACTTTTCAACATTCATTTTTGGTAAGCTTTTAAATTCCACATTTCCATCCCTTCCTTCCCTCCCCCTTCCCCTTCACAGTGAGTAATCTGATACAGGTTATACATGTGTAACTATGTTAAACATATTCCTATGTTACTCATGTTATGAAAGTATAATCAGAACAAAATAGAACAAAAAAGCATGAGAAGAAAAAACATAAAGCAAATTATAAAAAGTAAGCTTTGGTCTGCATTCAGACTATTTTTTCTTCTCTGAATGTGGATATTTTCCATCACAAGCCCTTTAGAATTGTCTTTGATTATTGCACTACATACAGTGTGGTTAATGTGTGCAATGTTCCCTTGGGAAGAAGTTCCCTTCCCTCAGCATCAGTTCCTGTAATCCATTCCATGCTTCTCTGGAATGCAACCATTCATGGTTTCTTACAGAGAACCAGTACTCATCACATTCATATACCATGACTTACTCAGACGTTTCCCAATGGACAGGCATCCTCTCAATTTCCAATCCTTGCTCACTACAAAAAGAGCTACTATAATTATTTTGTCCATGTAGGTTTTGGGGAGACAGGTCTAGTAGTGGTATTTCTAGATTAAAGAGTATGCCCAGTTTTATTGCCCTTTGGGCATAGTTCCAATTTGTAGAGCATGTCTCTTTGGCCTCAGTAATGCCCTATGCCCACATATCATCTAAGTTGTTGTCTCTCTCTAGCCCAGGGCTCCCTGCAAAAGCCATTCCCCTTTCTCACCAAATAAGCCATGGGGCACACCAGCATCCTCACTTGGGAAGGAAAAAAGAGAAAATCCTCAGAAGAGATATATGTGGGCAAGAGAGATCTATGAAAGGAGAGATAGATTTTCCAGCTCACTGGAGAGGGAAGACTTTCAAACTGAGGGTGGTCATCAGCTCCAAAGGTGGTTCCATTCCTTTCTCTTTTTTTTTTAAACAGGAAAAGTGCCATTGGTGCCATGAGTAGGAATACTGCCTCCTTCCAGGATGGCGATTGGTGAGGTGGGGAACAAAAACAACTAATTCCCAGGTGGAGGGACTCTTTGAGTACCCTAACTGGTTGATACCCTTCAAGTGGGGAAGCAGAGGCTTTTTGGCTAGTTTCAGGGATGAACAATAAAAGAGAGCAAGAACTAATGAAAACTATGTTGGCATAAAGGATAGTAGCCAATTACTAGGGGTCTGAGTCTTCATGCCAGCTGGTTGGCCTTGGGCTGTTCTCTCAAGTGAGGATAAAATGTCCTCTAATAGAGATATTTCTAGTTTTGTCCTGGGGATTATTCTACATATTCTGTGGGAATTCTGTGGGAAGCACAAAAAGGAGGAAAAGGTCCCAACTATGGGTATAATTATGCTTGAATGTGCATCAAGTTGTATTGTATTGTATATAGTCTGTAGCAGGCATTCTCAATTAATCCACTTTTTCCAAAAGACAGATAAGAATTAGCCTCAAAATTCTAAAAAGCAAACATCTTTATGCATATCTTAAGGAAAGTCAAAGATACTATGTCAGAGTTTAAGGGACCCTTCTGCCCCACCCCCTACTTCAGAAGCAGAAGTAACCCAGAGGGCAAAGGAGAGACTTATGGTAGTGTGAGCAAGACTGTATCAAGTTCCCAAGGTTAATTTCTGGGCGAAAGGTGGCACAGATGACAGCCTCAGAGATACACATGATAGGAGAAAGAAATAGTTCAGTCATGTAGTCAGAGAGAGGGGTAACAGCTGCTATCTGGGAAATGTAAAGAGACCCTAGAATGGGGCAGCCCTCTAATCTTGCAAGTGAATTGGATTTTCCTCCTCTGGCGCCATCTGCATTCAGTACCAGTATTTCTGTTTCTTTTTATTTTATTTTTGCTTTGGTAAGGTGACAGGCTTAAGTGCCTTGCCCAAGGTTACACAGCTAGATAATTATTGTCAGAGGCTGGATTTGAACTCAGGTCCTCTTGACTCCAGGGCCAGCGCTCTAGCTGCTGCACCACCTAGCTGCCCCCTACCACCCTGTTTCTTAGCCAGTACCAAACAGTTTTGATGATTACCACTTTATAACATAGTTTTAGTTCTGCTATACAGTCAGGTCACCTTCCTTTGCACTTTTTTTCATTTAATTTTCTTGATACAGAATCATATATTTTTAAAAAATTCATAATGGAAGGAAATGCTAAATTTCAGCTAGAGGTGAATGAAAATAAAGGTATAAACTCATCCAAGTTAGTAGACTCCCCTGAAATCTCTCCTTGGACCCCAGATTCAGAACCTTGGGTCTACAGTATTGGTTGGAAGCCTCGGAGCAATTCCATGTGCCCTATGTCATACAGAGACCCAGAGGAATTCTCACAAACCCCTCCCCTCCAGGACTGAACCTTGTATCCGGAGGGAGAGGGAGAGGGCAAGTGCCCCAGGTCAGATCTCTTCTGTCCCACCCTGTCCTCCCTATCCCCCCAACCAAAGTTACTAGTCCCTCTGAAATGTCTTTCTACTTACACTGCATATGCATTTTATGTACATTTTTTTGCTTGATCGCCCCCCCCCACCCCCAATTAGAATGGAGGGAAGCTGTGTAGCAGCACCAGGGCTCTCCAGGAATGAGAAAGTAGCAAGGAACTGTTGGGCCAAACTGGAAACTAACGTGATATGAGCTTGCAGCAGGGCACAGCAAAGAACCAGTTCTTGGACCATTCCAAGTTCCAGGAATGAAAGCAGAGCAATCTGCACGAAGTGGGCCTCAGACCTGAGAAACCGCGTGGGATGGACTCCATGAAGTCAAAGACTGCGCCTCTGTTGGGTTCATGCACATTGAATTCTGAGGAAGGAGGTTGACATGTGACCCCCAAGCGTTTTACCCTATCCAGGGGGCCTAGCACGATAGTCTAGAAGGACCTTATAGATTCCTCAGATCCAAACATTTCAGTTGGGAAGGATCTTTAAGGTCACTTTATGCAAAAAAAGAATCTCAATTATGATTAAATATTCCTTAAGAGAAAGAATGGTAGGGCTTTCAAGACTACAATCCCAATAAACACCATTTGTGATGAGAAAGAAAGGGGATCACGGGGACGGAGAGTCCAAAGAGATCAATATGACTACTTGAGAGTTCAACTCAGATTTTAAAAGGCCACGAACAAGGAGAGACATCCGGACAGATAATTGCTGATGAGGATAAAAAGGTTATGTGGTCTCAAAGGAATGATGGGGAGTGCCAGCCCCTTCTAAGAATGATGGAGACAGGGGCAGCTAGGTGGCACAGTGGGTAGAGCACCGGCCCTGGAGTCAGGAGTACCTGAGTTCAAATCCAGCCTCACACACTTAATAATTACCTAGCTGTGTGGCCTTGGGCAAGCCACTTAACCCCATTGCCTTGCAAAAACTAAAAAAAAAAAAAAAAAAGAATGATGGAGGCAACACAAGCCAGATGCCAAGGTGGTTTGTTTTAAAGGAGGGGGGAAAGGGGCAGCTTGGTGGTACAGTGGTTAGAGCAAAAACTCTGGAGACAAGAGGAACTGAATTCAAATGTCTGAGGCTGTCAGACATTTACTAGCTATGGAACCCTGGACAATTCTGATTGCCTCCAAAAAACCAGATAAAGTAAATATCCTCACAGTGGATCAGAATGTGTAAGTGTGTGGTAGGGGAGGATGGTGTATCTCTTTTTCCTTAAATGCCAACTGGATCATGAGCAGCCTATACTTTGATATGGTGCATCTTGTCCCACAAACATGGCAGTGAGAACTGAGCCCCTGAAAAGCATTTCCTGTGACTGCCTTATTCTGTCCTGGGTTCCACATTTTAGCAAGGATGCGATGGGAAGATGGCAAGAGAAATTCTGTCTTTCTCCAGAAGGGAGAAAGAGAAAGTAAGAAAAATTAGAAGTGGGTGGAAGTTGAATCCCTACCCTCCTCCTCCATACAGACAACTAAGGTTAAGGTTAACTGCTGTTTGTGTTAGGCCCCAGGCAGGAAGCTGCTATTTGTAAATCAAGTTCATCTGAGAAAGATGCGTACAGAATAACCTTGGCATCTAGAACAGAGGCGTCCAGTGCTCCATGCCTCCTCCACCTTAGCCCAACACTCTCCAGATATGGAAGGCATGTATAATTTGTCCTGATATGGAGCTATGAAGTCCAATTACAAAGACAAACAATTATAGCAATTCCCATTTCCATGGGGTTTTTCGAGTTTTGCAATGTGCTTTCTTCATGTTAACTCATAAGGTAGAGATTCCAAGGCTTACTATTTTTATTTCACAGATGAAGCAAGTGGGACAAAGGGATGAAGTGACATATAGTTATCCTGCCTTCTATCATTAGGAAGCATTTACCTGGGACCTCGATATCATATGAATAATTTACTGTTCATTTATTTACTGCTCCGATTTTTTCCTGTGTTTCTATTTATAGCATATAAATAGAGATGTATAAACTATATTGTTGGTAAATCTAGATAGAGAAAGAAAGAGATAGATGGAGAGATCAATTGATATTTACAACAGTCAGTTGATCAGTGGTGTAGGCCAGGAGACCTTTGAGATATGACGACAGCAATGCCTCAAGCAGTCTGTTAATTGATTCATTAACCAAGAAATTAGGTCCTGTCTAGCACAGGGATAAAACTAGGAGTATGAGAATGGAATATTGCTCCGAACTATTGCACAATGATCATCCAGGCCTGTGCTTGACGACCTCCATCCCCTTTGCTGGGACCTGCCCTTCTCAATGTGAATTGCTTCTACATTTTTTTAATTACACAGACAATAATACTAATAGTTAACATTTATATATGGGGATAACTGGATCAAGCAGGACCTCGGGTCAGGAAGGCTCATCTCAGAATGAATGACCTCAGACACTTTCTAGCTGTGTGACCCTGGGCAAGTCCCTTCACCCTGTTTGCCTCGATTTCCTCATCTGTAAAATGAGAAGGAAATGACAAACCACTTGAAGATATTTGCCCAGAAAACCCCAAATGGGGTCATGGAAATTTGGACATGACTGAAACACAACTGAACTGAACTTTGTGCCAGTCACTGTGCTGTGTGTATTTTTAACAATTACTGTCTCATTTGATCCTCACAGCAACCATGGGAGGTAGGCATTACTATGATACTCATTTTGCAGATAAGGACACTGAGGCAAGCAGAGACAAAGTGACTTACCCAACTAGGGAGTGTCTGAGTTCAAATTTGAAGTGTCTTCTGAACTTCAGGTCCAACTTTCTATGCGCTATGGTGTTCCTTAGTGATCTTAACTTGGTGAAATCATGAATTTGTTAAAAATAGCAAAATGTAGACCCAAATAACTAGCCCTTCCTCACACACCTAAATTGTCATGGTAAAGAGGCAGTCTAGTGCGGTGAGAAGAGACTGTGGAGTCAGAGGATCGAAATTCAAATTCCAACTCGCTTATTTGCTTATTTGCATAAGCTTTTTCTAGGCCTTTCCCTTCTTTGAGCTTTAGTTTTCTCCCCATTAAATGAGGAGATTGAACTTCAGGGCATCTGAAGTCTCTTCTAGGTTTAGATTTAGGACCCTATGTCCCTTCCCCTCCCTGGGCCTCAGTTTTCTAGTTTGTAAAATGTTATATGAAAGAGGTTTCCACTCAGTAAAGCACTTTTGATTTAATAGCCAGTGCTATTATGTTTGTTAACTAAGAAACGATGTTCCATATATAAATGACAAGCGTGTGAACCTTCCTCAGTGGCAAGGGTGCTACCTGAGCTTGACAAGTCAATAAAGACTGATGATACACTTACTGTCTGCTAGGCAATGTGTTGAGCGTTTGGGTTACAAAGAAGGCGAAAGCCAGTTCCTGCCCTCAAGGCGCTCTCAGTTGAATGGGGAGACAACATGAGAACAACTATGGACAAGCATGATCTAGACAGGATGAGTTGAATGTAACAGAAAGAAAATGCCTTTGATTTCAGGGAAATCAGGGGAGACTTCTTATAGAAGGTGGACTTTTACGGACACTTGAAGGAAACCTGGAGACAAAACAGATGAGGGAGAGTATTCCTGGCCTAGGGGACAGCCAGAGAAAATGGCAGGAGCCAAGGGATGGAGGGACTTGGTGGTGGTTCAGCCAAGAAGGTGGTATCCCTGGACTGAAGTCAGGGACTAAGATGCGAGAAGACTGGAAAGGTAGGAAGGGGTTGGACTATGAAAGGCTTTGAATGCCAAACAGGACACTTTGTATTTGTTCCCAGAGGCAATAGCAAGCCAGTAGAGTTCATTGAGTAGGGGATGAATGGATGATGAACTGGAGTGGAGAGAAAATCAAGGCAGGCAGACTCATCTTTGTAATTATTGCAAGTTATTGCAATAATTCAGGTGTGAGGTGATGAGAACCTATACCATAGGGCTAGCTAGCTAGTCATGTTAGAGGAGAGGAGGTATGATCAGGAAATGTTGCAAAGGTGAAATCAACAGCTCTTGGCACCATATTAGATCTTGGGGAGAGTGAAGAGTCTAGGATGACACCTAGGTTAGGAGCCAGAGGGGTTGGAAGAAAGGTGGTACCCCCTGACAGTAACAGGGAAGTCCAGAAAAGGGGATGATATTAAGAAAGCTAATGAGTTCAGTTGTATACATGCTGGATTTTAGATCCAGTTTGAGATGTCTGAAAGGAGATTCAAGACAAGAGTCAACAGAGAGCTTATGACTGGACAAGTATGTGTCTGAAGTAGCACAGAGGGAAAAGAGAGCCCAGGAAAGAACCTTGGAGGACATTCACATTAGTGGGTGAGATCTGGAGGAGGACCCAGCAAAAGAGACTGAGAAGTGGTCAGATAGGTAAAGAACCAGGAGACAGGGTATCTTAACCTAGAGAGAAGAAAAAGAAGAGTATCATGGAGAAGAGGGTGATCTGTTGTTCAAAGAAATCGCTAGAAACTTGGAGTTCTGAATTTGGGGTCATGGGGTCAAATCCATGCTCTGTCCTATTTACCACCTGCATAACTCTGAGCAAGTCTCTTCACCTCCCTGGACTTCAGGTTCGGCTCCTATAAAATGAAGGCATTAACTGAGGTAATTCATAGGTGTAGCTGCCCATGTGTTACAAATGTAACCCACTTTTGCGTTCTTGTTTTGTGCAATTCTTGTTAAGGCTCTCCCTCTATGGAATATTCAGTCCTTGAACCAAATATAGACCTAATACACCTCTAGGGAGCGAACGGATTTCTTTTTTAGAGTCATTGAGTCATAAATTATTTGCACTAGGATTAGAATTCATCTTCTGGTTGATGATGCCTTAAACCAAAATCACTGGCTCTCACTGATTGCAAATAGCAATTGTTTCTTTTGTGGCTAGAAATTCTGAGGGTCTTCCCCTCCCAGACAGATTTTTTTTTTTGATTAGGTAAAAGAGGCCACTCTTTGCCTCATGTCTTACCTAACGGCAATAACACTCTCGGGCATTGCCTCAGTCAAACTGTGATCTGGGCAAGACCTAGCTTAAAAAGACCAAGGTGTCCAAAACAGAAACAATTGCTATTTGCAATCACTCTTTTTAAAATTTTTTTTATTAAATATTTTATTTATTTTAACTTTTACAATTTTTCCCCTAATCTTACTTTCCTCCCCCATCCCCCACAGAGAGCAATTTGTGAGTCCTTACATTGTTTCTGTATTGTGCATTGATCCAAATTGAGTGTGATGAGAGAGAAATCATTTCATATTTGCAATTCCTCTTAACCATTAAGTTCCAATGACTAAGTGAGCCTTGGACTGGGACCTATTATGGAGCCATCAGTGAGAGCCAGTGATTTTGGTTTAATGCATTATCAACCAGAACATGAATTCTAATCACTGGAAAAAATCGGAGCAGTAAATAAATGAACAGTAAATTATTCATATGATATCGAGGTCCCAGGTAAATGCTTCCTAATGATAGAAGGCAGGATAACTATATGTCACTTCATCCCTTTGTCCCACTTGCTTCATCTGTGAAATAAAAATAGTAAGCCTTGGAATCTCTACCTTATGAGTTAACATGAAGAAAGCACATTGCAAAACTCGAAAACCCCATGGAAATGGGAATTGCTATAATTGTTTGTCTTTGTAATTGGACTTCATAGCTCCATATCAGGACAAATTATACATGCCTTCCATATCTGGAGAGTGTTGGGCTAAGGTGGAGGAGGCATGGAGCACTGGACGCCTCTGTTCTAGATGCCAAGGTTATTCTGTACGCATCTTTCTCAGATGAACTTGATTTACAAATAGCAGCTTCCTGCCTGGGGCCTAACACAAACAGCAGTTAACCTTAACCTTAGTTGTCTGTATGGAGGAGGAGGGTAGGGATTCAACTTCCACCCACTTCTAATTTTTCTTACTTTCTCTTTCTCCCTTCTGGAGAAAGACAGAATTTCTCTTGCCATCTTCCCATCGCATCCTTGCTAAAATGTGGAACCCAGGACAGAATAAGGCAGTCACAGGAAATGCTTTTCAGGGGCTCAGTTCTCACTGCCATGTTTGTGGGACAAGATGCACCATATCAAAGTATAGGCTGCTCATGATCCAGTTGGCATTTAAGGAAAAAGAGATACACCATCCTCCCCCACCACACACTTACACATTCTGATCCACTGTGAAGATATTTACTTTATCTGGTTTTTTGGAGGCAATCAGAATTGTCCAGGGTTCCATAGCTAGTAAATGTCTGACAGCCTCAGACATTTGAATTCAGTTCCTCTTGTCTCCAGAGTTTTTGCTCTAACCACTGTACCACCAAGCTGCCCCTTTCCCCCCTCCTTTAAAACAAACCACCTTGGCATCTGGCTTGTGTTGCCTCCATCATTCTTTTTTTTTTTTTTTTTTAGTTTTTGCAAGGCAATGGGGTTAAGTGGCTTGCCCAAGGCCACACAGCTAGGTAATTATTAAGTGTGTGAGGCTGGATTTGAACTCAGGTACTCCTGACTCCAGGGCCGGTGCTCTACCCACTGTGCCACCTAGCTGCCCCTGTCTCCATCATTCTTAGAAGGGGCTGGCACTCCCCATCATTCCTTTGAGACCACATAACCTTTTTATCCTCATCAGCAATTATCTGTCCGGATGTCTCTCCTTGTTCGTGGCCTTTTAAAATCTGAGTTGAACTCTCAAGTAGTCATATTGATCTCTTTGGACTCTCCGTCCCCGTGATCCCCTTTCTTTCTCATCACAAATGGTGTTTATTGGGATTGTAGTCTTGAAAGCCCTACCATTCTTTCTCTTAAGGAATATTTAATCATAATTGAGATTCTTTTTTTGCATAAAGTGACCTTAAAGATCCTTCCCAACTGAAATGTTTGGATCTGAGGAATCTATAAGGTCCTTCTAGACTATCGTGCTAGGCCCCCTGGATAGGGTAAAACGCTTGGGGGTCACATGTCAACCTCCTTCCTCAGAATTCAATGTGCATGAACCCAACAGAGGCGCAGTCTTTGACTTCATGGAGTCCATCCCACGCGGTTTCTCAGGTCTGAGGCCCACTTCGTGCAGATTGCTCTGCTTTCATTCCTGGAACTTGGAATGGTCCAAGAACTGGTTCTTTGCTGTGCCCTGCTGCAAGCTCATATCACGTTAGTTTCCAGTTTGGCCCAACAGTTCCTTGCTACTTTCTCATTCCTGGAGAGCCCTGGTGCTGCTACACAGCTTCCCTCCATTCTAATTGGGGGTGGGGGGGGGGGCGATCAAGCAAAAAAATGTACATAAAATGCATATGCAGTGTAAGTAGAAAGACATTTCAGAGGGACTAGTAACTTTGGTTGGGGGGATAGGGAGGACAGGGTGGGACAGAAGAGATCTGACCTGGGGCACTTGCCCTCTCCCTCTCCCTCCGGATACAAGGTTCAGTCCTGGAGGGGAGGGGTTTGTGAGAATTCCTCTGGGTCTCTGTATGACATAGGGCACATGGAATTGCTCCGAGGCTTCCAACCAATACTGTAGACCCAAGGTTCTGAATCTGGGGTCCAAGGAGAGATTTCAGGGGAGTCTACTAACTTGGATGAGTTTATACCTTTATTTTCATTCACCTCTAGCTGAAATTTAGCATTTCCTTCCATTATGAATTTTTTTTATAAGAATTTTTTTTTTTAGATTTTTGCAAGGGAGATGGTGTTAAGTGGCTTGCCCAAGGCCACACAGCTAGGTAATTATTATTATGTGTCTGAGCCCGGATTTGAACTCAGGTACTCTTGACTCCAGGGCCACTGCTCTATCCACTGCGCCACCTAGCCGCCCCGAAATTTTTAAAATATATGATTCTGTATCAAGAAAATTAAATGAAAAAAAAGTGCAAAGGAAGGTGACCTAACTGTATAGCAGATCTAAAACTATATTATAACGTGGTAATCATCAAAACTGTTTGGTACTGGCTAAGAAACAGGGTGGTAGGGGGCAGCTAGGTGGTGCAGCGGCTAGAGCGCTGGCCCTGGAGTCAAGAGGACCTGAGTTCAAATCCAGCCTCCGACACTTAATAATTACCTAATTGTGTGACCTTGGGCGAGGCACTTAACCCTGTCACCTTACAAAAGCAAAAATAAAAATAAAAAAACAAACAAATAGACTGGTGGATCAGTGGAATAGGTTAGATACATAAGACATTGTAACAAATGACTGTAGTAATGTAGTATTTGATATACCCAAAGATTCCATCTTCTGTGATCAGAACTCATTCTGACAAAAACTGCTGGGCAAACTGAAAAATAGTGTGGCAGAAAATAGACATAGACCCACATTTCATGCCCTACACCAAGATATGGTCAAAATGGGTACAGGATTTAGACATAAGGAGTGATACCATAAGCCAACATGGAGAAAGAAAGAATTTATCATCAGAGAGAGAAGACATTATGAAATTCAAGATGCATAAATTTGATTATATTAAATTCAAAAGGTTTTGCACAAACAAAGCTAATGCAATCAAGATTTGACGGAAAGCAGAAAGCTCGGGAAAATTTTTACAGCTAGTGTTTTTGATGAAGGACTCGTTTCTCAAATATATAGAAAACTGGGTCAAATTTATAAGAATGCAAGTCATTCCTCAATTGGTAAGTGGACAATGAAATGAACAGGCAGTTTTCAGATGAAGAAATTAGAGCTATGTATTTATTTTCATGTCATGGGTCTAGCCTTTATCTTTCAGACCATCAGACTACTGCTTGCATTACCAAACAGAGTCACAGAATTTGAAAGCTGTAACTCAGTGGTAGTTCAGACAAACTAGTCCTCACAGAGAATCCTTACCCAACTGTACCTGTGGTCATTGAGTCTCTGGAGACTTCCCAACAGAGGGAGCCACTCCCTTTCAAGGAAGTTCATTCCATTTGGGGACAGCTCCAATTGTTAGGAAATTTTCCCTAACTTTGGACCTAAATTGATCTCTCTGTGACTTCTCTCCCCCCAAACCCCCTGTCTCCATTGCTCTAGGATCCAACTTCTGGGGTCAAACAAAACAAGTCTTGTACAAGGCACCCCCCTTGTACAAGGCACACACATTCACTCAAGACCATTTGCCATCTTGATCACCCTCCTCTGGACCTTTCTCCAGTTCATCAATGTTCTCATTAAATTGTGATCCTAGAATTGAATGCAAGACTCCCAGTGTGGTCTAAACTGAAAAGAGCAAAGGAATATCACCTTGTTCCAAAAAGCTCTTTCTCATCTGGGACACTATTACATTGTTGGTGGAGCTGTGAACTCATCTGATACGCCCAAAGGGCAACAAAAATGTGCATACCCTTTGACCCAGCAATACCACTACCGGGTCTATACCCTGGAGAGATGATGAAAAAGGGTAAAAACATCACTTGTACAAAAATATTCATAGCAGCTTTGTTTGTGGTGGCAAAGAATTGGAAATCCAGTAAATTCAATTGGGAAATACCTTAGCAAACTGTAGTATACATATGTCACGGAGCACTATTGTTCTATTAGAAACCAGGATGGACAGGAATTCAGGGAAGCCTGGAGGGATTTGCGTGAACTGATGCTGAGTGAGATGAGCAGAACCAGAAAAGCATTGTACACAACAACAGCATCTTGGGGAAGATGATCACCCTTGATAGACTTGCTCATTCAATCAGTGCAACAGTCAGGGATAATTTGGGGCTGTCTGCAATGGAGAATACTATCTGTATCCAAAGAAAGAATTGTGGAGTTTGAACAAAGCTCAAAGATTATTACCTTTAATTTAGAAAAAACCCCAGATATTGTATTGTCTGATCTTACTATCTCTTATACTTTTTGTTTCTTCCTTAAGGATATGATTTTTCTCTCTCACCACTTTCAATTTGGATCAATGAATACCATGGAAACAATGCAAAGATTGAAAATTGCCTTCTGTGGGGGGTGGAGGGAGGGAAGTAAGATTCGGGGAAAAATTGTAAAACTCAAAATAAATCAGATCTTTATAATTCAAAAAAGAAAACAAAAAAACTCTCTCATCATGCAATCCAAGAACTTCTCTGACTGCCACACAATACTTCTGACTCACGTTGAGTTTGCAGGCCTTTATAACCCCCAGATTTTTTTCAAGGAAACCACTTTTTTCCCAATGAAACATGGTTCCCTACTCTATTCTGTACTGTTAATTTTTTTGCTCCCAAGTATAAGACTTCACATTTATCCCTACTGAATTTCATATAGATTCAGCCCATTGCTCTTTTTTTGGATCCTGAATTTGGCATCTCTATATTAACTCTCCCTCCCAGCTTGGTGTCAATAGCAGTTTATAGGCATTCCATCTGGGACTTTATCTAGTCATCAGTGAAAACATTAGCACAGACCAATTACAAATCCCTGGAACACTGTACTAGAGACCTCTTTTCAATTAAAAAATAATCTTTGTTACTCAACCACTTCTAAGTCTATTTCTGTTATCTCTAACCTTTATCTTTCTTTACTTCTTTCCCACCAAAATATTATAAGATCCATTTTCTTCTTTTTTTCAAAGGAAAACCTTTTATTTTTTGTTTAGTGACCATAACGGAACTTAAATATCCCTTCTCAAAGTACGTTACAGCACATAATTTTGAAAAATTGTTCAACTAGATCTATCTTTCAGTGAAAAACAAGAGCAGCTTCTTTTCAAAGAATCACCAATTTAAAGACGGGCATTAATAACTCCAGACAATGTCCTATCTCAGAAAGAACGAAAAAGGCTATAGGTTTGTGAAATGTCATGAATCCAAATGTCTCAATGTATCATTTTCTTCTTTACAAATGTTTTATTCCAAGATGATCAAGTAATGAAGCATGTTTTTGACCCCCCCCAAGGTTGTTCAAAAGATTTTTTTCCCTATTGATCAATGTAACAAAAGTAATTTTGGCCCCAAATAATAATGATAAGGATGACAATACTTTGTATTCACAGAATGGTTTTCAAATGGTTTTCACATTTATTATCCCCTGTTGATTATGATAATGCCACTGAAGTGCCCATTTATGAACTGAGAAGACTGAATTATAGGTTAACTTACATATCATATATTATGATTATGTATCAAATTAGTCATCTAGCTTAGGTCTGATTTCCTGATCCTGTAATCCTGCTACTAGTGCCATTTTCAGATCACTTATATCTTAATGCTGGCCCCCTTTAGTAATGGAGCTGCTATCACCACTGAAATCTCTTCCAAAAATCTGAGCAAATCTCTAGTTTAAAATTCGGACAATTAAGCATTTCAAAATTATATTCAGGAATCATTCTATTTCCTATTATCAGCCCAGGTACCTAGCAGGTGATGTCAGCTTTCAAAATGTTCTAAATACTTGAAAGAGAAAAAAGAAAGGTTCTTATTTGAAACCATTGTTCCCAACAGCCATAATATCTTTCCTGTTTCTTGGATCAGTTTTTCTAACTGTACAAATTTCCCTCAGTGAACCAAAAAGTCTAATTGAACTTTGGAGGAAGGATAGTAAGCTGTCCATAATGTCAATCATGAAAAAAATTTAAAATTAAAAAAAAAAAGAAACTTTGACCGTTTCCCATTAATCATTACATTTTAATGTTGAATTTGTTAGGGAAAAGATGGAAGGAGATTGCCACTCTAAAGTAGTGATACCCTCAAACAGCAACAGCCTCTGTCTCTTTCTAAAAGACCTGTCCTATTGGACATCTCATTCACTGCAGTTTTTCAATGTAGTTTTTCCTTTCATGGCTCAGACATAAGTATCTTACGTCAGTCTTGGCAGCAGGAGACCAAAATAGTTGCAGTTGCTCTACCTTAGATTCACGTTCTCAGTTTTGAGCAATATTCACCTGCCTATTAATAGAACTTCTTTGCACACATAGTAGCATAAGCCATGAGAGGCACTGGTGGTTTCTTGTAACTATGGAAATAAGCTGCCCAAGTTCCCAGGAAATAAATAGGCAACAAGTCACATTTGCAAAATCAAAGAAGGGGAACTGGATCTGCATGTGCTAAAGTAATTGAATTTATGGAGGATATAAAACTAGTTGCCTACAGGAAAACTTAAGGAGAAATGTAATAATTGGAATTAACAAAAACAATATCCTTTTATTTGTTTTATAGGTTTTTTTGAAAGCTGTAGTGATTGCATGACTTTCTAAAAAATCCTAACTTCCATGTCCACACATGACAAGAATGGCATAAATTAAAAGAAACAGTGCCAAATTTAATTTCCATCTTTCTAGCACAATCTGTAATCTGATACAGGAAACATTGTTTGGTATCAAGCTGGTTGCATCATCTTCAGAATCACCATTTTATTGCAAATGCTCCTGTCAGGTAGAGATAACATCAAAGAATAGTCCATGAGCTTGAAAGGAGGTGAACGTGGAAAAATTGAGAAGTGTCAGTTAAGGATGTCATGGCCAAATTTTGGAGGGTTCCTTTTTTTCATTGCATGTTGGTACGACATACTCATTCTCCTCTTCAATCACATAGATATTATCCTCAACGGTGGAGACATTATCTTCAATTGTGTAGACATTGGCCTCTGCATAACTGCCATTTTCAGGGGCAGTCCTTTCAACCTCGTTTCTACTACCTGCCAAGAAAGTCAGACTTAGACTTGGCACTTTTTTCTGTTATAGAAATGTCCTTTCAAAGCAAAGCCAAGTAAAATCAGAATGAGAAGCACTCCAGCAAAGACACCAACTCCAATGAATATTTTGTCCTTTGTGGTCACTGGTTTTTCATATAGGATGACCGTTTTGTTTTCATACAAGTAGTCTTCTGGAGTTTCTGTCACTGTGTCATTCTCTCCAATTGGGATAGCAGGCTGTGTCCAGCTTTTTGCATCTGGTGTTTCTGAGGGTCTGATTATCACTATGTCCAAAACAGGAGTGGAAGAAACTGAGCTTTGATCCTTGGTGGTTGTCAACATTGGACAAGTAGAAGCAAAGGATGTTAGGGTTGTCAGCGTGGGGTGAGTAGAAGCGGGGGTTGTTAGAGCAGTAACAGTGGTGGCCTGATCAATCATCAGTTTCACTGTGACTTTCTGGTCATTAAACCAACCAGAAAATTCCACCCGGCAGCAATATAACCCAGCATCTGCCTCTGTCAGGTTCTCTATCGTCAGAGACACAATCCCTTCAGAAAGATTTTCCTTTAAATTGTACCGGTTGGAATGTTGAAAGGTCATCTTGTGTCCATCTGTCCAGATGATTTCATTCAAGCACTTAGTCAGAGGACACCATCCCCGACCCCAGCACATGGATGTGACACCATCATGCATTGAATATGTATAGGGCAAAGTGACAGATTGGCCCACTACTCCTCTCACAGTCCATTCAGACAGAGCAGGGCCTGCAAAAGACACCATCAAGATGTGGCTGAACAAGCCAGGAAGCCCCATGGTACCAGCTGAGTTTGAATCCAGATTTTTTTCTTTCCCTCTCACAACCTGTGGTTCAGCAAGCTATTTAAATTCTCTGGGTCTAAGTGCTCATCTTTAATGAAGTGAAACTCAGTCAGAAGAAATGCCTTGTGATGCCATTAGCTTCTGGTTTCCTCATAAGATCCATTTTCCAAAGCTTTTTAAGATCTAGGTTAATTGCATTTACAACATTTCTCTGGTTTAGTCACCTGATCACAAAAGAAAAAAGAAATAAGCTTATTCTGGTATAACTTGTTCTTGAATCAGAGACCTGATTACTCTTTGCAATTTCAGCTTCCCTCTTTAAAATATTCACTAATCATCTCCTTAAGAATCTGTTCTAAGATTTTCCCAGGACTCAAAGTCAAGCTCACTGGCCTGTAATTTATAGACTGTGTTCTCTTTCTTTTTTTTTTTGAAAATTGTGACATTTGAACTTCTCTGGTGCCATTTTCCACAATTTTTCAGATATAGGCCTGTCCCCTCCTGAGGAAGCTGATAACTATTCCTGATCAAAAGAGATCACATTAGAAGCTTGGGAGCCAACTACTAGAAGATTCGCCCATATTGCATGATGATATAGAAAAGCTGATGACTCAGTGGACCTTTTTAAAATGAGCATTCTAGTTTATTTTTCTTCTTTCAAGGCCATGGGGTTAAGTGACTTGCCCAAGGTCACACAGCTAGGTAATTATTAAGTATCTGAGGTCAAATTTGAACTCAGGTCCTCCTGATTACAGGGCCAGTGCTCTACCCACTGTGCCACCTAGCTGCCCCTCAGTGGACCTTTCTTTAAAATTTTTTTATTAAAGATATTATTTGAGTTTTACATTTTCCCCCCAATCTTACTTCCCTCCCCCATGGAAAGCAATCTCTCATTCTTTACTTTGTTTCCATGTTGTACATTGATCCAAATTGAGTGTGATGAGAGAGAAATTATATCCCTAAGGAAAAAACATAAAGTATTAGAGGTAACAAGATCAGACAATAAGCTATCTGTATTTTTTCCTAAATTAAAGGGAATAGTCCTTGAACTTTGTTCAAACTCCACAGCTCCTTATCTGGATACAGATGGCACTCTCCTTTGCAGACATCCCAAAATTGTCCCTGAATGTTGCAATGATGGAATGAGTGAGTCCATCAAGGTTGATCCTCACCCCCATGGTGCTGTTAGGGTGTACAATGTTTTTCTGGTTCTGCTCATCTCACTCAGCATCAGTTCATGCAAATCCCTCCAGGCTTCCCTGAAATCCCGTCCCTCCTGGTTTCTAATAGAACAATAGTGTTCCATGACATACATATACCACAGTTTGCTAAGCCATTCCCCAGTTGAAGGACATTTACTGGATTTCCAATTCTTTGCCACCACAAACAGGGCTGCTATAAATATTTTTGTACAAGTAATGTTTTGACCCTTTTTCATCATCTCTTCAGGGTATAGACCCAGTAGTGGTATTGCTGGGTCAAAGGGTATGCACATTGTTGTTGCCCTTTGGGCGTAGTTCCAAATAGTTCTCCAGAAAGGTTGGATGAGTTCACATCTCCACCAACAATGTCATAGTGTCCCAGATTTCCTACAACCCTTCCAACAATGATCATTATCCTTTCTGTTCATATTGGCCAGCCTGAGAGGTGTGAGGTGGTACCTCAGAGAAGCTTTAATTTGAATTTCTCTAATAATTAATGATTTAGAGCAATTTTTCATATGGCTATGGATTGCTTTGATCTCCTCATCTGTAAATTTCCTTTGCATATCCTTTGACTATTTGTCAATTGGGGAATGCCTTTTCATTTTAAAGATATGACTCAGTTCTCTGCATATTTTAGAAATGAGTCCTTTGTCAGATTTATTAGTTGTAAAGATTGTTTCCCAATTTACTACATTTCTTTTGATCTTGGTTACAGTGGTTTTATCTGTGCAAAAGATTTTTAATTTAATGTCATTGAAATCATCTAATTGGTTTTTGGTGATGTTCTCCGTCTCTTACTTAGTCATAAACTTATTATTTCTTATTATTTCTCTATTTCTTAGCCAGTACCAAACAGTTTTGATGACTGATGCTTTATAATATAATTTTAGATCAGTTAGGGCTAAGCACCCTTCTTTTGCATGTTTTTTTCATTAAGCTTCTGGAAATTCTTGATTTTTTATTTCTCCATATGAATTTACTTACAATTTTTTCTAACTCATTAAAGTAATTTTTTGGAATTTTGATTGGTAGGGCACTAAACAGGTAGTTTAGTTTTGGTAGGATTGTCATTTTTATTATATTAGCTCTACCTATCCATGAGCAGTTGATATTTGCCCAGTTATTTAAATCTGATTTAATTTGTGTGAGAAGTGTTTTATAATTGTTTTCAAAAAGTGTCTGAGTCTGTCTTGGCAAATAGACTCCCAGGTATTTTATATTGTCTGAGGTTACTTTGAATGGGATTTCTCTTTCTAGCTCTTCCTGCTGTTTCTTGCTAGACATATATAGAAAAGTTGAGGATTTATGAGGGTTTATTTTATAACCTGCAACTTTGCTAAAATTGCTAATTGTTTCCAGTAGTTTTTTGGATGATTCCTTGGGATTCTCTAGGTAGACCATCATGTCATCTGCAGAGAGTGAGAGTTTTGTCTCTTCCTTCCCAATTCTAATTCCTCCAATTTCTTATTCTTCCCTAATTGCTGAAGGTAACATTTCTAATACAATATTGAATAGTAGTAGTGATAATGGGCACCCTTGTTTCACCCCTGATCTTATTGGGAATGCCTCTAGCCTTTGCCCATTGAATATAATGCTGTTGATGGTTTCAGATAGATACTGCTAATTATTCTAAGGAACAGTCCATTTATTGCTACATTCTCTAGTGTTTTTAGTAGGAATGGATGCTGTATTTTGTCAAAAGCTTTTTCAGCATCTATTGATATGATCATATGGTTTCTGATAGGTTTGTTGTTGATATAATTGAGTATACTAACAGTTTTCCTAATAGTGAACCAACCCTGCATTCCTGGAATAAATCCTACTTGATCATAATGTCTTATCCTAGTGATAACTTGTAATTGTTTTGCTAAGATTTTATTTCAGATTTTTTCCTCTATATTCATCAGGAAGATAGGTCTATAATTTTCTTTCTCTGTTTTTAACTCTTCCTGGTTTAGGTAACAGCACCATATTGGTTTCATAGAAAGAGGCAGAGTTCCATCTTTCCCTATTTTTCCAAAGAGTTTATAAAGAATTGGAACCAATTGTTCCTTAAATGTTTGGTAGAGTTCACTTGTGAATCCATCAGGCCCTGGAGATTTTTTCTTAGGGAGTTCAATGATGGCTTGTTGAATTTCTTTTTCTGAGCGTTGTTTAGGTATTTGATCTCCTCTTCATTTAACCTGGGCAACTTACATTTTTGTAAATATTCATCCATTTCACTTAGAATATCAAATTTATTGGCATAGAGCTGGGCAAAATAATTTCAGATTATTACTTTAATTTCTTCCTCATTGGTGGTGAGTTCACCTTTTTCATTTATGATACTAGCAATTTGGTTTTCTTCTTTCTTTTTTTTTAATCAAATTGACCAGGGGTTTATCAATTTTATTGGTTTTTTCATAATACCAACTTTTGGCTTTATTTATTAATTCAATAGTTCTTTTGCTTTCGATTTTATTAATTTCTCCTTTAATTTTTTGTTTTTTAGGTTTTTGCAAGGCAAATTGGGTTACGTGGCTTGCCCAAGGCCACACAGATAGGTCATTATTAAGTGTTTGAGACCAGATTTGAACTCAGGTACTCCTGACTTCAGAGCCAGTGCTTTATCCACTACATCACCTAGTCGCCCCTTCTTTAATTTTTAGAATTTCTAATTTGGTATTTAATTGGGGATTGTTAATTTGTTCTTTCTCTAATTTTTTTAGTTGTATGTTTAGTTCATTGATTTCCTCTTTCTCCAATTTATTCATGTAAGCATTTAAAGCTATAATATATCCCCTGAGAACCGCTTTGAGTGAATCCCATAGGTTTTGGTATGTTGTTTCATTATTATCATTATCTAGGATAAAATGGTTAATTCTTTCTATAATTTGTTTTTTGGTCCACTCATTCTTTAAAATGAGGTTATTCAGTTTCCAATTTGTTCTGGGTCTATATCTCCTTGGCCCAATATTGCCTATGACTTTTATTGCATTGTGATCTGAGAAAGATGTATTCACTATTTCTGCCTTTCTGCAGTTGATCATTAGGTTTTTATGTCCTAGTACATGGTCAGTTTTTGTATAAGTTCCATGTACTGCAGAGAAAAAGGTATATTCCTTTCTATCCCCATTCAATTTCCTCCACAAGTCTACCATATCTAGTTTTTCTAACAATTTGTTTACCTCCTTAACTTCTTTCTTATTTATTTTATGATTCGATTTATCTAGATCTGAGAGCGGGAGGTTGAGGTCTCCCACCAGTAGAGTTTTGCTGTCTATGTCTTCCTGTAGTTCTTTCTGCTTCTCCTCTAAGAATGTGGATGTTGTCCCACTGGGTGCATATATGTTCAGTATGGAAATAGCTTTATTGTTTATGGTACCTTTTAGGAGGATAAAGTTTCCTTCCTTATCTCTTTTAACACTATCTATTTTTGCTGCTGCTTTGTCTGAGATAAGGATTGCTACCTCTGCTTATTTTACTTCAGCTGAAGCAAAATATATTTTGCTGTAACCTTTTACCTTTACTCTACATGTATCTCTATGCTTCAAATGAGTTACTTGTAAGCAGCATATTGTTGAATTCTGGTTTTTAATCCACTCTGCTATTTGCTTACATTTTAAGGGAGAGTTCATCCCATTCACATTCAAGGTTATGATTACTAATTCTTTATTGCCCTCCATACTTTCTTCCCTCTGTTTGTATTTTCCCCCTTCCCCACTTAATCCGTATTCCTCAGTATTTTGTTTCTGAATACCACCCCCTTCAGTGTGTTTGCCCTCGTATATCACCCCCTCCCCTTTTTTCTCCTTTCTCTTTTTCCCTTTTCCCTTCCCTTCCTTTTGTTAGTTCCCCCTTTTTTCCCCACTCCCCCTCCCTTTCTCTGTCCCCCCTCCCCTTTTCCCCTTTTAATCCTTGAAATGTTAGATGTTTTTTAAGTTAACTAAGTATATGTAGGTTGACTTTAAGCCAAGTCTGATGAGAAGAAGATTCAGGTGTTTCTCATCTCCTCCCTTCTTCCCCTCTATTACCATAGGTACTTTGTACCTCTTAGTGTAATGAGATTTACCCCATTCAATCCCCTCCCTCCTCCCATCTCCTTCCTGTCCCCCTTTTTAAGGAGGTAGTGTTTTTTAGATCATTCTATCTGAGTCATAGAGAATTCTGAGTATCTGTCACTTCTAGCTAAGTACATTCTGTCTAATAGAGTTAAAATTCTTGAGAGTTATTAAAGTCTTTCTCCCAAGTGGGGTTAAAGCCAGTTACCTCCCATTTGATAGCAGTCTCATGGATAGGTCTTGAATGCCCATCACTTCTGGCTAGGTATATTCTCTCTGTTAGCATTACAATTCTCAAGATTTATGAGAATCTTTTCCCTCATGCTGGAATATAGCCAGTTTCAACTTATTGGATAGCAATTTTTTTACCCCCCCTTTTTTTTTTTACCTTTTCATGTGTCTCTTGAACCTCTGTTTGATGTCCAAATTTTCTATTTAGCTCTGGTCTTTTCATCAGGAATTTTTAGAATTCTTCCATTTCGCTAAATGGCCATCTTTTTCCCTGGAAGGGAAGGCTCGGCTTTGTGGGATAGTGGATTCTTGGCTGCATTCTAAGCTCCCTTGCTCTTCAAAATATCTTGTTCCAGGCCCTTCAATCCCTTAATGTTGATGCAGCCAGGTCCTACATAATCCTCACTGTGGCTCCTTGGTATTTAAATTGTTTCTTTCTGGCTGCTTGCAGGATTTTCTCTTTTATCTGATAGTTCTGGAGTTTGGCCACAACATTCCACGGTGTTTTCATTTTAGGATCTTTTTCTGGAGGGGATCGATGTATTCTTTCAACAATTACTTTGCCCTCTGGTTCCATGATATCAGGGCAGTTTTCCATCACTAGATCCCGTAATATTAAGTCCAGGCTTTTTTTTCTCTTCAATGTTTTCAGGAAGTCCAATAATTTTCAGGTTGCCCCTTCTCGACCTATTCTCAAGGTCAGTGGTTTGCTGATGAGGTATTTTATATTTTCTTCTATTTTTTTCTATTTTTTTTGGTTTTGTTTAACTGGCTCTTGCTGTCTCATGGAGTCATTAGTTTCTGCAGACTCCATTCTTTTTTTTTAGGGAGGAGTTTTCTTCATTAACCTTTTGCAACTCCTTTTCCAATTGGTCCATTCTACTTTTGAAAGAACTTTCCATTTGATCAATTGAGCATTTGAGAGAATTATTTTCTTTTTTGCATTTGCCCAATTGAGGATCTGAGAGATTTATTCTCATTTTGTATTTGTCCAATTGTATTTTTTAAGGATTTGTTTTCTTGTTGCAAGTTATTAATTGTCTCTCCCAAATTTTCCAGTTGATTTTTAAGCTCCTTCCTTATTTCTTCAAGGAAGTCTTTCTGTGTTGAAGACCAGGTCATATTCTCTTCAGAGGTTCTAGGTCTCTCTGAGTTAGGGTCTTTCCCTTCCAAGAATTTTTCTATGGATCCACCTTTCCACTGACCCTTCTTCATTTTGCTAAGACCTTGAGTTGGGGAGGGGCAGGTTCACAGGGGCTTGGGATCAATAGAGGCTTTACTCACTGAGTGAAATTTTTTCTGGCTGGCCAGTAGGAGGTGCTGGTTGCTTTCTCTGGAGTGTCTGTGACCTTGATTGAGACCTTCTCCCTTAGCTTGAAGGGAGGAGTTGGAGCTATTGAATCCTTTTGCCTTCAATCAGTGGTGGGCTTTGCCCTGGCCTGAGGTCATCTCTTTCCCTATTGTCAGCTGGGCTGGTTCTTCTGCTCACACACCTGGGCCTGAGGTAGAAGTAGTCTGTAATTGTTTGTTCCAGGAAGAGGCCTCAGCTGCAATGGAGGCATGGATTCAAAGTTCCTCAGACCAGAGGAGCCCAGGGATGGTGTGTCCATAGCTATCCTGCAGTGGAACTCTCCCCCTAGCCCTGTTGGCAAGCTCCAGCGGGTCAGTGTGCCTCTACTCCCTAGTTGACTCAAGCCCCCCCCCCCCCATCTCGGGCCCTCAGACTCCTGGCTCCAATTCAGCTGCTAATCTGTTGATCCAGGGCTGATCTGCCCTCTGTGCCAAGACTCACCCACCAGAATTCGGCCAATGCTGCTGCCAGAGACAAATCCTGAAGTGGATGTTCTTTCTCCTGGCTTTTCTTTCTGGGTTTTGTGGGTCAAATTTCTTTTAAGAGGTTTATTTCATATGATAGATGGGGAAAGATCAGGAGACTTTAGAACTGTTCCTTTCTTCTGCCTGCCATCTTGGCTGGAAGTTTCAGTGGACCTTTTAAAGATTTTTGCTTGGCCCTCTGGGCTCTGACTCTTTGGACAGCAAGACCTGACTACAGTGAGGGATGGGGAAGAATAGGGTCATTCTCCCATTCAGTATTTTGGCAATTCCATACACATGGTGGCTAATGCTGGAGGCAATAACCAGGTATATCTGGTCTACAAGCCTCAAGCTACCTTTGCCTCCCTTTTGTGTTTTCTTTTCTTTAGGTGATGCAATTTCCTGGCAACTTGACCACAAAACACAAGACCATTGTAAGGGCATCTGGGCATCAGCAAGACCACTGTAGGGGCATCTGGATATCAGTGGGACCTTTGTAGGGCATCTGAGTATCAGTGAGACCATTATAGGGGCACCTGGGCATCAGTAGGACCTTTATAGGGGCATCTGGGTGTCAGCAAGACCATTTTAGGTATATCTGGGTCTCAGCAAGACCATTTTAGGTATATCTGGGTCTCAGTGGGACCTTTGTAAGGGCTGCTAGGCAGAGAGAGTACAGGACTTGGAATTAAGAAGACCTAAGTTCAAATCCAGTCTTATAATAGCACCTTCCATGAACCTCAACACACTCCTTCCGAGGTCAAGTCTCTTGCTCCAAGTCTACCTTCCATTTTAGAGAATTTTCCACTTTAACCCATTAGCTGCTATCCAAGTGTCTGTGTAGATGCATGCTTTGGTCATATGCTGTGCCCCTACCTGTCCCACAACAATTATCTCAGTCTCCAGGTTCAGTCCATTGGTGTCATTTCCTTGAGCCCTGGTCATAAAGTCCCATTCCAATTGCTATATTAAGTGCACAGAAATCTAATTTTATTATCCCTGTACATAATGAACCAAACCATCAATAAACTCAATGGGGGCTTGCTGATTTGGGGATAGTGAGCCCCATTGGGCTAAATGGGTGACCACCCTTAGAGTCCTATCCACGACTGCTTTCTAAGATTGGTGGGAGAGAGAAGCAGTGTTGGGGTCAAGGAGGCTTGGGTCCCAATCCTACTTCAGCCTAACTTTATGACCCAGCAAAGTCATTTAACCTCAGATTTCAATTGAGTCAATGGACTCAATGGTATCTAAAGTCCCTTCAAACTCTAAATATATGTTGCTAATTGTCTCCTGAAAGGTCTCTTGGGACCAGATTTTACTAATGTACTTTTCCCACATAATAGTGATAGATTCAAAGTCATTCCCAATTTATTGAATGAGGAATCATTCAATATTCATAACATTATTGGGGATGAGAGTTGGAATTAAACTAGGTTGCTTTGCTTGTGACATTCTGTCTCAACTAAAGCCCAATAGTAGACCAACAACTACTTTTCAAGCTCCAGATAGCTGTGTACCCTAAATCCCAAAGATCTCGTAATAGGGTTCCCCTCTAGTGTTTGCCCCAAACATCTCAGAGTTAACATAGCCTGCATGAGTACTTGTAGAATCATGACATCTTGCTAGGTAGCATAGTGGACAAAGCATGGCACTTGGAGTCAGGAAGACTTGAGTTCAAAATCCTCCTCAGACATAGAGTGACTAAGCAAATCACTTTCTTCTTTGTGCCTCACCTTCCTCATCCACAAAATGGGGGTGATAGCACAAAAAATTATTGTGAGGATCTAATGATTAATATTTAATCAAATGTTTTCTAAACTCTAAAGCTCTGTAGAAATGTGATGATGATGTGCACAAGGCCCAAGGAAGGACAACTCTTTCCTGTTGAGTTCCCCTGTCCACCAGGAGATTCATTCAGCTCAGGAAAGAAAAAAAAACACACATACCCTTGGGTGGGGGTACTAGAAGGACAGCTAGTAGAGCCAGTTTATTGAAAGTATCAAATAATTCTTTTAGAAGAAAACCACAAAATTAGCATACAGGATAAAAACAATGACGTAACTGTATTTTGGGCAGGATGTAACTTAGCAGGATGTAACTCAGGTCAAGAAGTTCTGGAACAGGGCTATCAAGTGAGGCCATGAATGATGCAGTTGTGTTATCAAATCAGAGTTCTGTGGAAAGCCTTCAGTTCGAGGGTCACCAAAGCTTAGGTCTTTTAGTCATAACTGACCTCTAACCCAAACTTGCTCGAATGGCGATCAATACTTCCCTCTTTTCTGTTTACACAACAAGCTCACAATTGCCCAACTGAAGCTCAACCTGAGTTATAGATTCTGAATTCTATTGATAGCATATATAGCAGCTTTGGTTACAGAAAAAAATATTTTGATTAAACTTGGAAAACAGCAAAGTAGAAACATCAAGAGAGTCAATATAAGACACAATTGTAGAATACTCTGGGACAAACAACAAATGATCAATATCATAATTACAACAAAGCTGAAAACAGGAATAAAACCATGTAACCATGGTAAGCAAGACAAACAATCATACAATTTTTTGTTCAAATCTATATAGTCTTCCCTAACACAAATTGTTCATTACAGAAGTTTGTAATGCATTAATCAAATGATAAAAATTCACATAAAGTCTTCTTCCGAGCCTTTAATGCTCTAATAACCTTTTCTGACAATTCTTGAGTATATTTTGCTTCTCTCTTTTCCTTATTCATAACTTCTTTATATATACATGCTCAAATAATGCAATTGTGACTTAATATTATTTCCCCTCTTTATCTCAGTAATGATTATAAATTCCTCTATATGGGGTGTGATACTACTTAATCCAGAAAAATTATACCTAACTTCTCAGCATCTCTTCTTTGATATTTCCAATAGTAACTTTGTTATATCCCAAATAATTTTCAGCTTTCCCTATCAAAACAACTTCAGTCATACTTTTCTCTTCATAGTATAGTTTTGAATATAAGTCCAATATTCAGCTCCTTTTGCAGTCCCCAAATTGTTCATGATTAATATAAGCATCACAAGTTGTTCTAATAGTCTACATTGTCCTTTCTTTTTTGCGTGGTCTGTCCTTCTTTCTCCTCTTATGCTTTCCTTTTGGATTTCTTAAGTGTTAGCTATTCATTTTCTGTATTATTTGATCATTTGGTCTGCATGGTCTGATGTTTCTTTCTGGTATCCAGACAGTTTCTCCATCTGTAGACAAAAATGCAAGCATACCCTCCACCCCAGGTTAGTAATTGATTAAGTCCTTTCCAACGTCCATTTTTTGTATCCTTCCTCATTACTCTTTAGTGGTATATATTTATGTTATCTATGGTAATTTTGTAACCAAAGTGTTTTTCAGCCATGGTTTTATTCTTATCATCCAGAGTCAAATAATTAATGAATACAAAGCTTTATTTAGGTGTGTCCAGTATGTGCTCTCCCACATTCCCCTTTTCTGTTTATGTAGGAATATTTTTAATGACCCATTCTTCCTCTCAACTATAGCTTGACCCATGGGATTATAAGAAATGCCTGTAATATGTTTTATATTGTCATATAGACAGAATTGTTTAAATGCCATAGAAGTCTATTCAGGGCCATTATCTTTTTTTATGGATTTTGGTATCCATGCAAAACAATAGAATAAATGATCACTCACACCTTGAGTAGCCTCTAAACTGCGCTGTTGCCATTGAATATGAACTAAATGTATCTACAGTAATATGAATAAATTTCATTTTTCCAAAAGATGCATAATGAGTCACATCTATCTGCCATAATTCATGAAGAGTTTGGTCTCTAGTATTCTTAAAATAATTTGGAGGGGTAGGTAAATACCCCTTTGTGGACAGGATTTTACTGTATTTCCAGGTTTCTCTCTGGTGATTTAAAATTCTTTCCTTAGTAAAAAGGCAGTATGATTTCTTTCATACACACACACACATACACACACACACACACACACACACACACACACACACACACACACACACACACACACACATATAGATCCAAGCAATCCAGGGTGGGAATTTATATGTCAATAAAAAATGAATTGTATCTATTTCTAATAACTTCTAGTAATTCTTTAAAGAGTTGATATAATACTACATCAGTGCTATGATTAATAAAGGCTGTTTCTGTGCACCTGGTGACATGATAATCATACTATCTATAAAAATATTAAGGAATGTGGTCCTTCTCTTAATACCAATAATATAGCATATAATTTCTTTTATATTATTGCATATATACTTGGACCTACAGGTTTAGAATAGGTCCATAATATTGTTTAAAAATTTCAGGGAACTCAGAGTGTCATAACTTCTGATATGTTCCCTCATTATCTCTACAAAGCAATCATTTATTAATTCAAAATTTAGATTTTATTACAGTAAAATAGCTTATGTAGACGAAACTAAATCACATAACTTTTTCAATATCTTGCTCATCAGCAAGTCATCTAACTATGGGTTACATATTTTTCAATTTCCCAATCATCTTTCAAAGCCCCTCAAATATGCTCAATATTATTGAAAATAATTGTAATGAATATATACTTCCCAATCTCTTATATACTCTTTTGAGTTTACCATATCACTTCTTTAAAATTTGAACATTTAACTCTTAACCTACATGAAACATAAGCTCTCCAGGCTGACATCTCATTATCTTAAAGCAAAAACAAAACAAGTTCTCTTAAAGTTAACCTTAGACCTGAATATCTTTCACACACAAATCTCTCTCTCATCTCTGTATTATAAGCTTATTTTCCTCTTATTCCAAAAACACTAATATTTTCAAAAGGAAAATAAGATTATCCATGAATTTAGTTTTAAATATGTATATATTAATTTCAAAAAATCCAATGTAATTTTTTTAACCAAAGCCAGTGTTACAAAAAGCATATATAATTTCTAATATAAATAATTTCATAAACATGAGATGGAAAAACAAAATTTTTCACAAACTCTCTGGGCCAAAAAAGACCTTGAGAGATATAACCTGTTGTCAAGGTATTCTCTAATTTTCTTATAACAAATCTTTATAAATGTGATGGATGATACTTCAATTCAGTCATATTTTGTTATTGTAACACAATTTTAAATTTTCAAAAAATTGTTTGATCTGTTTTTATACAAAGTTTACTAATCATACATAACACATTTTCAATTTAAAGTATATTCCCTTTACTCCCTAGAACTTAGAAATAAAAAACTTTTTAAGACCTGAGGTTTCTAAAAATTTTTATGATTACAAGATTTTCTTTATAGTGCTCTAAATAGTCTCATAAATTCCAAAACTCATATTCAAAATAACTTAAATTATTTTCCTTTTCAAAATATAAAAGTTTGCAAATTCTTATCTGTATCAGTGCTATTCTAATTTCTCAATGCTCTAACTTAAGAGCTTTCTATCCTCACTGACAAAATAATATTCTGGGAATTGGAGATTCCCCACATTTTGAGATATCAACATAGTATGTACTAATTCTTTACCTATAATTTTTATCATTCCTCGGTCACCCCAAATTTTTCGAATACATGAACCCTGTTTTAGCAATTATAGAGCCTGATTAAGAGCACATAACTCAGAAGTCTATGCTAACAAAGATTTTGGCATACTCCCAGCCTCTATCAAGGCCATTCTGACCCTATCTATTTTAGCATTCCCATAAGTTCTTTTTCCTCCTGTGACTCTGGAGGAGCCAAAAAGCATTATAACCAAAAAAATCAATATTGTTTTTTTACAAATCCCTTAATTCAGTTGCATGTATATCCAGATAACTTTGTACACAGGATTACACATTATCCTAGATTTACCCAGTTTGAAGAAACAGTTAGCATTTACTTAGCAATTGCTTTCATATCATACTTTTCACTTTATGGAGTTTATTACTTTTCCAATCAATTCATTTCCAGGTATTGCAAAAAGTGGCAGTTTAATGCAATTTTCAGATTATCCCAACCTCATTTATTTTTTTATTTTTTTTTAAACAAAGTAGATTTATTCTTTTTTTTCCCCTAGTGAAGTTCTATGGGTGTTTTTATAAGATTTTTTTTTTGATCCTTCTTGATTTGGTCAGAGCGGGAGAAGGGCCCAAGCTCTTAAGAAGTCTGAAGGAGGAGAGAGGTCATATCTAGGCAGCCAGCAAACCCAATGTGGTAGACGTTCGAGAAGTTGCATTTTTTTTTTCTTTTTGGAGGACTCAGAGACTGAACAGAGAAGGGTCCAAGGGTCTCAGACTGCATACTACTGAGGACCCTGGAGGTGGGGAGGGGATTGGGACTGTGGCAGAAGGCTTGGTTTAGCGGCCCCCCCCCCCCCCCCCCCCCCCCCCGTGATAGACATCAGCTGCATGTAGTGGATTTCCTCTGTGTCAGAACAGAGTACAGGCCAAGATGTGTCAGAGTGGGTGGATCAGAGAGGTTCCAAGGTAGTTTCAGTGGATGATCACTTCCGGCTGAAGAGGGATCCCAACAGGACTACACCAGCCACTGTCATGCCAGTCAGCAGCCATCAGTTGAAGCGTTCCTGGCCCTTCCGGCTCTCTGCAGCTGCATCATTCCCATAGAGCTCCACGAAGGTGTCCCAACCACCATTTTCTTGGATCCAGGGATCTAGGTGTTCATCCAAGTAAGTGGCCATCCAGGAGGTGATCCGTCCTACCAAGACTTCCATCTCCTTATCCACACTTTCCATACACAACGCCCCTCCGAAGGAGAAGAATGCCACAATTCGGCCCCAGTTCACCCCATCCCGGAAGAGTTCATTCACTACCTGCTCAAAGCTCTGATAAGCAGTCCCTGGAGTGATGTGGAGCTGGGACGTCAGGTCACTGAATGCCCGCCGGTATTGGAGTTCAAATTCATCTCCTGCCTCCCTCAAAGCTTGCTTCACAGCAGCGACGGGTATCGTCTCATGGGCATCCAGGCTGCTGCTGTGTCCTGTGGCCCCACTCACCACTCGGCTGTCAGCGGGGTGCCAAGAGGGGCTGCCATTCACAGTAGTAGGTATCTCTGTCCCTTCTGAGGCCTCAGTCCTGCTTTCATCTTCAAACTGACTCCGATTGTATCCTTTCTGTGAAAGCTTGTAAGAAAGAAAGTCAACCACCAGCTCCCGGTTGCTGTGAGACATTTTTACATCAGGAATGGGCTGATCCAGTTCATTGTCCAAAGCACCTGCTCTCTGGGTCTCCAATCTGCTTGACAACCCACTTCTGAGATTCTGGGCAAAAATGCTGCAAGCCCCATGAATAGAGGGGGGGCGACATCTCCTCCCCCGCCTGCGTTGTTCCAACAGTCGAAGGCCTCCGGTTGGCGGATCTCCTGGCGGCGCACTGGGAGCAGGGGGCCTTTGCGCCTGCCTGGAGGCTGCCTACCTGACCGGCCTTCTCTCCCGGAGTTTTCCCAACCTCATTTAAACACATATCTCCATATAGACTTATAGCTCTTTATACTTTCTTCTCTTATAACATAGATTTGTAAATCACTTTTCAAAGTTCAAAAATCCATCTTTTATTTATACAAAGTCAAACCTCTTATATTTACTTTCTTCAGGCTTTAACCAACTTCCATACTTCACAAATGGTTCAAAAATCCCCTATAGCCTCTATATACCTTTTAATTTTTCCTTGCAACCCTTTTTTCTTTTTATCCAAATCTTTTCAGAACCCATTACTCAGAATGAACTTCTTACATATTCCCTTAATATCCTGTTCCATTATTCTTTTCCATAAACTCTTTTATTGACCAGTCAAGAAAAAATAATTTTAGGGACAATTTCAATTTCTACTAGGTCCCTAATAAGTATAATTTGCCAAATCAGCAAGTAAAACTCTTTTAGACAATCAGACCAGAAAACATACAATAGGAAATAAGAGAAAATAATAGAACCCGTTCTTTCCCCAAAACAACACGATTCTCGGGAAAATTTCCTATGGTGCCCAAATCATGAATTTTTGGAAAAAGGAAAAGATCCAATTTTGAAAAGAGAAAAAGGAAAGAGGATTGGCCAATCAGAACATAAAGATATGAAGGCAGATCTGACCAGGCAGAGATGGCTAAGAGCTTCCCTCTGCCTGTATTTTAAAACAAACACAAATAAAACTCAACAAACAGAATCAGAGCACTTTGAACCAGAGAGGCCCCTGAACTCTGGGGAAAACCCCACCTAGCTCTCACATTAGAGAAAATACATAGAACATTACATTTATCACAATGCATTTTTCCATAGAAAGGTATTAACATATTTAACACTTCTTGATTGTAACTAGTATAATTTTTGAGAAGGCAAACAGTCACTCAAAAATCTCTCAGCCTAATTGGAATATCCCCTGTACCCTTTCTTCAAATAGAGTAAACCAAATAACTTTTTTTTTTTTTTAGCTGCAAGGCAATGGGGTTAAGTGGCTTGCCCAAGGCCACACAGCTAGGTAGTTATTAAGTGTCTGAGACCGGATTTGAACCAAATAACTTCTTTTTAAAGGGGAAAAATCTTAAGTCTTTTCTGAGGGTAGGGTGGAATCTTCAGTTTTTAAATCCTCACTTTACCCATAATTTTCTGTAATAACTAACATTATCAGAATCTATATTGATAAACTCCTGAAGTTATAATGTTACAATATCATTCTGGTAAAAGTTCAACAATTTAGTGTCCCCTTATTTCTTTTATCTATTTATTTTTGGCATTATTTAGTACCCAAATTATATACTTTAGTATTAACCTGACTCTCTTGTCTTTTTGGAATATACTTCTCCAAAACTTTCTTTTTTTGGGGGGGGGCGGTTTGCAAGGCAAATGGGGTTAAGTGGCTTGCCCAAGACCACACGGCTAGGTAATTATTAAGTGTCTGAGATCAGATTTGAACCCAGGTACTCCTGACTCCAGGGCTGGTGCTTTATCCACTGCGCCACCTAGCTGCCCCTAAAACTTTCAAATTAAAATAGCATTTCCTTTTATGATTTCTTTATGTAACATATTTATTAATAGACACTGTCTTTCCTGATTCTTTTAACTCCAAATAAATTTCCTTTTTATTTGTTTATCCAAATCTTCATGAACTAATTTTCTTTCTCTGGCTAGTGCTATTTCTAAAAATATTCTTTGTGCTAAACTTCAAGGTTGAAAAATAAGAGCCAGAATTGTAAAACAGACAAGCCACAGAGAGGGAGAAGGAGAGGGGAAACATTCTGGCAGAATCATAGTGAAGAAGTGGGGAAAAGAAAAATTCAACAGCATTTTATCATGTTAATATTCATTTATCTGTTCACAAAGTGTTCTCCCATCAATGTAGATTCAAAGTACCTTTTAAGCACAATTCTTTCCTTGGAAACCATGGAGAACATCATAAACAGTCTGTAAAGACATATCTATTTGTTTTTTCATAATTTCTAAGCCCTTCTCTTTAGCCAGTTTCTTCAAAATATTTATGTCCTGCCCTGCTTCTTTAGTTCTATAAAAAGTTCATTCCCTATTATACCCTCTGTACCTGCTTGGAAAATAAAAGTAAAAAGCTGATGCCACCATCAGCTATCCCCAAGCCTTCCCCCAACTTTAATCATCCTGGGGTTATCACAGCCTTAGCAGGAGGTTTTCTTCTCTTGAAAGACTATCTCAGCTTCGGGATGGCTTCAAGTCCACTGCACCTGCCCCACATAAGGGTGCCAAATGTTGAGTTCCCCTGTCTAGCATTCAGCTCAGGAGAGAAAAAGAAACACACATACACTTGGGTGGGGGGGTACTAGAAGGACAACTAGTAGAGCCAGTTTATTGAAAGTATCAAATAATTCTTTTAGAAGAAAACCACAAAATTAGCATACAGGATAAAAACAATGACGTAACTGTATTTTGGGCAGGATGTAACTTAGCAGGATGTAACTCAGGTCAAGAAGTTCCAGAACAGGGCTATCAACAAGTGAGGCCACGAATGATGCAGTTGTTTTTTTTTTTTTTTTTTTTTTATCAAATCAGAGTTCTTCGGAAAGTCTTCAGTTCAAGGGTCACCAAAGTTTAGGTCTTTTAGTCATAACTGACCTCTAACCCAAACTTGCTTGAATGGCAATCAACACTTTCCCAAAGTCTAAAGCACCTGATTGTCTAGGTCCCATGTCAAATTGGACCTTTCACTGATTGACTCTAGCCTTGTACCTTCCCCTTCATTGCTATGCATATAAATAGCCAGTCTATCAAAACAATTCATTTTCTCCTAATATCAGGATATGGGCTAGCCATTGCTTTTCTGACACCTGCTGGAGATTTGGGATAGTGCAGTTGAGATTCTTCCCAAAGCTTTTGGTTGTTTGGGTTGGTTTGTTTGGTTGGTTGGTTGCTCTGGGTAGGGTAGAGAGTTGTTTGTTTCACCAGCAGAATGATTTCTGGTGTGGAAACTCCCTCCTGTAGTCCAGATGGGCAATTCCTCCACAACTTGTTCTAAGAGAGTTTCAGGGTGACCCTGAGAGGATCTATCTCCCAAAGTTCCATAGATAGGGGATATCAGAGGTCAGATTTTCCTGACTCTGAAGTTACCCCCTCCTCACTAAGCCACTTTGTTGGACCACATTATACTAGATATGCAAAGAAACTGAGGAGTCTCAAAAGAAATACAGGATATGACTGTTCCTGGTGCTTGCTCTTGGCAGTCCAGATGTCAGTCAACATTATACATCTGGTACTGCTGTCCAAATGTTACAAGCCTGCCATGTTTGTTTGTTTTGTCACCACACATTGAAATGAAATAGAATAGTGACCCTGAGAAATTAATTTTTTTTCTACTTTTTGAATACTTTTTGTAGATCTTGGCCACCTCTGAGATCCCATAGTACATCAAAGTTACCATTTTGAAAGACACTGGTAGCTGCAAAGGTTTGTTATTAGCTTTTTATTGGCAAGGATTAGTGTATTGGCTTTATCTGCTAATATGGGGTTGGGATAGAGCCTGGAGTTGTAATTTCACTGGCATAGGGAACTCTTATTGAGGAAACTTTCCACCAGTGCTGGTCAGTACCAGGGCTGCTGAATGGTCTTAAATAGTTGTCTTGTCGGATATCCAAAATATCAGAAACTGGAACTGATACAAATATATAGGAACAGTCATCCCCTATAGATAAGTATTCAAAGGATGAAAACAGGCAGTTTTCAAAAGAAGAAAATGCAAGCTAGCAACAACCAAGAATGTTTCAAATCACTAATAAGATGCAATTATTGCAAATTGAAAGAACTCTGAGACTTCATCTTATACATACCAGACTGACAAAATGAAGAAAATGTCAAATTCTTGGATAGGCTATGGGGATAGGCAGTTAGTCAGACAATCAACAAACATTTATTAAGCTTTTACTATGTTCCAGGTCCATAGGGATACCTTCAAAAAGGAGAGACTGTGTACATGTGTAGTTATGTACATTAGATATAAAGACTAGTAAAAAGGTGATACTGGAAGGGAAGGGACTAGAAACTGAGGGGACCAGAAAAGGGGGCTTTTGAACTAAGTCTTAAAGAAAATCAGGGATTCCTTCTTAGAGACAAAGGTATGGAGGGAGAGCATTTCAGGTATGGGGACCCATGAATGCAGGAGGAACAGAAACTAGGCCAATATGGTTGAACCAGACAGTGGATTAATTCACAAGAATTAAGGTAAGAAAGGACCAGGTTGTAAAGGGGTTTAAATGTCCAACAGAGGACTTCTGATTACAGTGGTTATAAGGAGTCTCTGGACTTTGAGTAGAAGTGAACTTGCATTTATTAAGCTTCTTCTGTGTAGCAGATATTATAATAATTGCCTTACAAATATTACCTCTTTTAGTAAGGGGTAGGGAGGTGACATGTTCTGAACTGGACTTTAGAAAAATCCTTTGGGAGTGGCTAGGTGGTACAGTGGATAGAGCACCGGCCCTGGAGTCAAGAGTACCTGAGTTCAAATCCGGTCTCAGATACTTAATAATTACCTAGCTGTGTGGCCTTGGGCAAGCTACTTAACCCCATTGCCTCGCAAAAACCTTTAAAAAAATCCTTTGGCAGCTGAATGGAGGATGGACTGGAGGGAGAGGAGACACTTGAAATCAGAAGGTTCTTTTAGTAGTACAGATAAAAAGTGATGAAGGCCCAAGCCGTGTGATTAGAGGAAAAGGAAATCTGTGGAAGGAAAGCTTGGAGAAATGACAAGATATATAACTGAAAGGGAAGCACAAAGGATGACACCAAGATTAGAAGACTTGGTTGGGAGAAGGCTGAACATGTTGAGTTTGAGATGTCTATAGAACAACCAGTTTGAATATAAAGACAATTGACAGTTTATAGCTATTGCTCAAGGAGCATAATATTGAATATGGCCTCTGAGGTTACTTCTAGTTAGAGATCTATGGTCAATGAGTCCATGAATGAGGCTCCATTTTATTAGGGGCAGATGTGATATCAAAGTCCTTCTCAGCTCTAGCTTTGAAATGTTTTGACCTTTCACCTGATCATTTGCTTCCTCAGTATTCCTCTTCCCTTAAGTGAGTTTTCTCCTCCCCATCCAATTGTATACATACCTTCTCCCTAGGTGCTTTTCCCTCCCTTAAAGACATCTGGACACCTAGTCCAACCTTCTCATTTTTACAGAGGAAGAAACTGAGGTCCAGGGAGGGTAAGTAACTTAGAGATCTAGAACTAGAAGGAACCCCAGAGGTCATTGAATCTAATACCCTCATTTTAAGACCAATGGAGAAGGGATTTGCCACAAGGTCACACAGGTAGTAAGTGACAGAGCTAGGATTTGAATACTGATTCCAAAGTATTCCAAAAAACCAAGTAAGGAACATTGGAAATGAAATTAACCAACCTTCTAGTGCTTTGACTCTGGCAATCTGTAACTTCAAGGACTTTTGTAAAACTATTTGGGTCAATCTCATTTTATACTCTTCTTATAGGTTCTGCAATTTAACTTTATGCAATTTGTCAACCACAGTGAGTAGCAACCAGGGGAAACTTCTTTTGTCCATTTTCAGGTTATGATTAACTTACTACTCCATAAGAGTCAGTAGTCCATTTCCTTTTGTCCTTGTGCCCAGGTTCAATGACCTAGGAAAGTCCCTTGGTTAGGGGAAGTTTATAACTACTACAGAATGCTCATCTTCTTCCCCTGTTCCCTTGAGTATTTTCTTCAAAATGTTCATCCCAGTAATGAAATATTAATGCACTGCAAGAAATATTGAAAGGGATCAATTCAGAGAAGACTGGGATGTATAATATAACATGAACTGATGCAAAGCAAAGTAGGAAGAAATGAGATGACAATTTATACAATGAGTACAACACTGTAATGAAAAACAGTCTTGTAAAATTTAGATTAATACAATGACTAACCATAACACCAGAGAACTAATTAAAAATGAAATAATGTTAATGATGATGATGATAACATTTATAAAACACTTTAAGGTTTGCAAAGCACACATATATCTCATACTACCCACCTCCTAAGAGGTGATGAACTCAGCGTGCAGAATGAGATATTTTCAGATGTGGCTAATGTGAGAATTTGTCTTACTTGATTAAACTTAATTGTTACAAGGGAGGATTTTTTAAAAAGTGTGGGGAAAGGAAGTTTAATGAAAACAATTATTCAGCAGGGAATAAAGAAGAAAAGAGAGTTAATGAAATTTCTTAAAATGTATAGAAGGACAGAAGAAAGTTCAGAAGGAGGCAGACAAACAGGACAGCCTTGAAACTAGACTTTTCAAATTATTATATACTTTTTAAAAACAAGCTACAAGGGGCGGCTAGGTGGTGTAGTGGATGAAGCACCAGCCCTGGAGTCAGGAGTACCTGGGTTCAAATCCAGTCTCAGACACTTAATAATTACCTAGCTGTGTGGCTTTGGGCAAGCCACTTAACCCCGTTTGCCTTGCAAAAACCTAAAAACAAAAACAAAAAACCCCACAAAAAACACAAAACAAAACAAGCTATAAGTAATAGAGAATCATGGTTTCATATTTTTGCTATTCATTCATGTTCAGACCTCATTTGGTGTTGCATTGATAAAGATATCCAAGTGGTTTGCCATTTGCTTCTCAACAACAACAGCAGCAGCAACTATATGTGGTCTCATGTCTACTAATTCAGAGCTAAAAAAAATAATAAAGTCCATATGCATCTATAAGAATGCCCTTTCTGGGGCAGAGTCAAGATGGCGGCAGGAGAAGAGCCTCTGTTAGGTGCTCTCTCTAAAATATTTCAAGAATCTTAAAATTATGACTCTAACTAAATTTTCAAGAGACAGAACGCACATAAAGATTCAGTGAGTCCTGCCCCATCACTTTAGCATCCAAAGGCCTGACATAACAAAAGGCCAGAAGCATCTTCTGTTCAATCCTTCCCTATCCCCAGTCCTGCACTTTAACCTATTGCTAACATAAACCTACCGAGACCCCCAAGCAATTCCTAGCCCATTCCTCTTGCCATGTTTCATTGCAGTTCAATGACATATACTCATATAGACTTTTAGTGGGGCAAATATGTAAAAGTTTAGAACTATTACAGGAACACAGTGTATGATTACCACTAATCAATAATAAAAACATGTTTTCTGAAAAAAAAAAGATTCAGTGAGGCAATTCTCTAGCCCAAGGTAACCTGGAAAATAGTGGAAAAATTCTGTTCCATGGGCTTAAAGGGGTGGCCCTACCAGAGTGAAGAAATTTCAGCCTTCCAGGAACAGCCCCAAGGCTCCTGGCAGCAGAAGAAATTTCTTAACCTGCACCCCCAGGGAGGACCAAGCATAACTTGGAAGATCAGCAGGGAGACCTCTGCCAGAATGAGCATGAAGCCCAGGCCCTGAGCACAGTCATGGTGTGGCTGTGGCAGTCAGCATGGCTGGCAGCCCAGCTCCAGGAACCAGAGGAGCCAGCAAGCAGGTGCCTGTAGGCAACTGTGCCCTGAGTGCTCAGCCCACCAAAGGTAAGGGAGTGGAGGGAGATTTGTGAGGTTTGTCCTCTGTCCCTGGAACAGGACTCTAGGGCTCTGATCACATTCAGATCCTGATCACAATCTAGGCCCCCTGTGGCAGAGGGGTGTGCTTGTGGTCATTCACAGACCAGGAGAGAAGTCAGAGCCTCATACACTGAGGTCCTTGTGGGGGTGTCTCAATAAAACTCAAAAGCTCAGAAAGCACCCGCAAACCAGGCATAAGGCTGGGGAAATAAGCAGAAAACAAAAGGAACTGGACCATTGGCAAATACTTTGTCTGTGATCCAAAGGAGGATCAAAATATTCAATCTGAAGATGAGGAAGCACAAGCTCCAGCATAGAAAGACTCCAAGAAAAATGGAAGTTGGGCTCAGGCTATGACAGAGATCAAAAAGGGTTTTGAAAATCAAGTAAGGGAGATAGAAGAAAAATTGGGAAAAGAAATGAGAGAGATTCAGGAAAGACATGAAAAAGAAGCCAGCAGTTTAATCAAGGAGATCCAAAAACGTGCTGAAGAGAATAACATGTTAAAAACCAGCTTAGGTCAAATGGATAAAACAGTTCAAAAAGTTATTGAGGAGAAGAATGCTTTAAAAAGCAGCAGATGGAAAAAAGAGATAAGAAAGCTCTCTGAGTAAAACAAATGCTTCAGATGTAGAATGGAGCTAAAGGAAGCTGCTGACTGCAAGAAATCAAGATACAATACTTCAATACAAAAAGAATGAAAAATTAGAAGAAAATGTGAAACATCTCATTGAAAAAACACCTGATCTGGAAAACAGATTCAAAAAAGATAATTCAAAAATTATTGCAATACCTGAAAGTCATGATCAGGAAGAGAGCGTTGACTTCATTTTTAAAGAATTCCTACAGGAAAATTGCCCTGATATGCTAGAAGCAGAGGGCAAAATAGAAATTGAGAGAATCCACCTGGAAAGAGATCCAAACAAAAAAAACAAGCTCCAAGAATATTATAGCCAAGTTCCAGAACTCCCAAGTCAAAGAGAAAATATTACGAGCAGCCAGAAGGACACAATTCAGATATCGTGCAGTCAGGATCACACAGGACGTAGCAGCAACTACATTAAGGGCTCATAGAGCTTGGAATATAATATTCTGGAAGGCAAAAGAGCTAAGAATGCAACCGAGAATCAATTACCCAGCAAAACTGAACATCCTCTTCCAGGGGAAAAGATGGACTTTCAATGAACCAGGGGAATTTCAAATGTTCCTGTTGGAATGGCTAGAGGTGAACAGAAGGTTTGATCTTCAAATACAGGACTCAGATGAAGCATAGAGAGTGAAGGAGAGGGGGAAAATATGAGGGGCTTAATGATGATGAACTGCATGTATTCCTGTATAGAAAAATGATTCTGATAATATTCATATGAATCTTCTCATTTAATATAGCAGGTAGAAGGCGGTTTTATAGATGATACACAGGAAAGGGCTGAATTTGAAGAGATAATATATTCTAAAAATGGAGTCATTGGCTAAAAGGGAAATGTACTGAGAGTAAGAGAGAGGTGGAATAGGATAAGATATTTCATATAAAAGATATTTTTTTTTGCAATGAGCTTTTTCAATGATATGGAAGGGGGGGAGGCAAGAGAGAATAAGGGAACCTTCACTCTCCTCAGAGATGATTCAGAGAGGAAATAGCATACACACTCAATAGGGTATAGACATCTAGAGTAAAAAGGATAGAAGGGGGATAGGGGAAGGGGAGGGGATGTGTATGATAGAGGAGAAGGTAGTTCATAGGAGAGAATAGTCAGATATAACACATTTTCTTTTTTACTTTTTGCAAGGTGCTGGGATTGGGTGGCCTGTCTGGGACCAGGGAGCCGGGTGGTTGCTGGGTCTCTGGGTTGGTCTTCTGCACCACTCAGCTACCCTACAGCACATTTTAGAAGAGTGACAGAGTGAAAGGAGAGAGAAAATGTAATAGATGGTAGTGGGGAGGAATGGATGGAGGGAATTACAATCAGCAACAGCAACTGTGGAAAAATATGGAAGTAACTTCTGTGATGGACTTATGATAAAGAATGTGATGCACCCAAGATAGAACACAGACTGAAACACATTTTTTTCTCTTTCTTTTACTTTATTTCTCATTTCTCATTTCTCTCTATATTTTTGTGGGGGAGGGGGTATTATGTTTACTCTTAAACAAGAATACTTTAGTAATATATAAATAAAGTCATATTAACCAAAAAAAAAAAAAGAAAAGAAACTAGGAGGGATGGGAATTCAGGGAAGCCTGGAGGGATTTGCATGAACTGATGCTGAATGAGATGAGCAGAACCAGAAAAACACTGTACACCCTAACGGCAACATGGGGGTGATGATCAAACTTGATGGACTTGCTCATTCCATCAGTACAAGAACCAGGGACAATTTTGGGCTATCTGCAATGGAGAATACCATCTATATCCAGAGTAAGAATTGTGGACTTTGAGCAAAGACCAAAGACTATTACCTTCAATTTAGGGAAAAAACCCTTATGTTATTATTAATTTTGTTATCTCTTATACTTTATTTTTCTTCCTTAAGGATATGATTTCTCTCTCCTCACATTCAATTGAGATCAGTGTATGCCATGGAAACAATGTAAAGACTGGCAAATTGCCTTCTGTGGTGGGTGGGGGGAGGGAAGCAAGAATGGGGGAAATTGTAAAACTCAAAATAAATAAAATCTTTCTAAAAAAAGAGACCAACATCAACCAAGGAAGAAGAGGGGGAGTGGTGAAGAATATTAAAAGAAGCAGTAAAGTTAAGAAATATGAAGAACTGAGCAAAGGCCAGTGGGACCAGTAATTAAAGTATCACTATTATCTTCAGAGAAAGCCTTTCAATTGATGGTTGGGGTCACAAGGGCTTGAGAAGTGAGTGGGAGGTGAGAAAATGAAGGCAATGACCTTGATTTTCGAGAAACATGGCTCTGAAAGGTAGAAGTTGGAGGAGGGAGAGAGCCTAGACCTGTTTGTAAGAAACCAGAAAGGAACCAGAGCATAAGGAAAGATTGAAGATGAAAGAGGAAGGAATGACCTGGGCAAGCTTCTAGAGAAGACAGGAGGAGTTGGGACAAGAATACAACCAGAGACTGGAGTAAAGCAGGAAAGAGTAAGGGACCAGAAAGAAGAATTTCAAGGTGTGGAGTAGGGGCAAAGAGTGAACTCTTTGGGAAAATAGGACATGGGAATACTGTAAAGAGGGAGTGGCAAGGAGGTGACATACAGGACAAAGGAAAGGACATTATGGAATAGCTGCAGTGTGGAGGACAGGAAAGAACCAAACAGGTAGTTCCTGACTTTGAAGGGCTGGAGGTGAGGCATACCTCTCAACCCTAATTACCTGTGGGACCTTGGGCAAATCATTTAAGCACTCCTGGATCTCAGTATACTAATCTGTAAAATGAATGAGTCAGACTTGATGATCCCTTTCAGCTGTATAATCCCCTTTATGACTTTGAATAAGTTGTTTCCCTTCCCTGGACCTCAGTTTCCTCTTCTATTAATAAGGGAGTTGGGTTAATGGTCTCTGAAGTCTCTGTTAGCTGTAGGAGCCTGTGACAAAGTCCTGGAGAATGTCCACTCTTTGGGGATAAAACAATCTAGATTGAAGAAGTGGGAAATAATTGAGAAAGAGTTCCAAAGGCAAGGTGAAAGGGATTTAAGAAGAGAGTATAGATTCTAGAGAATGAGGAGAAGTAGTAGAAGGAAGGAGCTTTTGTCTTAGTAGCTTCTGGATGACAGAGGTAAGGAAAGCAGGGCTGGAAGCTGGCCCACCCTAGATATAGTTGTTTGGGGCCCCTGCCCATGGAACCCAGTGAAGATTGAGCCTGGAGCAAGGTAGACAGTGCCATCAGCTCTCACTACTGGTCAATCTGTAAGCAAAGAAGACTCAGGTAGGGGTGGGGGAGGAGAAACAGGCTTCCAACTAGCCAGGATGTTCTACATTTGTCTCTAGAGGTAGTGGGGACCAGGTGCAGGCTCTGGTATGCTATAGTAGTCGTAGCCATCAAGAGTAAATAGTAATGGGTCAGTTAGATAGCATTGCAGTGGATAGGGCATCAACCCTGGATTCAGGAGGACCAGAGTTCCAATCCAGTCTCAGACACTTGACATTTCATGAACAAGTTCATGAACTTGGGTGAGTCACTTAATCTCATTGCCTTGCAAAAAAACAAAAGGACAAGTTTTACAGGAAGAATCTAATCCAATTGAAGGAGTATTCAAGGACACCTTGATCTGTGCTGATCTGGTTAGAGTTCACCTTTTGGGAGCATGTGGTGAGCTGAGCTGGGCTCCCTTCGCTACTCTAGTGATCCATGTGACTCCCAAACATGTAGTGGGTACTCACTATGTACTAGAAATAGGGGATGCGGGGACAGCTAGGTGATGGGAGCAGCTAGGTGGTGCAGTGGATAGAGCACCAGCCCTGGAGTCAGGAGGATCTGAGTTCAAATCTGGCCTCAGACATTTAATATTTACTATGTGTTACCTTGGGTAAGTCACTTAACCCATTGCCATAAATAAATAAAAAAATTTTTATTTATTTATTTTTAGGTTTTTGCAAGGCAAATGGGGTTAAGTGGCTTGCCCAAGGCCACACAGCTAGGTAATTATTAAGTGTCTGAGGCTGGAGTTGAACTCTGGTCCTCCTGACTCCAGGGCTGGTGCTCTATCCACTGTGCCACCTAGCTGCCCCCAATTTTTTTTTTAAAAAATCAGAAATGGGGGATGCAAAGAAACTGGAATATGAAGTTATTGTTTGCATATATGTCCCTAGTGTCTAGTACAATGCTTGGACTGACGAGCTAACTTGTTGCTTAGGGGTGTATGAGTTTTCAGGGAGGATTGGTCCCTCTGAAGTGAGGTCTGCTGAACCCTTTTTAGGGCTGCTCCTCTACCTTTGATGTTCACCTACTATTGCCCATGATAGTTCTGATGTGTGTCTAAACATCTGGCAAGAGTCAGGTTGAATAGAGACATACACATAAGGTCATGATACAAACTCTATTACCTTTATTCTTTGATACTCAGACTTTTATAACAAAACTTATCTCAGACATGACAGGTTAGATTAAACCCTGCTGCATCACTCCCTGGATATAATCTACAATTTTTATCCTTTGAAAGTCCATAGACTTCCTTATTAGAAAGTTTCCTACATACCTCTAGCTCCGCAGATGTTTAGGTTAGGGTTCACTGGTGAGCCAACAAATTCATTTAATGAGCAAGAATATATGCATATCTCTGGTGGCCAAGGTCACCAAAAATATGTGTATTTCACTCTCAGGAGCTGGCCCTCAACAACCTACTACTCAACTTTTACCTGGGGCTCCAAGAAGCTGTAGTATGTGCAGTAGCCACACCCAAGGAAAGCTACCTCAGCAGATGGATTAAACCAGGTTAATAACCTGTCAGTGAATTAGGGGGATGTCTACCCCAAGCATATGAATATTCCCCCTGAAGGAATGGGTGGGTGAGAATAAATTGTTCTAATGATCATGATGGCAGCTGAAGTGGTCTTGGTCAGACATGGAAGAAGTTAAAGTCATCCATTGTATCCTGGGTCATCTTGACTTCTGTCCTGCCATTGGACTTGGATGACTCTAGAAAACAGAATGAAACTGACAATTTAGAGTTCTCTGCTTCACTCAAATCTAATTCATCTGCAAGTCAAGGCTCATGCAGGATGTCACTGATTCTCTTTGAAAACAAAGGACAAACCACAACAACTTGCTGGTTGATTGAATAATCAACAAAAGAAAAAGTTTGTTCCCTGGAGGAGCCTACTTTCTATAACAGTATTGATATAGAGCTGTAAGGCTGGAAAGTGCTTTGTATAGGTAGAGAGAGATAGAGATAGATGTTATTTCATACACCTGTGAGGTGTATGCTATTATCATCATCCTCATTTTATAGATGAGGAAACTGAGGCTGCGAGAGTAAAAGCAACTTGCCCCATGGTCTGAGGCAGAATTCAAATTCAGGTCTTCCTAATACCATATCCAGAACTCTATCCTCTGTGCTACCCAGCTAGGGGACAAAGCACACCAAAAGTTAAATGTTGACACATTCTTTGACATAAAATGCTTTAACAGGTCACTAAGTGGCATTGTGGATAGAGAGTTAGCCCTGAAATCAGGAAGAATTAGTTCAGACTATGCCTTAGTCTGGGACTCTGGGCAAGTCACATGCCATTTCTTTGTCTCAGTTACCTCATCTGTAAAATGGGGGCAATCATAGCCCCTACCTGCCACGTTGATTGTGAGAACTAAATGAGATAACATTTATAAAACAAATTTGTGCCATCTGAATTATTTTTTGAGGAAAGGACTGTAGTTATACTTGTTCTCATTTTATAGATGTAGAATTTGAGATTAAGAGACATCAAGTGGCCCGTGGCCCACCAGCTGGAGTGTTGAAGGTGCAGTGTTAATCCAGATTTTCATGACTCCAAATTGAGCATACATCTTCACTACCCCACAGTGCCTCTTTGCCCAAGAATAAACAGGGCCATCCCAGGGAATAAGGCATGCTAGACAAGGCTGAAAACAGAAGGACCTTTCACTGTTATGTTTAAGAGAGGGCCACATGGCCTAATTGGGTCAGCCATCCAAGGGAATGGGAGACAGGGTTTCACACACACACACCTACACATAGACACAAACACATACACCCCCCCCCCCACACACACACACATACCCTTCAATGGGCCCAGGACTGACTTTCCAAAAACTAGGGCAGTCCACCTCCCTCATTGAGTCTGGGACTGATTACCTTAAGGCCTAACTAGGAAAGAGATTTACTACCTGACAGCCTTCAACACAATGATATTCATGTCACAGCAGAGAAGCTTACCAAAGAGGCTGCTCCCAGGATCTAGACCCAACTTCTACTGGGACTCCTGGGGGTCAAACTTTAGACCTCTCTAGGGTCAAGGGCACTCAAAGATCAGGGTTGTTTATGTGTTTTATAGGAAGAGGAAAGGGACCTCCTTACCCCTGGGGTCACATGTAAAGAAATATCAGTCCAACAAAGAAATTGGACATTTCTAGTTTAGGTTAGTTCAAGTCCACTGGGGGATATACTGCTTCTGTCTCCCCAAACTGTGTAGGGGCATTTGTGACTACCTCATTATACTAGCATAGAAATTTCTAGATATGGAGGAATGGGTCTCAAACTGCTTCAGTTTTTGTTTGTTTTTTTAGTTTTTGCAAGGCAGTGGGGGGTTAAGTGACTTGCCCTAGGTCACACGGCTAAGTAAGTATTAAGTGTCTGAGATCATATTTGAACTCAGGTCCTCCTGACTCCAGGTCTGGTGCTCTATCCACTGTGCCACCTAGCTGCCCCTGTAAAAATTATTTTCATAAAAGTACTAAAACTTTTTAATTTCTAACACCATAAGTGCTACTAGATGTAACTCAGATAAGTATAGGAGCGGGGGGGGGGCGTTGATTTTTCCCAGTGAAATGAGGAAAGATGGGGATGAGTAAAACTAAGAATGCTGAGGGGTTGGGAAGGGTCCTGAATGGGCTGAGAAGAGAAGACATAAGAAAAGAATAAAGTAGTAGTTCTAGGCCAAGATTACCCAGGAATGGACCTGAACTCCCCCTTGGGGAAGGCTCACTGAGATTGAGATTCACTCACTGCAGCTGAACTATCAGGCAGATCTCCTCAATGCCCTCCCTCTGTTCTCTAATAGGATGGAAGGATGGGAATAAACCAACCCCTTTTCACTTTTCTCTCACTCCACCTTAGATGGGTGTACGAAGCTTTCTAAAGTTGAAAACCCTGTTTGTGTTCCTCTCTAGAATGGCAGAGGAAGTAGGAGGTCAAAGCCCAGCAGGGGGATGGCAGGGAGCAGGGGACCTTCCCTTGCTCTTCCATTCCTCTTTGGTGACTGTTTTACAGTAATACCCTGAGGAAGACTGGATGCCTATTCTCAAACAGTCCCTCCCCCCACCCAAGAAAAACACTTTCTGGGCCCAAGGAGCCTATGGGTTCCAATCCCAATCCATTCCCTACTTTCAGGGTTCATGCCCCCACCATTGGCTAATAAGGAATTGTCCCTATCACTTTAAATTTGGAATGCCCCCAGACAATAGAGAAGGGTAGGGGGGAAACTACAATATTTCCTTTTGTACTAATCTTGCACCCCTAGACAAGAGACCTGGCTCAGTCTGGGACAGGGAGCATTGATATCACTCCTCTACTTGGCCCCATTTCCTGGCTCCTTGGGTTTATGGCCACTTCCTAGCCAAACCACTAGGGGGTATTGACCCCAGCCTATGGACCCCAAGATGCCCCTCCTCACCCTGACCATGCTAACTATGTGTATATATATATTCTATGTATATGTATATTAAACTTGCGCTGCCGTGTTTGCCCTTTTGTGTTTTCTAGCAATAACTTACTGTCTAGGTCAGACCAGAGAGCTTGTGGAAAGTGGGGTAGACGGAATTGGGGAGGCATTGAAGGGCTACTACACAGGAGAGTTAACAAAAACATGTTCAAGCCTAGTGTTGATTTAGGGTAAGTTTTGTATTTGATACTTCTAGGGAAGGAGTAAGAGTAGAAAGAAAGTGAGAGGGTTATGCAAGTTATTGGAAAAAGGAAAAAGCCAGAGGGCTAGCGGTTACTCTTAAATACTCCAATCTCTTATACCCACTTCCCTGTCCTACCACTGCTGGAGATACCTGCCTTAACAAACACTTCTATACACTCCTCGGTTTTGCCTTAAGGATCTTTCTGAGACCCCTTAGTCCTATCTGGCTTTTCCCCAGGAGTTAAGGGGACACCAGCTCCTTTTCCCCAAAGCAAAAGAAATTGGTGGGATTGGGGAGAGAAATGAATTCTTCCTTCTTATGCTAGGGGGTATATACTGTTAGGGTAGGAGAGGTATATCACCCCACCCTTAGCTGAGAAGGAAGGGAACAATGGCAGGGATAGCTTAGTTTTAAAATTCCCTGTGCCTTGGTTTCTCTTTACATTAAAAAAAATACTAACCTACCCTCCCATTATCCTGCACTGCAGTGAGGGTCTCCTTTTTTTCCCTGTGCCCCCCCCATCTGCAATGTACACAACCTTGTTCTAACCCTGGAATAAAGGTCATTGAACTGAAAAAAAATCAAGTATAGACGTTTTTGCCATGTTCTAATAGCAGCTAGGTTAGTGTACAGCTTTGGCATCTGTTGTCAGTCATATATTACTATAGTCTTTTTAGAAATATAAAGAGAAAATATATTTTCAGTTAAGGATTCTTGATTCATTTTTAAATATTAGTAAAAGGTTAAAGCCACCTTATTTGTAAATTGATTATTGGATACTCTATGTTCAAAAGTGATAATCAAATGTATATACTACAAGCTCAAATTAATTCAGCCAATCTTGAATCAGTCCACTTTTGCAGTGGAATCCTCAATTTTATGGAAGTTTATTTTGTCAAGAGGGACAGTAATGGAGAATGAATGGATGAATAAGATGTCAAAAACAAAACTAGGTTCATTTCAATTTGTAACTGAATTTTCTGTGTGTAGCAACATGACAGTAGGCAAATCAAATTGTAAATTGGCATGATCTAAAAAGTTCCAGAATTTTATTTTCTACGACGAAAATTTGAGTTTTGACCTGTTTAAAATTTGGTGTTCAGATATTTCTTTTACCAGAAAGGAAGATACAGCAGCCGTAATTATATGGATGAGTCTGGTCGTCGACAGATTCCCAGAGATACAGAAGAACACTGTATTTCTCCAGAAAAAAAGGAGAAATAGACCAGGATTTTATGTTATTGTTTACTCTCTCCCTCTTGAGGTTTTTTTAATTTGTACAGATTATTTAATCAAAGGGAACTTTCCCCTTTTGATCTCTGTAAATGTCATCCATCCTTATGCTCCCTCATAGTGAGACCTCGTTTGTTGCCTGCCCAATTCTGCTAAACAATTCTAGGTCTCTAAGAGATGCTATTTTCCCCTCCAATATGTCCCTCATTTTTTTTCTACACCTCTTTAGTTGACATCAGCTGTGATCAAAATGGGGGAATGTAAAAGTATAATAAGTTTCTCAAAACTATATTCCCGGTAAAAAGACTGATTTTGGGAGCATACTCACTCTTCACACATCAGTAGCCTTGTCGCTCTGTGAGAAGCCAAGACTCCTGCGTATCTCTCCCTGTGTTAATTATAAACTCAGGAAGACAATGATCAGGATGCTGGAAGACTTGTCCTGACAGAAAGTGACAATTCATTAGACAGTATATAGTGTCAGAATGATAGTCTTTGAGGAGCGATTTGGGCAACTTCATATTGCGAAAGCTTTACTGTCAGGTCACAAAAGAGGCTAATACTTTTCCCTGGTCTTTGTTTTTGCATAACTATTTCCTCTCTCTTTCAGTTCAGGGTCATTATTACCTTAATGACCTCAACCTATAGGTTAGAGGCAAGATCTTAGAGAATAAAACTTAAAATGTCTAAATCAATATTTTTTGTCAATTTTGTTTTAACCTCATATTTTAAGGTTTTTGCAATTTTAGGGTTCATACACTATTTCTGGTGCAATATTAAATAATCATGGTGAAAATGGACATCGTTGTTTTACCCCAGATTTTTTGGAAAAGTTTCTAGCTTATCCCCTGTGAACCTTAAAATCTGTAACCTTTAGAATATAGAGTTAACATGACAGAAAAATATAGATTAGACATGAAGTTTTATTCTCTGGGGCTGACCAATAAACTCATAGGTAGAGACAATCTAAGATGGTCACAAAGAAATAGGAATGAATTTTTTTAAAATAAAAACAAAGTATAGAGAAAATAATTAACCTCCTTAGTGGTATAACCATAGAAATTTGCATAATATCGTTACTAGAAACTGATCTACAAAGATTATCATCTCTGAACAATTAATATCTGAACTCTGGCTATCTCTTCCTGGGAGGATGGTCTCCTTGTCTCCTGAGAATTGTCCTCCAGGTTTGGTGATTAACATAGGAGGAAGACTTTTGGAGTCTTAATTTTTAACTTGGAAACAAGATGACCCATATGAAGTCAAATATTCTCTAAAGGAAGTTAATTTTCTATCACAATGAGAAATTATTCTCTCACACCCCATTATAGATAACACTTACTGATGCTTTTACATAGCTATTACTTCTCATTTTAAGGAAAACTCCTCTTATTCCTTCATTTTCCAGTGTTTTTCATAGGAATGAATGTTGATTATATTTTGTCAAAAATTCCACCTCTCTTTGATGCAGGGGAAAGATGAAGAGAATTGTGAATGAAACAGAAAGAATTTGGGTGGAGATGTAAATTGACTCTTGAGATCTAAATTGACTTGTAGAGAATTATGATTGTAACAGAAACAAATCTTGGATGGAGACCCTCCCCATTCTTAATGTACCATTGATTCATTGTTTAATGTAAAATTTTTATCCTGATTCCCTTAGGCTTTACCCTCTACCTAATTCCGGTCCAGTATAGGGGAAGGGAGTTCACCTTTTGCCCTCTTGATGAGAGGCAAGACATAAAAACCTGAGCTTGAGTCCAGCTTGGGGCTACAGTCTTCTCTGACAATGGCACAGCCAACACTACTTGGTTGTTCTGTTCTCATTTTCTCTCTCTCTCTCTCTCTCTCTCTCTCTCTCTCTCTCTCTCTCTCTCTCTCTCTCTCTCGCCCTTCCTATGTCTTGTAAACTTTTCAATAAATTTTTGTTTTATTTCCACCCTTGCTTTCCCAAGTCTGAATTCCTCATAGGCAGAACAGAACCTGGGTAGCCAGCAGCTACATATTGAGAAACACATGATTTTTGTTGTTTGTTATTAATATATTGATAGTTTTCCTACTATTGAACCAGTCTTGCATTCCTGATATAAATTGGGCTATTTTCTTTAAATTTGTCCTTTGCTTTCTAAATGTTTAGATTATTTTGTTTCAGAAATCTTTTACTCTCCAGTCCTTTTCTCATGAACTCTGTTGAAGCCCAACAGGTAGTCTTCCCTTGTTTTTTTAATAGGAGGGGCTTAATACTACTCTGCCTGAGGCCCTCATGATCTATTAGGGACAGAGAGCTTCAAAACCCAAAGGAACCCCCAACTTGTGAATCAATTACAAGACTCATGGGTATTTCCTTTGAAGGATAAAAATAACAGACCACTGTGGGAATCATGTAATCAAAGTGCTGACCAAGAGTCAAAAGGGAATTCTTGTTTCCTGATCCCCCCATTGTCTTTCACTCATGGGGGCACAGCAAGGAGAGGGGCAAATTTTCACAAAGCCACCTCTGCTCTGCAATTGAATGCCTTGGGTTCCCAACAATTTAATGCCTAGTGTTCCCAACAAAACAAATGAAAGCAGACAGAAGACCAGAAGGAATCCCAACAAGCAGTACAGTCAAAAAAAATTACATACTGATTTATTATATACTTAAAAAGAAAAGCAAGTTGTACAAAATTAGACACTTCCAGTTTTGAATACAATCACCTGTCCAACATCGATGGAAATGTTCATTTTAGTTGTGATTTGTCAGAATAAAAAATGAAAGAGAAGAAAAAGTCAATGCCTTGACATGCCCGATTTTTCAACAATTCCCTTCATTGGCCAGTTTTTTTTTCCTGTTCCAATCAAAGACAACTGGAGTATTGTTTCCTTCACTAGTTTCTTATATTTTTATCTCCCTTAGTGTCAAAGAACTATCCTCCTTTCAACTATCCTCATATCAAGCACTGGTATCCCATCAATCTGACATTTTCCTCTCCCCCAGCTATTCAAAATGGTGCAGGGAACAATGAGCACAGGGAGCATTGAGATCAGTTGGAGACAAATTTTGTAAATCTTTTGTTAGTTTTGTTAAGGGAATCTTCCTTTATTTTCTAATTTGGACCACAGCCCAAGGGCCTGACCTTCAATTTGATCTGGATTACATTCTCTTTTGGTCCAGGCAGCCAGGGCCCACAGGTGCTGGAAACATGTGTAAAACCACCCATAAGTGACCCCTTCCCAAAAGGCAAAATCTCTAGACTTGGATCACTCCCAAGTCACCACCCCTCCCATGGACCCTGAGGGAGAATTTAAGGAGATTTGGGGAAGGGCTCACTCTTTCATACCTTTCCAGACTCCTGTTGAGTCTTGGCAGCAGGTCTGCCAAGATCAATTAGCAATCCATGTGGCCTTTTCTTTAATCTCTACTTAAGTTTTCTATTACTTTCTTTTGTGTTGTAACTTCTTTAATAAATCTCGATTTTTCTTTTATACCTGTATTCCCGGATCTCAAAGTGTGATTCTTCACACTTCTAATGCAAGAGGCAACAAGAATATTCTTTATTCTCTATCCAACTGGGTCCACGCTAAAAAAAAAAAAAAAGCACTCCTCCTTGAAGAACAAAATCCTTTTGACCAGGGTCACATGACCAGCATGTGTCTGAGGCAGCATTTGAATCCAGATCTTCCTGTCTCCAAGATCAGCTCTCTATGTCACAGTTCCTTGTTAGAAATTTTTTTTGGCTTTTGTAAGACAATGGGGTTAAGTGACTTGCCCAAGGTCACACAGCTAGGTAATTATTAAGTTTCTGGGGCTGAATTTGAACTCAGGTCTTCCTGACTCCAGGGTGTACCACCTAGCTGCCTCTCCTTTGTTGGAAATTAAGAATGCTCCATGACATCCTTTTCTCCCCTTAGATTAGCTCTGTAATAGGCTAGGTTGGGCTGGGCTTTTGAGCCTTTCCCCTCTTACCTTACTCTACCATACATAGATCCTATTTGTAAGAACTTCAGATGATAGGAAGAGAATATATTAAAAACTAACATGATTGTATTTTTTTACTTCAAAAAAGACGCAGTGAATGTTTGTATACTTCATGGCATGCTAACTGAAGAACTGAAGGAACCTCAGGATTTATCAAACCTAAATCCTTTATTTTACAGCAGAGAAAACTGAGACTCAGAGAGAAATGACTTATCCAAAGTATCATGGCTAATAAATACCAATCTTTTTGACTATAACACCAAGACTGTGCCATGTTGCCTCATATTAGGCCAACCAGATTAGATATACTGAATAATATCATCACTGTCTATTTGAGCACAAATTATAATAATGACAGCTAAGATTTATGGAGAAGGAGTTTTAAGGTCCACAAAGTACTTTATTTACACTCTCTCATTTCATCCTCACAACAATCCTGGAAAGTAGGTGCCATGATTATCCTCATTTTACAGGTGAAGAAACAGGTATACATTTTTGTCCAATAGTGTCTGACTCTTTGTGACCCCTTGGAACCTACTATCCAGGGGATTTTTCCCCCCAAGGATACTAGAGTGGATTGTCATTTATTTCTCCTGTGGATTAAGGCAAACATAGGTTAGTTATTGCCCAGTGTCATACAGCTAGTAACTGTCTGAGACTGGATATGAACTTAGGTCTTCCTGACTCCAGACCCAGAGTTCTATCCACAAAGCCAGCTAATTGCCCCAAGGCTCAAATAGAAAACCTTTTATTCTAATGGATTCAAAAGTTTGCATTTTCCCTAACACTCTGCCAACCTATCATAGATTCAACTACCTCCTGGTCCTATATTAGAAAAAGGTTTAATTTAAATATTTTATTTGTTTTTCCAACTACAATGTAACTGGTTTTCACCAATCTTTTTTTTTTTTTTTTAGGTTTTTGCAAGGCAAATGGGTTTAAGTGGCTTGCCCAAGGCCACACAGCTAGGTAATTATTAAGTGTCTGAGACCAGATTTGAACCCAGGTACTCCTGACTCCAAGGCCGGTGCTCTATCCACTGCGCCACCTAGCCGTCCCCAGGGCTGGTGCTTTATCTAGTGCATCACCTAGCCACCCCTACCAATTATTTTTATGCAAGGTTTTGGTTTTACATTTTTTTCCATTCTTCCCTTCCCTCCCCACCACTAAAAATAATTTAGTATAGGTTCTACTTGTATAACCATGCTAAACATAGATCTACAATGGCTGTGCCATTGTCAGAGAAGACTGTAGCCCCAAGTTGTGAAAGAAGAATCAAATCCAAATGGAAGAAAAAAATTACAGAAAATAAAACAACATAATACATAAGACAACTTTTAAAAAATTGAAGACAGTAAGCTTTGGTCTTCATTTAAATTCCACATTTCCTTCTCTGGATATGGATGACATTTTCCATCACAAGTCTTTTAGAACTGTTTTTGATATTGCTGAAGTGAACGAGTCCATCATAGTTGATCATCACCCCATGTTGTTAAGTGCGAATAATGTTCCGGTTCTACACACTTCATTCTGCATCAGTTTATGCAAGTCTTTCCAGGCTTTTCTGAAGTCCTGTCCCTCATGATTTCTTATAGAACAATAACCCACACTGCTCTTCTTTTAACTGAGTCCACACTTAAAAACTGGTATCAAGAACTCTGAGGAGGAAACTCCCTCTACCAATGAAGATGGCACCTTTGGCTAGGATCACATGGCCAGTTGGTTATATGCAGTGGGGTCCATGGCTGGGTAGGCAGTATCAGAGTCTGGATTTGCACTGTTTGAGCCTAATAGAGATAGCGTGCAAACACACACACACACAGTCTCTTCAGTGAGGCAAATATACTGACTGCCTCTCCTCTGACTCCTCAGATTGTATGACCCTGTAGGGCAGTATATTTCAAAGACCAGATTTGAACCCAGTTTCAAATTGAAGACCAGCTCTCTACCTTTTATGTATGTCAGTCATAGCTACTGCTGCTACTTCTAATGGTGGAGTTTCTCTGAGCACAATGTTAAGAAGCAAATTAGCAGATGTTAAATAGAGAGGTCAAATAGAGAGTAGAACTCAGAGAAGCAGTCTTCCTGATAGAATTATAAGAACTGAACATTGAAGAAATGAGAGCTCCCAAGAACAACCCAGGCAGCTTGGCCAGAGAATTGTACATTTTCAGCAACACATACTTGTCAATTTCCCTGTTTGCCAGGATCTCTAAAATCTAACCCCTCCGATGGAGAGAATCGAGTATTTAGTGTTTCCTATGTTCTAGGTGCTGGTGACCACTGGAGATAACAAATACAAACCTGGCACAGTCCTTACCTGAGGGTGTCTATAATACTTTCATAGTTAAATAAATAGTTATCCCTTCCACATCACAACTTTCCCCATAGTAGTTTTGATGTATCTTGGGTCAGCATAAGAAATCAAATGAGGATCATGGAGAAGCTTTTTGGAAGCCACAATCTGTAAAAGCCTGCAGACAACATTGAGCCTATGACAAATTTGACAGTAAGTTACTGTTGCCACTAGCTTGAGTTCAATGATCTGCCTGTGATGAATCACGATTCAGACCCCGGGAATGTAGGTGTGGAAGAAAATAGAGATTTATTAAAAGAAGTTACAACCCATATGAAAGTGATTGGTAAAGAGAGACAGAGATAAAAGATCAGTCAAGCGGAGATGACTGACCCTGAGCAGAGGTACAGCCCAGATGTTTACAGTCTTGCCCCTTATCTAGAGGACAAAAAGTGAATTCCCTTCCCACCATGGGACTCAGAATTAGGTAGAGGGTTGAAGACTGAGGAGAGCAGGATACAAGGAAACAATGGCAGTCGATTTACATTTCAAGAGTGGGGGACCTCCATTCATTTAACAAGATTTAACAGCCTTTATGATTACAGATTTTGGTTCTGCTACATTCATAATTCTCTACATCTTTTCCCCTGCATCACTACTGTAAATATCCCATAAAAAAGAAAAAGAAAAATTCAGACTTCTCAGGGACAAAGGAATGGTCAAAAGTTTTATGTGGATTTTCCAGATCACTGGGGCACTGAGCCCTCATCCTCACAATGCGAAAGGTATAACTGTACAGATTTTCTATTCTACAGAATATACAGAAAATAAGCTGGGAGAGGGGAATATCCACAATTGAGGTAATCATGAAAAAGCTCTTGAAAGAAGAAGTATTTGAGTTGAGCTTTGAAGGGAGCTGGGGAATGAAGTGAGGAGATGAAGAAGAGGTGAGAAGGAAGAGCATTTCTGGTCTATGTGGGGGGCGGGGTGGGGGGGGAATGGCTTAACACTGAAAATTGCAGCCTAGCACCTGCAATACAGTGGGAAGTACATAATAAATGTTTATGGAGTGACTGATTCACAGTCCAACTCAATTCAGCCCTGGGGGAATATGACCTCTAATTAGAGGGGCTGGGCTCCCTTTCCTCACATTATTTGGCTCATTACCTTCCCTACCTCAGCACTCCAGGGACAAATTGGTTATAGCTTTGGTTATGGCTCATGTCTAATGCTTTTCCACTAGAGGCAACTAGGTGATGCAGTGGTTAGACCACTGGGCAGGGAGTCAACAAATCCAGACTCAGACACTCATTGTGTGTCCCTGACAAAGTCACTTAACCACTGTTTACCTCAGTTTCCTTAATTCTTTTTTTATTTTAAATTTATTTTTATTAAAGATATTATTTGAGTTTTACATTTTCCCCCCAATCTTGCTTCCCCCCCTCCCCCCACAGAGAGCACTCTGTCAGTCTTTACTTTGTTTCCATGTTGTACCTTGATCCAAATTGGGTGTGATGAGAGAGAACTCATATCCTTAAAGAGAAGAGAAGTCTAAGAGGTAAAAAGATCAGACAATAAGATATCTGTTTTTTTTTCTAAATTAAAGGGAATAGTCCTTGCACTTTGTTCAAACTTCACAGTTCCTTAACTGGATACAGATGGCACTCTCCTTTGCAGACAGCCCAAAATTGTTCCCGATTGTTGCCCTGATGGAATGAGCAAGTCCTTCAAGGTTGAACATCACTCCCATGTTGCTGTTAGGGTACGGTGTTTTTCTGGTTCTGCTCATCTCACTTAGCATCAGTTCATGCAAATCCCTCCAGGTTTCCCTGACATCCCGTCCCTCCTGGTTTCTAATAGAACAATAGTGTTCCATGACATACATAGACCACAGTTTGCTAAGCCATTCCCCAATTGAAGGACATTTACTGGATTTCCAATTCTTTGCCACCACAAACAGGGCTGCTATAAATATTTTTGTACAAGTAATGTTTTTACCCCTTTTCCTCATCTCTTCAGGGTATAGACCCAGTAGTGGTATTGCTGGGTCAAAGGGTATGCACATTTTTGTTGCCCTTTGGGCATAGTTCCAAATAGCTCTCCAGAAGGGTTGGATGAGTTCACAGCTCCACCAACAGTGTAATAGTGTTCCAGATTTCCCACATCCCTTCCAACAATGATCATTATCCTTCCTGGTCATATTGGCCAGTCTGAGAGGTGTGAGGTGGTACCTCAGAGAAGCTTTAATTTGCATTTCTCTAATAATTAATGATTTAGAGCATTTTTCATATGGCTATGGATTGCTTTGATCTCCTCATCTGTAAATTGCCTTTGCATAATCTTTGACCATTTGTCAATTGGGGAATGGCTTTTTGTTTTAAAAATATGACTCAGTTCTCTGTATATTTTAGAAATGAGTCCTTTGTCAGAATCATTAATTGTAAAGATTGTTTCCCAATTTACTACTTTTCTCAGTATCTGTCTTTGCTAAATAAAGTTCAACAGAACTGAACAGCCACAACAACCCATTTGTTTGCTTTTGACTCCTTTGTGACCATGGGTGACTAGGAGGATGGTGGTACCCTTGGCAGAAAAAGGGTTGGGTTTTATGGGTAATGATAATGAGTCTGCTTTGGGAGTTGCTGAGTTTGAGATACCTATGGACCATCAACGTGGAAATGAGATGTGAAATGTGAGGTTGGAGCTCAGGAGAAAGATGAGAGAAGGCTGGCCTTGCAGATTAGGGAATCATCTGCCCAGAGGGGATAGTCAAATTTCTGGGAGATCACTACAGTAGAGTAAAAAGAAAAAAGAAGCCAGGACAAGTCCTGGGCTACATCCATGGTTGGGGATGGAATATGGATCATGATTCTGTGAAGGAAACTGATAAGAATCAATTGGACAGATTGGAAAGAGCCATCAAAAAATAATTCTCAGGGCTGTTGGGTGGCTCAGTGGATAGAGCACCGGCCCTGGAGTCAGGAGTTCCTGAGTTCAAATCCGGTCTCAGACACTTAATAGTTACCTAGCTGTGTGGCCTTGGGCAAGCCACTTAATCCCATTTGCCTTGCAAAAAAAAGTATTCTCAAAAACTCAGGAAAGAGTATCAAGTAAGAAAATGTAGTCAACAGTGTCAAACATTGTAGAGAGTTCAGAAAGAATCAGGACTGAGAAAAGACCGGAGCATTTGACAACAGAGAAAGCATTGTAACTTTGGAGAGAACTTTATCCCAAAACTATTTTCCAAAGATAGTGGAGAAAAACCAGATTGTGAAAAGTTAAGATGTGGAGAAGATGAGGAGGAGGCAGCAAGTGTAGATAGCTTTGTCTAGGACTAAAGCTGCAAAAGAGAAACATCAGGAATAATATCTAGGATCATGTTTATCTACAGAACAGTAAGAACCAGGAGACAAGGTGCCTGCACATATGAAATCTGCCCACTTTCTAAGGCACACTTGGAGAAATTACATCATGAACCTTGGTTAGGAAATCATGATCTAGTATCAATTAAGTACATGGCTCATGGGAGACTGGATATCTCAAAGTGAAACAGTTTGTAATGATTTTGTTAAAGATTTCAAATGGTCCAAAATAGTTAAACATTGGAGTTTTGTTTTCATTGAACAATAGCTAGCATTTACATTGTGAATACTGCGTGGCAGGCATTGTGCTAGTGTTTCACAAGCATTATGTCATTTGATCCCCACCCCCAACCTTAGGAAATAGATTTCTTCCCATTTTACAGGGGAGAAAATGGAGGCAGTCAGAGGTTAAGCAACTGCCCAGGGTCACACAGTAGAAAATGTCTAAGGCCAAATTTCATCTCATGGCATCCTGATTCCAGGCCCTCCACTCTATCCATTGAGTCACTTAACTGTTTTATTGAAGTTTTACTAAAAGATACTCAAAAAGGGGAAAAGATATACAAGGATATGCATAGAAGAAGGGACAAGATAGACTCTGCCTTAGCTATTTTTGCCCTGGAAGATCCTAAATCCAGGCATAAGTCATTCCCTGGGAAGTATCCTGCACAGGTGGGGACAGAGATCAAAAACAGAAAAACCACCTTACCCTAGGTATGGGTAAGCTATGTGTGGTGTGTTGATAAAGGAGATGATTTGCCATGCAAATTAGCCTAGGAGATCATATATGTTCCAGATAAGCCTATGAATTACTTCTCTGTCCAAACTAAGTCTTCCTTCCTCAGGATGCATAAACCCATAGAGGTTAAGGATTATACTCTCTATTCCTCTTAAGGTTTTTCTTACTTAATTTTTTTCACTGTTAACCACTGTGCTATGAAGTTGATTTTTTGAACCCAAATGGGTTTATATTTATTCCTCTTAAATTTCAGCTTAATCAACTAAGCCCAATTTTCAAATGAGCTCAGATCCTCTGAGATCTCAACAGTATTATTTTTTCCTAGATTTTTGTCAACTGGCACAAATGAAAGGCTTAAAAAATGTTTGATGAGCAAAAAAATACTAAATAGCACCAGGTCAAGTCTAGATCCTTTAAGCCTGGTGAACCCCTTCCAAGTTGACATGGAACCACTAATGGCTAATTTTGGGGTTTGACCACTCTGCCTCCTCCTTAGCTCCCATTAGATTCTACTCAAAAGAAGTAAAGACTCTCCTCCTCAATATCAGAAGGGACATTAGATCTCTTTTAATCCCACCTCAACAAGTACCTCCTGTACAACATACCATGGTGATTAGTCATATGTACATGTTTCTAGCATGTTTGCTGGAAATCCTCCAAGGAGGAAAGAGCTATACTACCTCTGGAGGCAGCCAATTTCACTTAAGAGCTAGCTTTGGGGGGCAGCTAGGTGGATACAGCACTGGCCTTGGAGTCAGGAGAACCTGAGTTCAAATGTGACCTCAAACACTTAATAATTACCTAGCTGTGTGATCCTGGGCAAATCACTTAAGTCCATTTGCCTTGCAAAAAAGCCAAAAACCAAACCAAAACAAAAGAGTTAGCTTTATTAGGAAGTTTTTCCTTACATCAAGCCTGCATGTCCCCCCTAATGTCCTTCGGTGGCCCTCTGGACCAAGCAGAACAAGTTCTCTTCTATGGCATAAGTCATCACATAAGCTATCATGGCCCCAACCGCAGGTCATCTCTTAAACAGGTTAAAGGGCTCCCTTTTTTAACTAATTCTCATATGGCATGACTTACAGTAAGAGAGGGTACGGCAATGCATGAACCATTTTTCACTTTGGTGCCATTCACCTTTGTACCAAGAGGATTTCCCCCCTCTTTCTAGCATCCTTCTTACACATCCTTCTCTACCCCCTCTCTATAGCTTCCTCTTCACTCTGTTTCATTTTCTCCTCTTTGGGAACTCTTCCTCTCCTTCTGACCTCCTTGGTTTCTCCCAAGTCTATATAATCCAATGGTTTTCCTCCTCATATCCAAATTCACCTTTTCCTCTCATCCTGTTCCCTACATGCTCTCCCTCTTTCTCCTCTTCTGTTCTTCATTACCCTTCCTTGTTACAATGGAGTGTAAAAACCCTTTCACTATCTGCCTTTGTGCTAACTGCTTTCCTGGGGGCTGGTCAACTTTTGCACCAGGTAATGATGGGGGGCGGGGAGATTAGACACATAGGAATCTCCAGAAGATGAATCTCTACTAGTACAGACTAACACTTGCTCTGTCCTTCAGGGACAGAAAGTTGCCCAGACTGGACACTTGCTAAGTGAGTTTCTCATACAAATAGTATGTATCAGATATGGACTTTAACCTGGTCTTCCTGATTCTGAAGCTGGCACTCTCTCCCCCCTATGACAGCCTGTATGATGCTAGGCCCTGGGCATACAAGGAAAAACAGAGCAAAACACAAGATCTCACTTGGTGAGCTAATCACCTCTCAGGGTTTCCATTATCATTTCTATGCACATAATTCTCAAATCTATTTATCCAGTCCTAAACACTTTCTTGGCCTCCAATCTCACAATCACCAACTGCCTATCAGAGATCTTGAACTGGATGTCCTGTTTTTATCTACAACTCAACATGTCCAAAACAAAACTGATTGTCTTCCCCTACCCACCTCTAAACCTCCTTATTACTGTCAAGAGTACTAGCATCTTCCCACTCACCCAGACTCCCAACTTTTAGTGCTATATTCAAATCCTCATATTTACCCAACATAGCCAGTCTGCTACCAAATCTTGACATTTGGAACCTCTCCAACATCTCTTTTCTTTGCCTCTTCTGTCGTCTTGCACAGCCCCCACTCTGATACAGACCCTTCACAACCTCCTAGAGTATTGGGGGCGGCTAGGTGGCGCAGTGAATACAGCACCGGCCTTGGAGTCAGGAGTACCTGGGTTCAGATCCGGTTGAGGACACTTAATAATTATGGAGCCGTGTGGCCTTGGGCAAGTCACTTAACCCTATTGCCTTGAAAAATCTAAAAAAAAAAATAAGTAGAGTATTACCATAGCCTTAGTCTTCCTGCCAGAAGTCTTTCCACTCCAATCTAGCTTCCACTGAAGTACAATATCAATGTTTGTGAAATTCCTGCATAGAAAGGGGTCCCTGACATCCTGCTTTTTGAATGTTTAGAAAGTAACCCTATTGAATGTATTCCAATGACGGACACTCAGAGTACATATATGTGATATATGTATAAGGGAGCTGATTATGACACCCCCCCAATCTAAATTGTGAAGTGGATTCACTTGGAGATCTAATTAGGTAAAACAACTTAGATCACTGGACTTTTAATCAATTTTCTTTTTATATCAGATACCAGGATGGTCAGCAAAAGGAAATGCTACTGGGTAAATGTCATATTCTTGCAGCAAAGGAAGCCAAGATGTCGGGTGACTGGGATGGGCAGCCAAAGGGGTAACTTCTCAGTATGGCTGAGGTTGGACCCCTTTAACTTGATTTCCCCAAAATGACATTTGGCTACTATCTACCTGGAAGAATAAATCTGGCCTAAGACATTTGACTTACCCACGTGACCTCTGCCTGGACACTGACATTCAATACTTATGTCTGTAGAGGAATTTTCCTTTAATGTCCTGGATCTTTATAGTTAGTTACTAAGCAAACTAGAAAAAGAAATTTTAGGTAAATTGGGTTTAATAGCCAGAGATAGGTTAGGTGTGTTAGGTGTGTGGCTCTGACACCTGCCAACAGCTACATGTTAAGATAGGAATTAAGTTTCTTTAATTTTTAGAAGGGGTATTTAGGTATGAAGAAGAAGAATGGGAAATTCTTAGGATAATTACAGTTTTAAGGCCTAGCTTAAGTAAAGGAATGTGAGGAGCGGCTAGGTGGCATAGTGGATAAAGCACAGGCCCTGGAGTCAGGAGTACCTGGGTTCAAATCTGGTCTCAGACACTTAATAATTACCTAGCTGTGTGGCCTTGGGCAAGCCACTTAACCCCGTTTGCCTTGCAAAAATCTAAAAAAACGTAAAGGAATGTGAGTCAGATAAGTATATCAGGAAAAAGAAAATCAATGGTATATTTGAGAATATTTTGAAAAACTTCATTTTGGTTAAGGATGTTTGAGCCATTATTGTAATGAGAGCAAAGGCTAAGATTGTTCTATTTTAAACCATATGCTGGGTAGATGACTGTTCAATGTATGTTACAAACTTAGGTCAGTATGATCATTCTCATTGGGAGTTTGCTCATATAGCAAAACACTAATGAAAGTTTGTTGTGTTAAACTGAAGTATGTGCATCAATATAGCAATAAGGCAAAATGTAAATTGCAATAAGCTCCAAAATCTCATTGTCTTGAAAAGAAAACATGTGTTTTGATCTGAGTAAAATATTAAGCAGATTCTTTACCAGAAGACAAAGTCTCAACTAGTCACCTGAGCTGGAGAGGCCTTTTTGGAACAGATTCAGAAGATGCAGAAGGACATTGGAGAGAAGAGAGACGAGACACTGGACCAGTTCATCTCTACCATTTCTCACCTATGTATACATTGTAGAGTCAAGGGATGTTTTTGTAACCTCCCCTTGATAATGTAAGTGTGACACCCCTCCTTATGCCCTTTTCCTTATGGAAAGGAGGAGAGGCAGGTTGCAGATGTTCTCCAGTGAAAGAAAAGGAGGAAGACTATTGGGTGGTATGTTTATATCGTATCTAAGAAGAGTCTTATCTCTGATTTAGCTGGCCTGTACAACTTAAAGAGTTAGGTGGATTGAGATGTCATGATACCTGGATCCTTGGTAAAGATGCTTGTAGTTTATGCTTATCCAGGTTATGAAGATGAAAACTCAAGGGTTTGAGTTATTTTGCAAAAAAAGTGGGAAATGAAATACGATATCAATGTTTGTGACATTCCTGCATAGAAAGGGGTCCCTAACATCCTTCTGGGCCCTGAGAAACTCCTTAGAAATGTAACTTTGGCTAGGCCTCTCTGATTCTGAAAATAACTGGACAGGACCCAAATGATTGACTCTGGGGGTCACAGATTTTCCATAAATTTGCAATATCAATATTTGTGTATAGGCTGATAGGACCCAAGCTCTTGACCCTGGGGGTCACGGATATACCATAAAATTGTCTAAAGATTTACAAAGCGCCCTTGTTAGACTAATTATCTTGCTGTATCTGTTAAATTCCAGGACTGCCTCCCCCTTCTCCAGGTGCAGCTGGAACCATAAGATAAATTTCACTCCCTCAAACTTGTGGGAAGCCTGTGAATATGTAACTCCCTCTGTCTCAGGAAATCTGTTCAGACATAACACAAAGACCTTGACCCTTTTCCTACTCTGTCTAGCCCCCTATCTATAATGAGCCATATGTTTACATATGTTTTAGTATGACAAGACAATATGTCTAACTGCTGTCTTTGCTTCTGTATGTATCCTGCTTGCTCTCAGTACCCCCTCCCCCCAAACACTATAAAAACCCTATTCCCTGAACACTCAGGTACTGTCTGATTTGGGTACTCCATCCCCAGGCTGTCCCTGGGAAATAATAAAGATCTCCAAACTTATCAAATTCTGGTCTCTGTCTCGCTTTTTAGGTTCCATGCCACCAAGCTGTCAATATCATTTTCCTGAAGTAGAGATCTCCCTATGTCACCCCTTCCTCATTATATTCCTTTCCTCCTACACTCCCCTCCATCTTTCGTCTCCTTGTCTTTGCATTGCTTGCTCCCCATGTCTGGAATACTCCATCCTCAACCCCATCTCTCAGCTTCCTGGCTTCCTTGAACACTCAGCTCAAGCAGGCCTTTGCTGGTCTCCCATGCTCTACTGCTAGTCACTTCCCCTCAAAGATTACCTCTACTTTATTCAGTATATAACTGGTACACACCATACTACTTACATATTTTCTCCCCAATTAAACTGTGAACTCTGAGGAGAAAAACTTTTTCCTTTTCTCTCTAACTCCAGTACTTACCATAGTGCCGGCAAAGAGTAAAAGTTTGGTCTTTTAAAATATTTATATGCCCATTTTGAACTTTGTAAATTAATATGTCTATTTTTATTTTTCAAGTAACAAGGTTTTTTTTTTTAAATTTGTTGCTCCTACTCTCTCCACCGAGCAAATTATAAAAAAAGAAAAATGAAAAATATCAAAACATACTTTCATCTAGCAAACAAATTCTCATATTAGCTAGAAGTTTGGGGTTTTTTTTGCATTTTTAAGTTCATCTTGCCTCTAGTAGGTGAGATTGTCATTTCTTTTTTATTCTTTTCAATTCAGGGTTCTATATTGTGTTTATCAAAATTCTAAAGTCTTTCAAACAACTTTTTTCTCTATCATGTTTGTATGGATTGTATACATTGTTCTCCTAGTTCTGCTTTTTTCACTTAGCATCATTGCACAGGGGTCTTCTCCATTTGCTCTGAAATTGTACATTTCATCATTTTTTATGGTACATTATTTCAATTTATTCATTCACTATAATTTCTTTTCCATTTCCCAGTAGGAAAACACCACCATAGTTAACAATTTTTAGCTACCACAAGAAAGACCAGTTAGATTCTAGTACTTGTAGATCCTTTTCCTCTTTCTGGATAACTTTCTGGTATATCGGTAAGAGTGGTATAGGTGAGGCAAAGGGTGTTCAGTTTTGCAATTCTTTGATCATAGTTCCAAACTGCCTTCTAGAATGGTTGGCCCAATTCATACAGCCCAAATAGTCTATATCCCCACCAACCTCTGTCATTTTCCTCTTTCATCATGTTTGCTGAACTTTCCTGATATTGTTTCAATTGATTTTACAGGATCCTTCAGAGGTCTTAGAGTTGGAGTATCATTGCTTGGCTATAGCTGTGCTTCTTCCCAGTCTATGTGCATTTCCTCAGTTTTTTGTACTAAAGGACATGCTGCTGCTTGACTGAGCTAACACTGTTTCCTTTTACTCCTCAGTGATCCCCTGGGTCTCTGGCCCTGTAGAATTTGGTACGACTCAACATGGTCACCCTTCCTGTGCCCTCTATTCCTATGTATTAGAAACACCTTCTCCTTCTGAGGAGACCAACTCCTTCTGGGTTGCCTCTTTCTGGGATGAAAAGCCACAGGGGGTATCAGACATTGCTCTTTGGTCCATTAATAAAGGCACCATCTGTTTGGGGAATGGCAGGGGCTCCCAGATGCCCAGCTCCTGGGAGGAGCTGCAGAGCAGCTGGTTAGGAAAGTTGTGACCTTCCTGGGGCATCTTTCATGTAAAGAGGCTGCAACTCTTCTGTGGGGATGATCAATGTTAATGTGGTCATAATTATCATAATAATCTCATGTTATCAACTGTCATACTATAGATATTATTATGTATAATGATTGGCAATAATAATAATAAAAATTTTTAGAGTGATTAAAATAGCTTTTATTAAAAGTCTGCAGGAGGTCGTGCCATTAGCTAGAAAAGGCGGCAAAGTACAAGGTCCAGTCTTCCATGTAGTTTGACAGACTTCTTCCTGCCCTTTATGCCAATCTTCAGTCAGGGTTGCAATCTACCTGGTGCATTCACCACCATACATTGTCCCTGTCCTGGTCACTACAGTAATGCGCGCAGGGGAGGCAACAGTAACACAGCTCCACCCATGGGGCGGGGCTCATCTCATCTCGGGTCTGGTCCAGGTGGGGTTGAGTCCATGGGTGCGGCCACAGGCAGACTCGTGTGTGTGTGTGTGTGTGTGTGTGTGTGTGTGTGTGTGTACATGCTCACAATGTGCTCTGCACAAGGAGGTTTGTCACCCCCCCCTTCGGGCTGGGGGCGTGGCCTCTGGGGAGCGCGGTCCCGGATGTGACGGGCCTGTGGCCTGGGATCCGGCTCGTGGGCCGCCCGGGACCCGAGTTGGCCTGCGGAACCTCTGCTCCGCGGCATCGGCCTGAGAGGCCCCTTTTCCCAGTCCCGCGACTCAGCCGCCCCCGTCCCTTGGCCCCGGAAGCTGCGGCGCGGCCGCCCCTGCAGGCCCCGGCCTTGGGTGGCCTCCTTCACGGGCCTCCCTGCGTGCGCCGCGGCTCATCGGCGCTGCCCCCGGCCGCCGCCCCAGCCAGCCGGGGGGCCCGGGCTTCCGCGGCCCCAGGGCTCGCGCTCCCGGGCTGGAAACGGCCTCCTGTAGCTCCCCCCGGAAAGGCCCAAACTCCGGGCTGCCTCTCGGGCCACAGGGGTGCCAAAGGGCAGCGACGGGAAAGCGGCGGAGCCCGCGCCGGGCCGGGGGGGGCGCATCCCGCCCTCTCGGAGGAGAAGGCCCGGAAGCCGCGAGCCGGCTCAAGCAGGAAGTCCCCAAGAGCACATTTCCGCTTCCGCTGCCGGCGGAAGGCGCCGAGCCCGAGTGCATTAGAGGAGGAAGCTGCACGGCACAGGCGCCGCTGCATGGCACAGGCGCCGCTGCACGGCACAGGCGCCGCTGCACGGCACAGGCGCCGCTGCACGGCACAGGCGCTGCTTCCTCGTGGGGCCCGTTGCCATGAGACTTCCATAATTCGCCTTGCAGGTGCCCCTGTGCAGGCTTTACAAGCGGCCCCGGGAGGCGCGCAGGCGCCGAGAGGCCCCTTCCGCCGGGGGCCGCCCCGCTGCGCCGCCGGGCGCCTCGCCGCTCCTTCCGCTCGGCCTTGCGCGCGCTTCCTGGGAGACGCCGGCAGGCCCCCGCGCGCTGAGCGGGCTTCGCGCGGCCGGCCAGAAGACCGAAGGCCCCTGCTTCGTTGGCCGAGGGAGCGGGACGGGCGGTTGAGGCGCAGCCCTGCCGCCCCTGCGGCCTGTCGTTGCCGGGGCGCGCACCTCAGGCCGAAAGAAGCTCCTCCATCCACCGAACGCTTGGGTGGCCCTGGGAAGCCCGAGGGGTGCTGGTGCCAGGGGACGGGAGAAGGACGGGCCAAAGGGGAGGCCACGGGGTCTTTGACCCCCAGACGTGAACGACCCCCCCCCCCCAGGCCAGCTAATTCAGCCCTTTCACTTGGTGGATTTTACAAGGAGAGAAGCCCTTGTTGCCCCGGGGCCAAAAAACCCTGGGGAAAACTCGGCCTCAGACACTTGCTAGCCGCCTGAGCCTGGGCAAGGCACTTTTCCCGTTTGCCCCCATTTCCTTCTCTCTGAAGTGCGGGTAATAACAGCACCTGCCTCCCAGGGCTGTGGGGAGGAGCAGAAGGGACACTCACGTGTTCATCCCATATAGCTCCTCTCACCGGAACATTTGAAAAGGACAGCACAGTGCTGGGCTCATAGTGTGGAAGAAGTAGTTGGCCAGCAGGCAATTCCTATTTCTTCATATTAAAAAACCTACAAATATGCTATTTCTGCATTTGTATGGAATAAATATAGAATAGTATAGATAAAATAAAGTGGCACTCTTCTAGCTTTTTAATATGAACGAGATACTAATTTGTGCCTACTACTTTTTCAGCAATAAATAGTAGCTGCCTAAGAAATGTTAACTTAGTAGTACCTATGATCTTACAAATAGGGAGCCCTCTTTGTTTCCCTATATGGCCCTGGGAGGAAAAAAAGGCTTCCCCAATGTCACACAATAAATAGCAGACACGGGATTTGATCTCTAAACGTTTCCATCTCTCTACCATACCATAGGTGCCCCCTTTCTAATTCCATCTACCACTGAGGCCAACAGAAGGAACAAGCTGTCATATGGGTTGCTTGCTCGGTTCTAGAAAAGAATAGAAAAAAATATACTTGTGCCCTGAAGCTGACATGGTTCCCCATCACTTCAGACTCTCTCTCTCTCTCTCTCTCTATATATATATATATATATATATATATATATATATATGTTCATTGGTATTAATAAAGATTTTCTCTTTCTTTTTTTGCATCTTTTTCATAAGAGATTGGATCCCAGGAAATGGGAATTGAAGATCAAATGAACAAGTGTTTATTAAATACAAACTCCACACTGGAGATATAGAGACAAAAGAGAAACAGTCCCTGTTCTGGAGGAACATCCATTCTAATGGGTAAAATGTATACACATATGATTATACGTAGAATACACACAAAATGAACATCACGTAGTTTAGGGCCACAGAGCATCTCTGGGGCCCAGGAAGTCCTGGGACTTTGAAGAAGTCAGCCTTTGATCTGGCTCTTGAAGACAGGAAACCAAAAGATCCCAAGAGATGGAGATGATGAAGGAGTGGACTGCAGGTATATGGACAGGAGAGACTATTCTATGTGCAGACCATCCAATAGGCTAGCATGACTGGATCACAGAGTTGTAAAAGGGGTGTAAGTCATGAGAAGACTGAAAAAGGAAACACTGGGAGGAGATTTGAATGTTGGACAAAAAAGTTTATACTTTCAGTGACAGAAAGCTACTGGAATTTGTTGGAAGTGGAGGCAGGGAGAGAGCCACTTGATCAAATGTGCTTTAGGAAAATCATTTTGGCAGAATGGTGAGAAGATTGAGACAGGGAGACCTAGGTGTCATTAGAGACCCAAACTTGTGTGGTGGCTATTTCCTTAGGAGGAGACTGTGGAGGTAGAAAAAGATTTGGCCATTCATTGGATATGGGGGATGAATATAGAGTTGAGTAGATACTACGTTTACAAACCTGAGTTTCTGGAAGGAGGACAGTGCCCATGACAATACTAGGAAAGTTTTAGACGAGACGGATGTGAGTTTGGGGGAGCGAGTTCTGATTTTGGTCATGTTGCCTGTGCAATATCTATGAAACATCCAGGAAATATTTAATAGACATTTGGTGATAGAGGACTAGAGCTCGAGACAGACAAGGATTGTAAATTTAGGTCTTGGAAGTTAATGTTGCCGATGAGGTCACCCAGAGAAAGTATAGAGAGAAAATGAAACGAGGGCCTAGGACAGAGCCTTGGAATCCACTCAAGAGTTAACTAGGTATGAAATGGATGTTGAATCTTCAGAGAAGACTTGGAGACAGCAGCTGTAGGGTGTAAAAGGAACAGAATGAGAAGAGTGTCCTGAAAACCCAGAGAGATGAGATTATTCAGGAGGAGAGGGGATCAGCAGGGCCAAATGCAGCTGGGAGGTCTCGGGTGAGCATTTGATTTGACAAAGAGGAAATTATTGGTACTTTTGGAGAGAGAAAGATCAATTGAATAATAAGATTGGAAGCTGGATTGCAGGGGGTTAAGTGAGTAAGAGGATAGGAAGTAGAGAAACATAGTATTTTGATGGCTTTCTCAGAGTTGGAATGAAGACAGAAGGGAAATGAAGGCTGATAATTGTCACAGATGATAGAATCAGTTTTTCAAAGAGAGGAGCTTTGTAGGCAGCAGAGAGGGAACAAAGATTAGAGTTAGGATATGATAGTTGTACAGCCTACAAAAGTTGGAAGGCAATGAAGCTGGATCGAGAGCATGTGTAGTGAGGGGAAGAGCCATCTCTTTAGCCTCTAAAAATGCTTTTGAAAAAACTCTGTGATTTCAGTGGGTATGTAGTAGTCCCTATGCAGATCTACAACTACTGTTTACCTCATGGTTTTAGAGAACTAGCATTGTCCATAGTCACACAGCCAGAATGGGTTAGAGGGAAGGAAGGAGAGAAAGAAGGAAGAAAAGGAAGGAAGGAAGAAGAGAAGAAAAAAGGAAGAGGAAGAAAGAGTTAAAAGAGAATGAGAACTCCAGATATTGGAGATTTTAGCCATGCTACTGGAGATGAGTCATAACTTTCAACCTGTTTGCATATCATTATTTTAATTTTTAATTTTTATTTATTTAAGATCTTAAGATATTTATTTAACAGTTAAGTGACTTGCTCAAGGTCATACAGCTAGGCAATTATTAAGTTTCTGAGACTGGATTTGAATTTAGGGCCAGTGCTCTATCTACTGTGCCACCTAACTGCCCCTTGCATATCTTTTTTTTTTTAGGTTTTTTTTTGCAAGGCAAATGGGGTTAAGTGGCTTGCCCAAGGCCACACGGCTAGGTAATTACTAAGTGTCTGACACCGGATTTGAACCCGGGTACTCCTGACTCCAGGGCCTGTGCTTTATCCACTGTGCCACCTAGCCACCCCTCCTTGCATATCTTTTAAGAGCCATTTGCAAGAGATGCCTTCTAAAGGACCTTCTGCTCCTGACATCTTGATTTTTTCGTGACTTCAAGCCCACAGGTGCAAAATAACGACATCTAAGGCAGTAATAAGCACAAACAATTATTAAACATCAACTGTGCTAGGGAAAGTTCAAGACAATCCCTTCCTATAAGGAAGTGACAATCTTCTAGGAGTCTAGGAGACACCAAGACAAATAGATATAATACATGATGCTGCAAGTGTAAGGACTCCCCACAGAAAGGAAAAAATGGGTTCTAGTGCTGTATTTAAAGCTAGAGAAGGTGTGGGTTCAAAGTCTGGTCCTGCTACTTAATGACCTACACGACACTGAGTAGGTCACTGAACCTCTCTTGACCTCAGTTTCTTCATTTTTCACAGAAGAGGATTGCATCAAAAAATCTCTAAGGTCCTTTGTCATAGTATCTGTGATTGTAATTCTACTCTTAATGTCTGGCAATTGAGAAAATTACAATGAAAAGAAGCTTCTCTGAGTTGAATAATGCTTTGAATTGAATTTGTATTTTATTAATGACAGCAGCATCAGATCTTCATATTCTTTGACCATTCCAGTCACCATGCTCTGGGGGTTCTGGTTTATCAGTTCATCCCCTAAAACATGGTATCTAGAACTCAAGTCAATATGACCCATGAGACAATCAAGAATTTTCATCTCCCTTGTTCTAAGGTATGATGCAACTTAAGGCCATGATAACTTTTTGGTGGCCCTCTCATACTGTTGGACCTTGAATTCCATAAACTCCAACACCCCCCCACCCACGGAGCTACAGCCTAAACTGGAGGAGCAGTGTTCAAAATGAGGAAGGTGATACTCACTAGTCTATTATGTTCAGGACAGATCATTTGTAGAATAGTTTCTCTCATCCTGGATGCCACATGCCAAGAATTAGTAAACTGGAGCACACAGCAACCTGGATTTTGATGGGACTTGAAATCCCATGTGGTGTCATAGTGGATAGAACACTGGGCCTGGAGTCAGGAAGACCTGAGTTCAAATGTGGCTTGAGATACTAGCTGTGTGACCCTGAACAAATAACTTTTGCTTCAGTTTCCACATTTGTAAAATGAGCTGGAGAAAGAAATGGCAAACCACTCCAGTGTCTCAGCCAAGAAAACCTCAAATGAGAGTCAGACACAACTGAACAAAAATCCAGACCTTTCAAATATCCCTGTCAAATTTTATCTTAATGAATGTTCCTAGGATTTGGAAGTGGAATGATGAAAGTCATCCAATCCAGCTCCTTGGCTAAGGTCTTGCTAGTATCACATCCCACCAAGCTGGGATTTGAATCCATCTCCTGTGGCACCTAACCCAGCATTTATCATTTAGTCTCTAGTTTGCAGAGGTAATTTTGAATTCTTACTCTCATTCAGCATGTTAACTATTCTTCATAGCTTTGTATCATCCCTGTGTCCTTTCTCAAGTCATCGAGGGCCACATTGAACATCACATCGTTAAACATAGATCCCTGGGATCCTCCCCTAGAGACCTCCTTCTGGGTTGTCCCCAGAGCAGCAAATCTCCGAGGTTGGCCATCATTCCACCAGTTCCAATTAGCCATCATTCCATCAGATCCAAACCCATCGTCTTTTAGGCCATTTCAGTTTGTCCAGGATAATGGTGTGAGAGACTTTGTCAAATGCTTTTTAAAAGCTTAGTAACCAGGGCGGCTAGGTGGCGGTAATCCTGTCTCAGACACTTAATTACCTAGCTGTGTGGCCTTGGGCAAGCCACTTAACTCCATTTGCCTTGCAAAAACCTAAAAAAAAGCTTAGTAACCTATACCTACAGCATTTCTTGAGTTCTGCCAGTCTAGAGCCTTGTTTCAAAGAGAAAATGTTTGGTGTGGCCTTGTTTTCATGAAGCCAAACTGACTTCATGATTACCACTTCCTTTTTCAAGTGTTCACTAAGCATTCCTTTAATAATAGATTCTAGAATTGCCAAGAACTGAAGTCAAACTCACTGAGGAGTCTGTTCTTCCCTTCTTATAAACTCTGTTCTGCCCTTTTTCCCAAAATTGAGTTATTTGTTCTTCTCTGATCCTGTGGAGAATGGGAGGAGTGCCATGATTTCTCAGCATGGCTCAGCAGCTACATCTGCTGCTGACTGGTTTCAGTTATCTGGGCCAAGGGACTCAAATTCGACTAGGGAAGTTAAGTACTTTCTTATTGTACCTCTAATAATCATTTTTGGTATCAACTCCCTAATAAACATTTTTGTTCTAACCTTGCCAACCCAAAGATTGTTCTCCTTGGCTGGAAAAATCAGCAAAATACATGGAGCAGCTCTGCCTTTTGGCTCTTTCTCCTAAGCATTGTTCTTCTTGGACCCAGGTCTTCTGTATCTGAGGTCACTGCACCCTTGGGCATGATCTTTCTCATTCTTCCTTTTTTAAAAACAAGTCTTATTGATGCCTTTCTGTTTTTATATCATGATCCTTTCTGGATATATTCTTTCCTACCTTCTCTTGTAACAAAGAAAACCAACTGCTCGAGTGATCTCATTTGATGGTGTATGGGCCGTTTTCCCAGTTAGGGGGCCCCTTGCCTAACTCCGGAGGAAGTTTCCTTTTGTGGACTATGGGCTCATCTTTGGCTTTCCAGTCACTCAGAGTTCAGTGCTCCTAATACGTGGTGCCCTACATTGGGTAAGGGCATTGTGTATTACTGCCGACCTGGTACTGTTTATTTCACTCACTTTAGTTCATTTGTGTCCTCCCGTATCCCCTGAGATTCCTCATAGCTCTCATTTTTTTTACTGCTGCACTTTCAGAATGTGATGACTGCTCCCTACCCTCTCCCACCCCCCAGCTTGGTGTGATACAAGTAATAGCAGTGAGCAAGGGAGACAGTGACTGGTCCAGAGTTGTCCTGGAAATCAGCAAGATTTGAAGGCAGACCCTTCTGCAGTCCTTAACTCTGTGACCTCTCAGTGGCCCAGGCACCTCTAACCACTAGAAGCTGCAGATCTACCTAGGGAAAGAGAATTGCTAATGAAATTACAGGACTGCCTTCTTGCTTCCCCACATCCAAAATGGTGAATGAGCAGAGGTGTGTGTCCACCTTTCACTTTAGGCCAAGGATGAGTACCATGACCCTGGCCCTGTTGGTAATAATAATACTGGAAAGAGTGCTAAATTTGGATTCAGAAGAGCTATGAAGGGTTAACACAGAAATAGCTACGTGCTTTAACAAGCAAGATGTACTTCAGAGCTTAGATAAGGGAGTAGCTACATGTCTGAGCTAACAAGATGTATTCCCAGGCTCAGATAAGAAAGCACATTCTGAGAAAATACCTTCTGCACTGTTCTCAAAGCATTCTGCACTCTGGTTCTTAAAACACTGTTTGGTTCTCAAAACATTCACCTAAGACAAACACAAGGATATGCATGTGAAAAAGTGCTTGCTAAAACACTTATGTAAGTGGTTACGTAAATGAAGAGTATAAAAGTATGTATCCTGTGATCAATAAAGGAACCAGCTAATGCATCACATTGGTGTGTGTCTGAGTTCCCTCCTAGTGGACTCAACAGTCCTGCAACTTTGGCTTCCATTGCTGGAGAAGCAGTATCCAGAATAAGGAAGGTGATACTCCCCAGGTTAATAATGTTTTTGTCCAATTTTGAAGAATGCCATGCCATCAGGGAGGTGATGCCATGACAAGCACATGAATTGGATTGGAGTAAGGGGGGCTATGCTAAGACACCAGCCTCAGTTTCTCCTCTAGACCATCTGGGTCCAAGGGCCAGATATGAATTAGGACAACTGGAGATGGCCCTGGATGTGAGGTAATCAGGGTTAAGTGACTTGCCCAGGGTCACACAGCTAGTGTCTGAGGCTAGATTTGAACTCTGTCCTTCTGACTCCAAGGCTGGTTCTCTATCTACTGTATCACCTAGCTGCCCCCACGTTATTCTGTTCTGGATAGACCATGGCTAGAATAGTCTGTCTTGCCCTGGGTGCCACATTATGATAGTTGGTGAGCTGGAGCACATAGCATGGGACTTGAAATTTGATGTGGATCATTCAGACAAATTGAGGAACCTTAATAGGAGCCCTGATGGTATTTGCCAGTATCATCATATGGAAAAGTTTTGACTCATACTCTACTTGGCCCCGGAGGATTGGACCAGGTACAATGTAGCCAAGGGGCACATTTTTCCATGGAGAAGGAAAGGCATAATAGAAGAAGTTCTTGAATTTTTTGTTTCCTTTCCCTACCCATCCCCCTCTACTCTTTTGATACCCAACAGTTCTGTTCATCTGAGCTCATTTCCCAAGAGACTAATCTCTGAGTCCTTCCACTGTCCTGCCCCCCATGATTATTGTAGGGAGGCTCTGTCTCACCCCGGCCACCAGTGCTCCCATTCTAAGCAGCTTATAGAATCAGAGAATGACCTAAAAATTACCCGGGGAGTTTCAACTCTATGGAGAAGAATTGATTACCAAGCTGGGGCCAGGAGACTTGATGGGGTACAGATAACTCAGAGCTGGAGAGGATAACCGATACACTGGATGACAGGAGATGATATCCTAACAGACTAGTACATTGGGCTGAGGATGCTCAGTAAAGAGAACGTGGGGGTGAGGAGCCAGGAAGCCCGAGGCTCAGGAAAAGGGAGGTTTCTTTTGTTCAACACATCACACCTGGAACATGGGGCTCTAGCAAAAAGGAAATGTGAATTGTAATGGCTGGTCTGGACGCTGCAGGAAAAACAACTATTTTGTACAATTGAAGTTGGCCGAAATAGTAACTACTATTCCCACTATAGGTTTCAACGTAGAAACTGTAGAATACAAAAACATTAGCTTCACGGTGTGGGATGTCAGTGGCTAGGACAAGATCTGACCCCGTTACTTCCAGAACACACAAGGGCTGATTTCTGTGGTTGACGGTAATGACAGAGAACTGATGAGAATGTTGGCAGAGGATGAGCTTAGAGATGCCATCTTATTAGTGTTTGCGAACAAACAGGATTTTCCCAATGCCATGAATGCAGATGAAATCACAGATAAGCTTGGACTGCATTCTCTTCGTCACAGAAACTGATACATCCAAGCCACCTGTGCCACTAGTGGGCATGGGCTCTATGAAGGACTGGACAGGTTGTCCGATCAGCTCCGCAACCAGGAATGAAACAACAGCAGTTCCTCCTCCCTCTTTCCTTCTCTCCCTCTTATTTCCTCCTATTCACCCTTCGCTCTACTCTCATGGAGCAAACTGTGCTACTCTGTGGTATGGAGTCCGGAAGCTGTTTTTTCTCACCCCTTGTCACAGAATGTATTGCACCATGCTGTTAATGTGGCCAATTCAGGTCTGAAAAAGGTTTCTTATTTAATGTAAAGTGTGACAGAGAACTAATCACAGCCTGACCTGAACTGCAAGGGGTAAAAAGTCTAGTTATGAACGGTTTATGATTGAAGATCTAATAATCTCAATGTGCAGCCTGCTCAGAACCACAACCTCAAAGCTTTTTTTCCTAAGAAGGATCCATGGGAGCACAAATACAAGCACAAACTCTATGAAATACATAAAGATCCAAAGAAATAGCATTACATGGATCTCTCTTTTAACCATGCAAAATTGATTACTTGTTTGATTTTTTGTCATTTCTCAAGTTTCAAAAGAGAAACTGCAGATGATTACAATGGTCTGGTATTCAAGTTGTTACTGCAAAACCTGTACTAAGCATATTTCTCTGTTCTGTGTTCAAGTGTTTTACTTGTCTTTTTTTACATTTTTTCATATTAAAAAAATACACCGAGTTCAGGTTAAAAACCAACCACCAAAATGGATCTCAACACAGGTCTCACTAGCCAGTAGGAGTAGCATTCGGCTTTGCTGCTTGCACGTTAACGCCCAGCAACCCAAGTGTCAATGTGTTTTAAATCCCTTCCCAGTATGAAACAGTGAGTTGATTTTTTTACAATAAAATAAACTGAGTAATATTGCTTAGGAGTGCCAGAAATTGCCCCATTGGCTTTCCAGTCACTCAGAGTTCAGTGCTCCTAATACGACGTGGTGCCCTACATCGGGTAGGGCATTGTGTATTACTGTTGACCTGGAACTGTTTTTTTTTTTCTCACTTTAGTTCATTCGTGTCTTCCCGTTGTATCCCCTGAGATTCCTCAGAGTTCTCATGTATTTACTGCTGCGCTGTCAGAATGTGATGACTTACTGCTTTCAGTACACATTTAGTAATGGACTGTTTTGTATACTTGTTTTCAGTTTTCATTTCACTGTAATTAAAGCTATTAGAATAAAATCTCCAAACTATTAAAAAAAAGAGAGAACGTGTAACATCTTACATTGGAGGACCAAAAGTCACCCTCCCAAATTCAAACTAAGATTAGAGGGCACACAGTTTGTTTGCAAAGGTTTCCAGGCTTGTTCAGACACCTTGAAGTTACTCTAAGTCAACAGAGTGATGGGGCAGCCAAATGAACCCCAGGAAACTGAGGCATAGTTGCCAGGAATAAGGAAACCCAGCTGAATGTGCCTACAGCAGGACCACTTCTGGAGTCCTCTGTTCACATTTCTGGGCCCAGAAGAAACTCAGGTCTCAGGGCTGCCAGCCTCATACAAGGCTTCTTTTTCTCCCTTTCAGGGAAACTCCTATATCACTTCATTTGGGCACAGATGGGATCACAGTGGCTTAGGGGACTGCAAGCCTGTGTGTAGGACAACTTAAAGTAAGCTTTTACTAGAAGGCCTTTGATAAACTGAAGAGGGGCTGAAGGGAGACAGCCAGGATGGTGAAGGGACTTTGGTTCATGTTGTGTGAACATTGAAGGAAGGAGCTGAAAAAGGGCCTCTATGGGCATGTTATAACCTTGATCAGATTTTTGAAGGGCTGTTACTGCAGGAAGTACTAGATTTGTTCTTATTGGGTCAGGCAGTTTAAGCTACAATTCCAGCCCAAATTGGAGTTACCTTCTCCCGGAGATCTTCAGCCATAAACCTGCTTGTCCAGGCAGGCAGCACCTACTCTGTATTGGGAACTTTGCTAAATGCTGGGTGATAGAAAATGAGGCAAAAGCAGTCCCTGTCCTTAAGGAGCTTACAATCCAACAAGGGAGGCAACTTGCAAACAAATCTATCCAAGACAAACTGCAGATAATTAAGAGACGGAAGGTACTCACACTCAAGGGGACCAAGAGAGGCTGCCAGGAGAATGAAGGAAATCAGGAAGTCAAGGTGAGGAAGGAGAGCATTCCAGGCACAAAGGGAGACAGTGAAAATGGCCTGAGTTAGGAGGTGGAGTCAGCGAAGTCCATCTCACTGGATGGCAGAGGCTGTGGACCTGTGGAAGGACCAAATAGAGGATTTGGAGGTGATAGGGGAGCAGGGAGAAGGGAAAGTGGGGGTGCTGTGTGCTTTAGGAAATTCCCTTTGACAACTGAGTAGATGATGGCCTAGTGTGAAGAAAGACTTGAAGCAGAGAGACCACTGAGAAAGCCATTCCAGTAATCCAGATGTGGCATGATAAAAGCCTGCACTAGAGCAGTGCCAATGTCAGATGTTTCAGAAGTATAATCAACAGGGCTTGGGATCAGATTGGATCTGCAAGGAAAGAGATAGGAAGGAATTAAGGATGACTGCTAGGTTGTAAACCTGGTGGACTGGGAATAAGGAAGTGAAGAAGAGGGGGGGGTTTGGGATAAGAGCTTGGGCTGGGAGGGAGGCAGGCAGCAAAGAGCCTGCTATAGCCAGAATCAAGAGAATGTTACTGTACTCATCCTGGAGCTGGGAATGGAGCAAGGTTGAGGGGCTGCCCAGAATTTCTTATTGAAGCCCCCAGGCATGGGATCTGAGGGCATACAGTGTAAGTATAAACTGGGACAGGAAGAAACTCAGGTCCCAGGGCTGCCAGCCTCATACAAGGCTTCTTTTTCTCCCTTTCAGGGAAACTCCTATATCCCTTCATTTGGGCACAGATGGGATCACAGTGGCTGCAAGCCTGGGTGTAGGACAACTCAGTGTAAGCTTTTACTAGCCAATGGGAAGATGCAGAGTACTCTAGGAGTTAGGGAGGAGGAAGAAAAAGATGGGAGGGGAACAGAATCAAACTTGCCCAAATGAGACATTTTGCCTAAGGAAAACCTTGCCTTTATCCTGAGAACAGGTGGATAGTGAGAATTCAGGGAAGTCACACTGGGATGCTTTGAGCCTCTGGAGAGATGGGAGCTCCTATCCTTGAGGAGGATGTCTCAGTTACAAGCTCTGTTACTTTTAAATGGCTTGTAAAGTGAGGTACCCAGTGATTTTTGGTGAGTGAACCAAGCTTATTAATTAATAAATAAAATCTTAATTTATGTTTTTTATCCCCAGGTTTCTGTATTTCTCCCTTAAGGACCCAGAGGAGACCAGCTGATGATAGCTATCCTGATGGCTAGGCCCCAGGTGAGATATATGGTTCTGTTGTTCTCCTCAAGCTCATATCCCTACAGGCCCATTTTGCCCCACAACTTCTCTTGCTTTTGAAAATGAGTTATTGCAAATAATATTAAGCACCAGTATAAACAGTTATATTTGCTTTGCAATTATTTATATTTTAGAAAGATTTTACTTATTTTGAGTTTTACAATTTTTTCCCCTAATCTTGCTTCCCTCCCCCCCACCCCCATAGAAGGCAGTCTGTTAGTCTTTACATCGTTTCCATGGTATACATTGATCTAAGTTGAATGTGATGAGAGAGAAATCATATCCTTAAGGAAGAAAAATAAAGTATAAGAGATAGCAAAATTAAATAATAACAGTTTTTTTCTAAGTTAAAGATAATAAATAGTCTTTGGTCTTTAAACACCACAATTCTTTCTCTGGATACAGACGGTATTCTCCATCGCAGATAACCCAAAATTGTCCCTGATTGTTGCACTGATGGCATGAGCAAGTGCATCAAGGTTGATCATCACCCCCATGTTGCTGCTAGGGTGTACAGTGTTTTTCTGGTTCTGCTCATCTCACTCAGCATCAATTCATGCAAATCCCTCCAGGCTTCCCTGAATTCCCATCCTTCCTGGTTTCTAATAGAACAATAATGTTCCATGACATACATAGACCACAGTTTGCTAAGCCATTCCCCAATTGAAGGACATTTACTGAATTTCCAATTCTTTGCACACCACAAACAGGGCTGCTATGAATATTTTTGTACAAGTGATGTTTTTACCCTTTTTCATCATCTCTTCAGTGTATAGACGCAGTAGTGGTATTGCTGGATCAAATGGTATGCACATTTTTGTTGCCCTTTGGGCATAGTTCCAAATAGCTCTCCAGAATGGTTGGATGAGTTCACAGCTCCACCAACAATGTATTAGTGTCCCAGATTTCCCACATCCCTTTCAACATTGATCATTGTCCTTTCTGTTCATATTGGCCAGTCTGAGAGGTGTGAGGTGGTACCTCAGAGATGCTTTAATTTGCATTTCTCTAAAAAGTAATGATTTAGAGCAATTTTTCATATGACTATGGATCGCTTTTTTTCCTCATCTGTAAATTGCCTTTGTATATATCCTTTGACCATTTGTCAATTGAAGAATCAATTATTTATACTTTGATGAAGTTTGACTCATAAAATTTCAGTTTATCTTTTCAATCACTTGAAGACAAGGGTTCTTAACCTGGAGTCTGTCAACTTTTTTTGTATTTCAAATTACTTGATTTTCTTTATAATCCTGTCTTTTAAAAATTTTATACATTAAAAAAAAATTTCGAGCTGTTCATAGGTTTCATGAGACTGCAGAGGCATCTAAAGTTACTTCAGTATTTTGACCATTCCTCTGTCTCCCTCCCTGCCCTGTGTGGATAGATACACCCCTTTATCCCCCCTCTTTCTCTCTGTTTCTCTCCTTCTTCTGTGTCTTTCTTCCTCTCTCCCTTCCTCATGTCTTTCTCCCTTTCTTCTCTCTCTCTCTCTCTCTCTCTCTCTCTCTCTCTCTCTCTCTCTCTCTCTCTCTTCCCATCCTTCTTTCCTTCCTCCACACTTTTCAAAAGCATTTATTTTCTCTTCCTTCCTCCCACCACCCTTGAAAAGAAAAAAACCAAACCAGAAACCAAATTTCTGCTTTGGCCATGTCTCATTCTGCATATGTATCCCTTACCTCACTATCTCAGAAGGTGGCCAACTGGCTTCCTCATCAGGCCTCTGCAATCAGAGTTGGCCATTGAATTGATCAGAGCTCTAATTTCCTTTCAAAATGGTTCCTTTTTTTCACAATATTGCTGCTACTGTTTAAATTATCCTCCTGGTTCTGCTCACTTCACTTTGCATCAGTTCATGTACATCTTTCCAGGTTTCTCTAAAACCATCCTGCTCGTTATTTTTTACAGAACAATAATATTCCAGCACTATCATATACTACAATTTGTTCAGTTATTCCCCAGTTGTTACCTCAATTCCAGTTCTTTGCCACCACAAAAAGAGTTGCTAGAAATATTTTTGTGCTTATAGGTTCTTTTCTTTTTCCTTGGATCTCTTTGTAATACAGACCTAGTGTTTTGGGACCAAAGGCTATACACAGTTTTGCTATCCTTTAGACATCGTTCCAAATTACCCTCCAGAATGCTTGGTCCAGTTCACAACTCCACCAGCAGTGCATTAATGTGTCTGCCTTTCCATTTCCCCTTCCACATTTGTCATTTTCCTTTTCAGTCATGTTAGCCAAATTGATAGAAGGGAAATGGAACCTCAGAGTTGCTTTAATTTGCACTTCTCTAGTAGTGATTTGGAATGTTTTTTCATATGATTGCTGGTAACTTGGATTTCTTCCTTTAATTACTATCACCTCATAACTTTTGACCACTTATCTGTTGGGGAATAGCTCTTAGTCCTACAAATTTGAATCAGTTCCTTTACTAAAGAAACATCACTGAGTTCCTCTTTCTAGCAGCTTCTAATGCGTTTTGTGTTGGTACTGCTGGGTATCAACAACCTGATGCCTTTGCTTCCACAGCAATAGCCTTCTAATATGAAACACAAGAGACACAGGTTGGGCTGTTCTGAAGAGGCAATCTGACCACGGGGATAGAACTCCAGGCTTGGGGACAATCCTGACTCCCAGTTAACAGCCACATGTCCTTAGATAAGTTTCCTCCTTCCTCTGAGCCTGTTTCTTCATCTGTAAAATGGGGATCACAGTCCTTCTTGTATATGAATATAATATGCTGAAACATATGAAAATCATTGTAAAGATTACCTATTATTATCTTCTCCCCTTCTATCTCCATTTTATAGTGAGGATACAAGAGCAGAGATCTAAGTGACCTACCCAAGGTCATACAGTTTATTGATGACAAATCTAGATCGACAACCCAGGTTACTACTCTTTCTACTCCTTTTGTGATTTTAATTCTAATTTTTTTCACTGCTATTCCCTCTGATAGTGATTAATTTCATTACACAGATGGTGAAACTGAGGCTGGCTCTTTGAAGTTAAATGACTTGCCTCAGTTTACACATTAAGTTCATGGCAGAGGCAAGACTAGAAAACAGTCTTCTGACTCCTGCTGGGGCTGGTGACAGCATGGAGGCTTCTCCTTCACTGTCTCCCCCTGCCCACTAATCACTATTGTCAGAGTTTCTAACTGCTGGAGGCCCCTTCCTCTGCTCTCTGACATCTGCAGGCTCTGTCCTCATCCTTTGGATCAGCAGGCATCTATTGTTCTAGGAACTGGTGACATTTCAAGGATGTTGGCAGTGTATCTCTCAAAGGAGAAATGGGGTCAACTGGACCCTTCTCAGAGAGCCCTCTACAAAGATGTGATGCTGGAGAATTATGGGAATGTGGTCTCACTTGGTAAGGATTTTGTCCCTTGCCTACTTTGCACTTGGTAAGGATTTTGCCCCTTGCCTACTTTTCACGGTAGGACTCAGAATCAATCCCCACTTCTTAAACAAAGGGAGATAAACTGTGCCATATGGGCTTTAGCCTACTGCACACACACACGCGCACACACACACACACACACACACACACACACACAGACACACAAAGAGTTGCCTGATTCCTAGCTCAAAACCTTTCCAGCTTTCCATGGGACATATTGAATGGTTACAGCTTTTCAGCCTCCAGAGTCCCTGCTTCACTTGAATGAGACATTGGTGTCAGATTTTAATGGAGGATATAAGGTGTAGTCTCTGGGGTCATGGATTTGGGACTAGCAGATGAGGCTGAGACAGCCAGAGTGACTTGCCCAAGGTCACAAAGGTAGATGGGTCAGAATTTGCATACAGGTCATCTGACAGTAAATTGAGCACAGTACAGATGGTGTTTCCTTGTTTAAAAGTCAGCAAATTGGTGTTGTCTTCTACTAGAAATAGCAAGGTAAAGTGGCTGGTAAACTGACCTGGGTTTAGCCACCTCCTCTGCATTGACTGATAACCCCTGAGCAGGTCAGTTCTTTTCTGAGGTGTATATACAGAAAGATCTTTGCCTAAAGCAACACCATGCCCATGCTGCATTGGGAGATTTCCTCTCCCTTAAACCAATGAAAGCACAGGTAGGTCCATTCTCTATTCTGCTTATAATATGATCCTCCTATCTCAAATCATGATGCATCTGTATCTGCATTCTTGCTGCCATGTCTGGCCCCTAGGCTGAAATAATAGATCTGGGCTTTGGTGCTTGTTAGTTCTGAGACCTGGAGCTTCTTCCTGTGGAAATAGGCCTCATTTTCATCTATTGGTATAGTAAGGTATTGGTTGAACCTAAAAAGATGAACCCTCTGCTTCCCCAGTAGAATGCCCTCAGCTGCTCTTAAACTTTTATTGCCTCCTGCAGGTTCAGGGTGGCTAAAGGAATGCTCTTGATCTCCCACTCTCTCTGAATTTCTTCCTTAAGAGACCAAGTCATTTTGACTGTTCATTACATGATACCCACTTGGTAGCCATGACAATGAACCATTTCTTCTTCTTTTTAATTAATTATTTTATTTTTGAATTTAACATTTTCCTCCTAAACTTGCTTCCCTCCCCTCACCCTCCAGAGAAGGCAGTCTGTTAATCTTTATGTTGTTTCCCTGCTATACATTAATCTAAATTGAATGTGTTGAGAAAGAAATCATATCCTTAAAGGGAAAAAAATAAAGTATAAAAGATAGCAAAATTACATAATAAGATAATAGTTTTTTTTTAATTGAGGGAAATAGTCTTTGGTCTTTGTTCAAATTCCACAGTTCTTTCTCTGGATACAGATAGCATTCTCTATCGCAGATACTCCAAAATTGTCCCTGATTGTTGCACTAATGGAATGAACAAGTCCATTAATAATGATCATCACCCCCATGTTGCTATTAGGGTGTACAACGTTCTTCTGAATGAACCATTTCTTAAAAGTAAAATTGAGAAAATTAATGAATAGCAAATATTCCCAATATCCATGGGCCTGACCCAGTCACATCCCAGGCCCTGTTGCAGCCCATCACAGATCAAGAACCCAGTCCAAAAGTTGGTATAACAAACTTGACCATCACCACAGAAGAGCTGCAGCCTCCTTACATGAAAGTTTCTGCTTGCCCAGCTGCTCTGCCGTTCCTCCCAAGAACTGAGCATCTGGGAATCCCTGCCACTCCCCATACAGATGGTGCCCCTGTTTGAGGCAAGGTGGGTGGGTAGATTGTGCCCACACTGCCCCTAAGTCACCAGGACTTCCCCTTCTCACATCCTAGAGTCCCCAGCTTCCTTCCAAGTCTGACTCAGAAGCTGCCTCCTACAAAAGAGTTTTCCTGATTCTCCCAGATGTTCTCACTCCCAGTCTCTTGACCTTTCTTGTTATTATAGGATTTATACCCCATATATACTTGTATGTGTGCAGTCTCCCTAAGCCAGGGTCTCTTTCAGTTTTGTTTTTCACATGTCGAGCATACAGTATGTGGCATACAGTAATCACTTAATAATTGCATATTGGATTGAATTAAGTTGGAAAATTCATTCACACATACAAAGGTGAACCATTGCTGAGGTGTCACTTATACAGAAAGAGCTTTGCCTTAAAGTACAGTATCAATATTTGTGTAATCCCTGTATAGAAGAGGTCCTTGACACCTTTATGGGCCCTGAGAAACTCCTCAGAAATATAAACTTGGCTAGGCGTGTTTGGATCTGAGAATAATCGGACCCAAATGCTTTGGGTCTGAGAACAATCGGACCCAAATGCTTGACTCTGGGGGTCACGAGATATACCATAAATTTGTCTGAGATACACAAAACACTCTTGTTAACCTAATCATTTTGCTGTATCTGTAAAATTCCTGCTTTCTCCAAAGACTGCCTCCCCTTCCCCCAGATACAGCTGGAACCATAAGATAGTAAATTCCACTCATCTTGAACCTGTGGGAAGCCCATGAATCTGTGATTCCCTCTGTCTCGAGAAACATGTTAAGACATAAAGCAAGATCTATACTAGGCCATATGTTTGCATATGTTTGTAATAATCTGACAAGAAAATCTATCTAACCGCTGTCTCTGTGTCTGTATCCTGCTTGCTCACAATATACTCCCCCCCAAAATACTGTAAAAACCTTGTTCTCTGGACACTCAGTGCTATGCGCTCTGAGGAGGCATCCCCACATAGTCATTGGTAATAAAATGTACTCCCCCAAATTCATAGCTCGGTCCCCATCTCACTTCTTTGGGTTCAGCAGCCCAAAGCAACACCATGCCCATGCCCATAGCTGCATAATAAATGTGAGTTCAGAGGAACTGAATTATCTAGCTCTGTGAGATGGATGGTTCCAAGATCAGGAACCTAGGAGGAAACCCATCTGATGCCCCCTAAGGCTTTTTGTCCCAGAAAGGGGCAACTTACCTATGGGTGGGAAGAAGACCCAGAAGTTATTTGTGATAGGTGGGTATGGAGGGCACAGGGAGGGGGACCATGTTGGGTTGTACCGAATTCTTCAATGCCAGAGACCCAGGGGATCATCAAGGGGTAAAGGAAGCAGTATCAGTTCAGTCAGGCAGCAGCATGCCCTTTAGGACAAGAAAGAGAAACTGAGGAAATGAGCATAGACTGGGAAGGAGAAGCATAGCTGTAGCCTTTTGCAGATGGTCACCCAGTCAGTCAGCCAGTAAACATTGTGTCTACTATGAGAATCCAGAGATGGAGAAAGCAAGACCATGTTCTCTAGAAGCCCCCAGATAACAGGGGAACCACCACATTCAAATAGCTTTGTGCAAACAAGCTATTCACAGAATTAAGAGAGAAGAGACCAGAATTAAGGGGGACTGGGAAAATCTTCCTGTAGAAGGTGGGATTTTAGCTAATTTGAAGGCAGCCATGAGGCAGAGCTTTCCAAGCATTGTCCTCATTTGGGAAAGTGTATCAAGTAGGGATCAATGTCTTGCAAGATTAGCCAGGAGGCCACTGTCACTTGATCCTAGAATACAAGAAAATTAGAAAGAGTATGGGGTGTATATTAAGAAGGACTTTGAATCAAGAGAATTTTATATTTGCTCCCAGAGATGATAAAGAGCTACTGAAGTTCACTGATCAGGGGCCTAGGCTTTAATATCACTTTGGCAGTTGAGTGGAGAATGGTCTGGGGTAGGGAGAGATTGAGATAGGCAGACCTACCTGCAGCTATTGCCATAGTCTGGATGCACCAGGGTGGGGCCTGGGTCAGAGGAGAGGAAGGGCCACACGTAAGAGTTAGTTATTACCCAGGTAGAATGGATGGTCCTTGGCAACAGATGAGATGTGAGAAGGACAGAGGAAGAATCTCTTCAACGTTCCAATTTGTGAAGGAAGCTGTAGCAATCAGATAGAAGAATATAGTATGCTGATCCTTCTGTTGTCTCTTCATTAGACATAGTCCCAACCTTCCCAAACCCACATCAAGTCTTTCTTGCCAAAGTCATGTTCAACTGACTCTGCTCGCTGATGCCTCTCCTTTAATCCTCACACATTCCCACTCTTGGAATGGGATATTCTCCCAGGATGGATACGATTCTTTCTCAGAGAAGTTCATCTTCTCATATACACATTTCCCCAAGATGGAACCCATTATAAGATCCCTGTCTCAATATCTCCCCTCACTGAGGATAGTTTTAATTACCCTGGATCCCTTTTTGCTCCCCTGTCCTTCCCTTCCTTCAGTCCTTGTTCAGTCCTGTTCTCCCACATCCTTTGCTCCTATCAGAGGACTGGAGGAAATTCTTAGCAGCTGATCTCTCACTATAGTGGGGCATATCATCCCTTCCCCCTGTCACTCATCCCCTCTTTCTTCATCTCATCAATTTCTCATTTAGTTCTTCCCTCTCATAAAATGTCTTGATTCTCTTTGAGGATGTTCACAGATTTTGTCTACAAAGTATGATCATTTCAGCTTTTCTTCCTTCTTTTCTCCTAACTTTCAAAGTGCCCCTTAATCAAACTTGAGCCCCTTCTGGCAATTTTAGGCGCCCTTGGTGACTTGGCTTTGTTATTTCTTTTACCCCATACAACCTTTCTGGTTTTTTGGTTTTCTTTTTTATAAAGCAAAAGCTTCTCAATGACAGAAATGACTTCAGTACTTAACCTTTTCTTGCTAATTCTATGTAGTTATCTACTTTCTTATGTTTCTTTTGTTTGGAGTGTTGGCATGTTGAATAATTAATCCCCTCTGGAAGGTGGTGCTGCTGCTTTGCCTAAAATGAGGCAATGTTCATTTGGCTTGCAACTTGAGCCCTTTTTATAATAAGCTATTCTGCTCTCTGATTTCTCTTCCAAACAGAAGGATCCTGGCTTTTCCAAAAGGCCTTTCCTTCATATTTCAAGATCTTTCTTTTGGCTGTTTGAATAGGGTATTCCTTGTTGAAATTGTGAAATATAACTACTATGTGCTCTGAAATTGGAAAGACGAATTCCTCCCAAACCCCATTTCCCCATCCTTATCTCTCTTTGGATGCTACCAACTAATATTTTGCTATCTCTAGTTAGAAGTTCTGGACAGAGCTCTTTACATTATATCCTGCAAAATACTACTCAGCCCTTTTTATTTTTCTTTTGGGATGCCTAGAGTTCTTAATTTATCTCTGCACATCCTGTTTGAAAAAGAGTGATCTACTGGAGGGAAGTGGATAATTTGGAACTCAAAGTAAAAAGAAAAAAGAGTGTGAAAAATAAAACTTTTTTTAAAAAAAGAAAGATAGGGGAGGCTAGGTGGCGCAGTGGATAGAGCACCGGCCCTGGAGTCAGGAGCACCTGAGTTCAAATGCGGCCTCAGACACTTAATAATTAGCTGTGTGGCCTTGGGCAAGCCACTTAACCCCATTTACTTTGCAAAAACCTGAAGAAAAAAAAGAAAGATAACAAGGCTAATATCAGATTCTTGTGTTCTATTATTGTTGGACCTTCTCTTGGGCCAGTTTTTCTCCTGTTAAGTATTTTTGTATTACAAATCTGTTTTTCTTCCTCTTTGAGTCTCTCTTTAGAGAGATTCTCAACCACACATCCAGTTTTCCCTTTGCTGGTCTTTGTATTTTTAAAATTTTTTTTGTTGAGACCTCTGATTTGTGACCTGTATCCTTTCCAATTTCTTATTTTAAAAAAGTTCTTTCTCTTTTGGATCATTCTGAAATTTCTTGCTATTGTTCCATGGTCCTCTTGGGTGGCCACAGGATACCTTTTCATTGGATAATTTGGGTTCATTTTCTCTCATTTATATAGCACTTGTACCTGGTGTTCTGACCTCTTTTTGAGTTAATACTCACTTTCCCTCTGGCATTTATGACCTTCTCTGTCCATTTAGCCACTTGTGAGTTTCTATTCAACCTTTCTCTCTCTGGATCTTCTGGGCTTTCAGCTTTCTTATTTACCTCAAAGTGCTGTCCAGATCAGACTGCCAAGGCTGGCTGTTAGCATGAAGGTTATCTGAGCGTGGGTCATTACCCAGACTAAATTGCCCAGGCCTGACCCTAGCTGTTTTTTCCCTGAATCAAGTGTGTAAGTTTGCTTTTGTTCACCATATTCTTGACATTATTTCATGATATTTATATTTGATTATCTATCATGTAGACCTCAGTTTTAGTTTTACTGTTTGATGCATAATTCCTTTTCCTCTGGTTTGTTTGGTTTTCTTGGGGTTGCTAGATGCAGTTACTGGACTACCTTGTCTGGCATATGATCTCAACTCTATTTTGTTCTGTTTGGTTGATTTTTAAACCTATTCTGTTTTTTATATTTTGCTCTTTTTTGCCAGGCAATGGGGTTAACTGCCCAAGTTCACACAGCTAGTAAGTATCAAGTGTCTGAGGTCAAATTTGAACTCAGGCCCTCTTGACTCTAGGACCAGTACTCTATCTACTGTGCCATCTAACTGTCCCTTCATTCTTTACATTTTCTCTGCAATTACGTGATTGCCAAATCCACAGGCCTTTTCTCCGTTCCTAAGTTCTTGGGCCTTTCTGTTGCCTTTGACGTTGTAGATGACCATTTCCTTTGGGTCTTCCTCACAGGAGATCTTTAAGAAAGGGTCAGGTGACTGGTGATCATATCTGTCAGTCTGGGATTGCCTTTCAGGTATGGGTTGGAGTAGAAAACATCATACATCCCTTCAGACTCTGAACTCCTCTCCTTCTGGACACCTATATGTGGGTTCCACCCGAGGCTGTCTCTCACTCTCTCCTGCACTCCCCTCCATCAATTTCATTTGCCCTGGCTTTCCTTATTATCTCTATGCCTAGGACTCTCAGATTTGGAACCCGGCTTCTCTGTTTTTGTCAGTGACGTTACTGTTGGTTGGAAAGCGTCTTTGACCATTCCCTCTTGACTACACCTTCTCCCACCTAATTTAAACAGTTCTCAGGGTCCAAGTAGCAATCTGCCTCCGGAGTCTTTCTCCTGTGTTTCCTCTCTTCTCCATTCTCCTTCGGGTTTTAATGAACTTTATATGCCTTCCCTATATGATCTTGATGGACAGATCTGAGTAATACAAAATAAAAAAAAGTCAAAATTCATTTTACAAAACTTTTATTAAGTACAACCATGTGCCAGACATTGATCTGGGGATACAGTACAAAGAATAAAACCATTCCTACTCTTGGGAATGTATGTTCTACGTGTTTGAAGCACGATGTGTCTATAAGTATATGGTATGTGGAAAAAGAATCCATACAAAGTAGTTCAAGAGAAGGTGGGTTGGGAGAGAAAGAGGGAAGGAAGGCACTAGGAGGTGGGGGTGGATCCAAAGGGACTTCTTAGGGAAGGCTGTCCTGAACCTGCATCTAAGTCAGGAGGAAGAAGGCATCCCAGGAAAAGCAGATGACTGGTGCAAAGGCAACCAGTCAGGAGATGGAATGGAGAGAAACCCAGGGTGACCCCATGACAATATGCAGAAGGAGGAATAATGACCAGTGAGGTTGGAAAGATAGGTTTGGGGGCCAGTTTGTAAGCGGTTAAACAGAGAAGTTTCCTTTTCATCCAAGAGGTGATAGGGAGCCATGGAAGTTGGTTGAGAGATGGAGTCATGGGCGGATCTATGATCCAGCAGTGCTTACCTCATAGGAAGCACTTAATAGGAAAATCTCATGGTAAGGATGGACTGGAATGGGAAGACCTGTGGCAGAGAGGCCACTTAGGAGGCTGTCACACCAATTTAGGTCAGTGGTGTTGAGGGCCTACACTAGGATGGGAGCTGTGAGGGCACAGACTAGGGCATGTCTCCTGCTACAAAGCTTTTGCTAGCTCCCCATGGTCTGTAGAATCAGTTCCCCAACTGTCACAGTCTATCCCAGTTTCCTTTCACAGTCTGATTTTACACTATTTCCTTTGGTCCATTCTACTGAATGGAGAGTCTGTTCTGCAATCATATTATTTTTGGAAATTCCTACAAGCAATCCTCTGTATCTATAAGAGAATTACACTCATCCTCCAACTACTTCTCTATATAAAGCAGAAAAGAGCTGGGTTCAATTCCCATGCTAGACACTGACTAGTTTTGTTGTGGGCAAGGTTATTTGTGTATCTCTGATTAAAAACTCCTTGAGGACAGGGATATGTCATCTTTCATAGTAATAACAACTTCCACAGATGACTCTTTGAGGTTGGCAGGCACTTTGCAGCCATTCTTTTACTTGATTCTCACAGCAGACTAGAACCACCTCCTATTATTATCCCTATTTTCTTGATGGGGAAACGGAGGCCTGGAGAGGTTTGCCCATGATCATACAGTTCTTAAGTATCTGTAGTTGCAGTTGGACCCAGGTCTTCCTGCCTCCAAACCCAATGCCTGTCTATATTTCTATCTCTCCTACTCATCAAAGATCACTACATATAATATTTTCTTGACATAAATGTTTGTTAAATTTGATTAATTTGGTTGACTTGAATACTACATAGACCAGAGGGGAAGCTAATTCAGTAGAAAATACTGTGTAGACATCAGCCAGCCATTCACAATTCAGCAACAAAAGAGTTATCTGGAAACTCTTCAGGATAGGGACTGTCTTGTGTTCTTTTTGTAACCTCACATTTAGCACATAACGGGCAGTTAATAAATGTTCATTGATTGATGTTTTCCATTGGTCCCATTCCCTGAAAGTGAACTTGCCCTATTTTCTCAGGTTCCTGGTACAGGCTTGCTCAGCCCTTTGATTTTGCCACTCTTGAAGTCAAGCAAACAAACTTTTTGGTCTTCCATACCAGTGCATCAACCTTTTGATGCCTCTTTCTTTTTCCTACTCTAGAAATACCTGGGCCCCTTTGAGTTACCCACCCACTGTGGGTATACAGGCTATTCTAACAGCCATGACACAAATCATTCCCAAGTAAACTGCCACCTGGACAGTCTTAGGAGCTGGCAAGCCGCCCTGAGAGATAAGGTGAGCTGGAGTCCTTGGGAGCTGGATATTCCACCCCACTGACCAAGGGCACTAGACACAGCTGTGCCTTATCATCTCCTCCCTAACGTACCCCCTATCTTGTAATGCAAGACACTGCACATACATAATGCTTGCATCCCCATTCCCTCATTATTCTTTGTTCTACTCTGGAAGACCTAACGGTATATATATAATAGCTAAGCAGTAATAAAATTGAGCTGAAGGCATAAGGCAGTAGTGGCTTGACTCCTTATTCTCAGCTCCCCTGGAGGGAAGTTGTCACTGTGGGCCCCAAGGAAGCAAGCCACAACAACCCACTTTGTCCAGATAGCCATTGTAATGGAAAGAAGAATGTCCTGGATGGGGAAGAGCACACAGGTTAAGAGGGGAGGGCTGAACTCTAGGAGCATCATGTTTGGGCAACTGGGAAGGCAGACACAAAGCAAACCCTTGCAATGAGGGAACCCCTGGAACCACTTGACTTTTGTTTGTTTGGTTTTTTGCAAGGCAATGAGTTTAAGTGGCTTGCCCAAGGTCACACAACCAGGTCATTATTAAGTGGCTGAGGTCAAATTTGAACTCAGGTCCTCCTGACTCCAGGGCCGGTGCTCTATCCACTGTGCCACCTAGCTGCCCCCAACTGGAACCTCTTGAGCAGAGGGATGTCATGAGCAGACAGGAGCCTGAGGAAATTATATTGTCACTAGAATAGAGGCTGCTCTAGAGAGAAGAGAATTAGACATAGGGCTATGTCGAGGCTACCTCTTAGGATTCTATTGGCAAGAGGCAATGGGGGCTCTAATGAACATAGTCAAGTATGAGTAGAGAGAAGGGGATGGATACAAGAGATGGTGAGATAGTCTATAAGACTTAGCAACTGATTAGCTGGGGGACAGGGCCTGGGGGTGGAGGAGGGCAGGGCAAAGTGAAGAGGCAAAGGTCACACGTGGGCTGGGAGCCTTGTTGACATGAAGAATGTGGTGCCTTTGACAGAAACAGGGAAATTAAAAGGAGGGTGAAAGATCATGAATTCTATATTGGAGCATCCAGTCACTTTTATAGAGATGAGAATTGAAACCTTGGACACTTGATGAGATAGCCTAGAGAGAAGAGGAGAAGACCCAGGATGGAGCTCTGGAGTCCACCCCTACACAGGGAATAGAATAGAGTTGGTAGGCCAGCAAAGAAATATGAGCATTCACTAGGTAAGCAAAGGACCACAGAAAGGCCATGTGGCCTCAGGGAGGATAGGAGATCCCAGGCAGAGAAGTTAGCAGTGTCAGAGACTTCAGAGAGGTCAAGAAGACTACAGATCAAGAAAAGGTCATTCAGTTTATCAATAGAAGTTGCCAGTTCTGGGAACCTCGGCGAGAGCAATGTCAGTCGAGTGGTGGGATGGAGGCCAGAATGCAGGGAGCAGAAATGAGTGGGAGATGAGAAAGAGGAAACAATAAATAAAGGTAGTAGAGATGTGTCTGTTTGTGTGTATGTGGGGGAGAGGTCTTTCCCCATTAGGATGTTGACTGTAAGCTCCTTGTGGGCAGGGACTGCCTCTCTTGGTACCCCCCTCCCTAGATACCAGCACAGTACCTGACAAATAGTAAGTACCCAAGAAATGTGCATTTCTTTCCTTCTTTTGTTTTGTTTTGTTTTTTTTTTTTAGTTTTTGCAAGGCAATGGGGTTAAGTGGCTTGCCCAAGGCCACACAGCTAGGTAATTATTAAGTGTCTGAGGCCGGATTTGAACTCAGGTACTCCTGACTCCAAGGCCAGTGCTCTATCCACTGCGCCACCTAGCTGCCCCTCTTTCCTTCTTTTTTCCAGAAGTTTGTCTGGAATAGGGAGGAAAGCTCTGTAGATGATCACTTGAGGGGGTGGTGAGGGGTTTCATATCTTTCTCCTTTCCATGGGAGAAGGTTTTTCTGTTTGCAAGCCTGAAATGATCTCCCAGCTGGAGCAAGGCGAAATGCCCTGGGTCCCAGATGTACAGGAGACAGAAGATGATAAAACTATACAACCTGGTAAGTAAGAGAGTGACGTCAACCCCACAACATTTATTGAGTGCATGTGGGCTGACCAACAGGAGGGACTGTGACCTGTAAAACAAGGAAACATAAGACCTGACTCAAGCAGTCAGAGAGCTTTGAGTTTTAAAGAAGAAGACAAAACAAATAAATGTGAAATTGGGTGATGACTAGAGGGAGTCATTTCACATCTGGGTCTCTTTTCATCATTAGAATAAGGCAAGTTGGAGCAGATAATCTCTTATTCTTTTTAGCCCTAATAGTTTATAAGACAGTATGACATTTCTCACTCTCTCATAATGAGAGGTCCTGTTGGTGTAGTGGATGGAGAGCTGGCATAAGAGTCAGGAAAGTGTGACCAGTCCTGGCTATGTGACCTTGGTCCAGTGTCTTCATCTATCAGTACCCTACATCCTACATTGGTAGAGGAAGTTTTCATTTCTGAGGACTTGGTTCCCTCCACTGTTGAAACCACAGGACTGGGCCAAAAATAATTGCCTGTTATAAATCATTGAAAAACATTGGTCAAAGAACAAAACTCTTTGTACAGAGAGGTATGTGTTGTGTGCTATAGGTAGTGAATCCCAGAAGGGTTCCAAAAGGAGAACTGTGTGTGGTCTGGAGCCCCTGAGGGAGCCTAATGAGATTGGGGGACTTCAGCTGGGTCTCAAAGAGTGGATCCAGCCTAGCTTTGCTGGAAGGCCGAAAGGCTGGCAGTGTGGACAGTGGCATGAAGAGTACTCTCCATACTTCCCTTCTTGATGACACCTCTTCCTGAAGTCTGTAGGGTTTTTTCCACACTTCTCATAGGTAGACATTCCTCTTTCCAGTCAAAATACAAACTAATTATTCCTCCCTACCCCAAGCTGGTTTGCAGTTCTCTGGGCCGACTTCCTGTCCATAGTGATTGGCAGGAAGGAAAGCTTGTGCCAGCTTTACCAAAGGCTTATTGTATTGCCCTGCCCTTTTCCCCAATTCTACTCTCTCAAGTTTGACAGGCCACTTGGGGAGCTGCCCAACTTTGCGAGAAGACCAATGTTCTTCCAGTGTCTTTTTAATATTCTGGTGGGACAAAGTCAGAGGGAACCCCTTTACAAAGCAGTCTGGGATGAAGGACAAGGCTTGAGTGGGGCTAGCCCACGATGAAACCTAGGTCATTAGAATCAAAATAACTTAGACACTGATCAGTTTGGATATAGATGGGGACTCTTAAGCTGTTGCCAGGAAACATCAAGTTGGTAAAAAACAAGCCCACTTCGCCCATGATGTCTCCTTAAACTCTGCCTTCTGACCAAGTACTGAACCACAGGGTAGCTGAGAAAGCCAGAGGAGGAAAAACCAATTTCACAGTTGAAGGAATGTTATACAGGGATGTTTGGTCCCTGGAATTAACAGAACACAGATAAATTTTCACTTGAGCAGTCAGAACTAGAAGTCAGGTGCTAGAAGCTGGAGTCAGGCTCCTTAGGAGAAAAATAAAAGCTTCTTCTTAAAAGAGAATAGGTTTTAAAAAGCCAAGGTTTGCTTCAGTGCTGATTGTCAGATTGATGAATTTTTAAATGAAGGTATCCAAGAGTTTGTATTTCTTTAAATTTGATTCTTAAATTTTTTTTACCTTGGAAATTGCTAAGATCAGTGATAATTCTGAATATATGAAGCTAATTTAAGGAGAGATTTTTTGTTTAGGGTTGAAGAAAGTGAATCTTGGGAAGAAGGGTCATCTGATCCAATCTCGACCCCAGACATGACTTTGGGCTTCTAGCATCCCCACCTACCTGCTGCTTTGAGTCATTCAGTAAGGCATGACACTCCCTCCCCTGCCCCAACCTATTCAATCTTCATAGAATTTGTTTCTACCTAGGTCTAGCTAGGCCTTTCACATTGCTAACCATGCAGTTAGCTTTTTGAATTCAAATTAAGTGTTTCACATTTATCCTTATTAATTTTCATTTTAAATTGAGCTCATTGTTCTAGCCTATCAAGAGCTTTCTGGACCCTGGGTCTTTCATCCCACATTTCACATAGCTATGCCTTCTGACTTTGGGTCATTTGCCAGTTTCACAAACCCACCATCTGGTGCATTCATCAAATAGATAGAAGCGTTGAATAGAATTGGGCAGAGGATAGATCCCTGTGGCACTCTATCAGAGACCCTTCACCCCCAGATTGTCATCTGACCACTGGACATCAATTTAATAATCACCAGCTTCTAGGTCTGTGCACTTAGCCAGCTCCTCATCCATTGAACAGCATTATCTTTCAGTTCATGTGTTTCTCTGTTGGTCACAGTTATTTCTTGATGTAATCTCCCAAATGTCTTGCTGAGATCCAGGTAACCCAGACCAATCAATCAATGCACATTTATGGAGCACCTACTATGCCTCATTTACTATTAGGCGCTTCAACGGGGAGCGGTAACAAGTGCACATACAAGTTGATGCAGAATAAATGCAAAGTAATACAAAGCACTTTAAGAAAGGAGCTTCAAACAAAAAAAGAAGGGAACTTCAACAAACATTCTCTACAGTATCCCTGCTAGAAAAGCAAAGGAAGTGAATCTGGCCAGACTTTCTTGGAGGTGACAGCATTTTCTCAGCGAGCTCCCCCATGGAGCTGTAACTCAAGGCACCACTAGTCAACCTTTAATACTAAATGAATGTAGGCATAGTGGATAGTAAGAAACAATTCTCCTTTGTGAGGTTAGACAGGAGAATGTAATTTAGTCTTTAATTAGAGGTTTAATTACCTCTTATGCAAGGATGCTGGGCAAATGAAGATAAAATGGAATCTAACATGCAAGCAGATAATAACTAAAATCAAGATCATCTGAGGAGGAGGAGAGCACTAATTAATAGAAAATTCAGGAAAAGGTTCCCTTGGGAAAGTAATATTTGAGTTGATCCTTGAGCCTAAGGATTCAAAGTGAAAGTGATGCAGGGGAAAGATGAAGAGAATTGTTAATGTAGAAATTGGATGGAGATGTAAATTGACTAGCACCTGCTCTTGAGATGTAAATTGACTATGGGGGGGGGGGAGATGTAGAGAATTATGATTTTAAAAAACAAAATTTGTAATCTTAAAGGCTGTTAATCTTGTCAAATAGAGTGGAGATCACCATTCTTGATGTAAATCAACTACCATTGATTCATTGTTTAATGTAAAATTTGTATCCTGATCTCCTTAGGCTTCACCTTCTACCTAATTCTGGGGTCCAGTAAGCGAAAGGGAGTTCACCTTTTGGCCTCTGGATGAGACACAAGACATAAAAACCTGGGTTGGACTCCCACTCAAAGCCACAATCTTCTCTGACCTGCTGGCCCAGCCAATGCTGCTTGGCTGTTCTCGTTTCTCTCTCTCTCTCTCTCTCTCTCTCTCTCTCTCTCTCTCCCTCTCTCCCTCTCTCCCTCTCTCCCTCTCTCCCTCTCCCTCTCTCCCTCTCTCCCTCTCTCCCTCTCCCTCTCCCTCTCTCCCTCTCCCTCTCCCTACCCCTTCCTATGTGCTATAACTTCTTTTTTTAAGGAAAAGCTTTAAATTTATTATTATGCATTTTATATTTGACAACTCTTTATTTTATTCAATAGCTCAAAACCCCACAAGCTTTCTTCTGTAGCTAATTACAAAGAAAAACTATGAAATTAGTAGATTCACATATCTAATTAGTGCTATACTGCAGCACTGCAGCCTTCACTTCACTTCGGCCTACAGGTTATTCCTGATGGTGACACTCCATTGAATTTCTTTTTTTTTTGTTTTTAACATTTTATTTGTTTTCCAATTATATACAATAGTATATGTACCCATCATTTTTTTCAAGGCTCTGAATTCTACAATCCCCACCCCCCTCTGAGGGCCGTCTGACAGTCTCTACATTGTTTCCATGCCATACATTGATGTAAATTGAATGTTATAAGAGTAAACATAAGAATAAACATAAACCCCCTCTCCCCCCAAGAAGATGGGAAACCTCAAGAATATAGAGAGGAAAAAAAAAACTGTACTTCAGTCTGTGTTCAGACTCCAATGGCTCTGTCTCTGGTGTGAGTTGCTTTCTTTATCATAAGTCCCACAGAAAAGTTGCTTCAATATTTCTCCCACAGTTGCTATTTCTAGCTGTATCTCCACTCTATTTCTCCCCACTCATATTTATTCTATTCTCTCTTCTTTCATCCTGGCCCTGTCCAAAAGTGTGTTGAATCTGAGTACCCTCCCCCTCGATCTTCCCTCCCTTCTATCGCCTCTTCCCCCCTTCCCTCCCCCCATTCCCCCATCCCGTCCCTTTCCTCCCATCCTTCTCCAGGACAAGATAGATTCCCTCACCCTATTAAGTTGTATGTCATTTCCTCCCTGAGCCATTTCCAATGAGAATGAAGGCTCACTCATTCCCCCTTGCCTCCCCACCTCCACTCCATTGAAAAAACTTTTTCTTGACTCTCGTGTGAAATCCCTCAGCTTTTTCTTTATCCCCTTTTCCTTCCTCCCAGTACTTTCCCCCATCGGCCATTGACTCCATCCCTTTACCAGATCATACCATTATATTCTACTCCTTCATATGTCCTGTCTATATATGCTACTTCTATCAGCTCTTATAAATGAGAAAGTTCATATGAGTTATCAGTATCTTATCCCCATGCAGGAATACAAACAGTTCAACATCATCAAGTTCCTCATAGTTAGTCCCTCTCTTCCACTCCCTCTATGGTTCACCTGAGTCCTGTACTTGGAGATCAAACTTTCTAGTCAGCTCTAGTCATCTCAATAGGAAAGTCTGAAAGTCCCCTGTTTCATTGAAAGTCCATCTTTTCCCCTGAAAGAGAATGTTCAGTTTTGCTGGGTAGTTGATTCTCAGTTGTAAACCAAGATATTTTGCCTTCCAGAATATCATATTCCAATCCCTACAAGCCTTTAATGTAGATGTTGCTAGATCCTGTATAATCCTGACTATGGAGCCTCAGTAGTTGAATTTTGTTTCTGGCAGCTTTTAGAATTTTCTCTTTGATTTGGGAGTTTTGGAATTTGGCTATAATATTCCTGGAAGTTTTTTCTTTTGGGATCTCTTTCAGGGGGTGACCTGTGAATTCTCTTGATTTCTATTTTACCCTCAGCTTCTAGGATCTCAGGGAAATTTTGCTGTATTATTTCTTGAAAAATGAAGTCTAGGCTCTTCTCCTGATTGTGGCTTTCAGATAGCCCAATAATTTTTAATTTTTTTCTTCCGGATCTGTTTTCAAGGTCAGTTGTTTTTCCAATGAGATATTTCACGTTTTCTTCTAATTTTTACTTTTTTGGAAGAGTTTTATTTCTTCCTGCTTTCTTGCAAAGTCTTCAGCTTCCTTTAGTTCCATTTTGTATTTGAAGGAGTTATTTTCTTTGTGGTCTCCCATACCAGTGCATCTCCCTTTTGATGGCTCTTTTGAGCTTTTTTTATCTCCTTTTCCAGCTGGCCAATTCTGCTTTTTAAAGCATTCTTCTCCTCATTTGCCTTTTGTTTTGATTTTTCCATTAGGCCTAAACTGGTTTTTAACATATTATTTTCTTCAATTTTTTTTTTGTATATCTTTCACTAAGCTTTTGATTTGGTTTTCGTGACTTTTCTGTATCGTTCTCATTTCTCTTCCCAATTTTTCCTCCATCTCCCTTAATTGCTTTTCAAAGTCTTTTTTGAGCTCATCTATAGTCTGAGCCCATTTTCTATTTCTCTTGGAGGTTTTGGATACAGAAGCTTCGATTTTGTCATCATCTGAGTATGTGTTTTGATCTTCCATTGAACTAAAATAATTCTCTATGGTCAGATTCTTCTTCTTCTGTTGTTTACTCATTTCCTCAGCACAAGACTAATTTACTGCACTTACAAGGCTTTGGGCTTTTTTGGGGGGACACTCCACTGGTATCTTTATTTCTCCAAGGTCTTATGCTCTCTAGTCTGTGCTTTGATATGTAGATGACCACAGCACTACCCTCTGCCCTGGGGCTATAAGGAGAGATACAGCTTGGATATTTAGTATGGAAACCCAAACTGTAATATGTGAGTGTAGGCAAACAGCAGAGTCCTACCCCAGGGAGAGCAGAGAAATCTCTGCAGACTTCCCTTACCATCTCTGGGGGGGGCATGCTGCTTTCTCCCAATTCTCACTGCAGATTCTGCAGCCATGTTCCTCATTCTATACTCACCCAGGTGCAGCAGAGTTCCCTCCCTGCCCCTTAAAGCTGTTGCCAGTGATCTCTTGTGCTGGGCTGAACTGAGTTGGGCTGAGCTGGGTTGGGCTGCGCTAGGCTTGGCTGGGCTGGACTGCACCCTGGTCCTGGTGAAACACAGCTTTCCCAAGGAACTTCTAAGTTCTCTTGGACTGGGGAAATGTATCACTCAGTCTTTCTGTGGGTTCTGCCCCTCTAAATTTTGTCTAGAGCCATCCTTTATTGGGGGGGGGGGGGGGGTCAGAGTTCTCAGGAAATGCTGCCTTCACAGCATCATCTTGGCTCTGCCCCCCTTGTAACTTCTTTTAATAAATTTTTGTTTTATTTCCACCCTTGCTTTCCCAATTCTTAATAATGATTCCACATAGGCAGAACTGAACTCAAGTAGCCAGAGGAGGCTACAAAAGGAGCATGTTTTTTTCCAAGCAGTGGAACACCGCCTGTTCAAAGACTTAGAGGTGGGAGATAGAATAGTGAGTACTAGCCAATTTGGCTAGAATATAGAATATATGTAGGAGAAAAAGAGGTTAAATTAATTTGGAAAGGTACCTGTAGCCAGATTATGGAAAGGTCAATGGCTTAGGAATCCAAAATCCTTACCATTTGCTAGTCATGTAATTTTGGCCAAGTCTTCTAACCTCTAGGAAGTCTTGGGCTCCTCATCTTTAAAATGAGGGTGATAAGGCCACAGGAAGTTATTGTGAGTATCAAATGAAATAATTAATGTTGAGTACCTTGGAAATGTGAAGTTTCTATACAAGTATAAAGTAAGATTTGGGGATCTGCAAACTCAAATCTGGGGCAGCAAGGTGACTAGTGGATAGAGTTCTAAGCCAGAAGTCTGGACAACTCATCTTCCTCAGTTCAAACTGGCCTCAGATACTTACTAGCTATGTGGACAAATCACTTAACCCTACTAGTCTCAGTTTCCTCATTTGTAAACTCAACTGGAGAAGGAAATGTCAAACCAGTATCTTGGCCAAGAAAACTCCAAATGGGGTCACAAAGAATCAGACATGACTGAACAACAAACAACAACAAATTCAACTCTATAAAGCAGCAGGAAATGTCATCCAAGCACTGATTTCATTTAAGTGTGAACCTCATTCCTTGACTTTAGATACACTTTTTCTTCTCTGCAAGTGACATTTATGATTTGTTCTTATCATTTCAGATGATGGGCCTGAGAAGGGCAATATGGAATCTCTTCATAATCAGGAAATATGTAATGATGAGTCTCAGTGGATGTAAGTCAGACTGCCATCCAATTTCCAATGAGGTAGATTTAATAAGGGAACAGCCCCAGAGTTATGATTCATATAGCTGTACCTTTAAGCAAAAAATCAGAATATGTGAGACACATGAGAAGTCATAATACTGAGAAACCATATAAATGTAATGAATGTGAGAAAGCCTTTAGCAGAAGCTCACACCTCATTCAGCATCAGAGTATTCACAATGCAGAAAAGCCCTATGAGTGTAATGAATGTGGGAAAACCTTCAGTCAGAGATCATCTCTTATTGGACATCAAAAAAATCACGGTGGAGAGAAGCCCTATAAATGTATTGAATGTGGGATTGCCTTCATCTGGAGTTCACATCTCATTCAACATCAAAAAATTCATAGTGGAGAGAAACCCTATGAATGTAATGAATGTGGGAAAGCCTTCAGTAGGAGTTCACATGTTATTGGCTATCAAAGAATTCATAGTGGTGAGAAACCATATGAATGTATTGGATGTGGGAAAGCCTTCAGTAGGAGTTCACATCTTATTGGATATCAAAGAATTCATAATGGGGGAAATCCCTATGAAAGCAATGAGTGTGAGAAAGCCTTGGGGAGGAGATCACACCTGATTCACTATCATAGAATCCATAGTGGAGAGAAACCCTATGAATGTAATGAATGTAAAAAAGCCTTCAAAAGGAAATCACATCTTATATGACATCAGAAAGTTCACAGTGGAGAGAAATTCTGTGAATATAATTAATGCAGGAGAGATGTTGCTCAGCTGGCAGACTTGATAGTGTGTCTCATTAGTAGAGGTAAATCTTGTCTATCATTGAGAAACCTGAAATGTTCTGAACAAAAGAGTTCCAGAGAACTAGCTTCCCCCCAAATTCCTAAAACAAAATTAACTCCTCAAAACAAGAGGAGGAAGCCTGAAGCCACTACCACCAGAAAGGAGGTAGAGAAGGGAGGAAGGCCTGAAGTCACTACCCTGGAACTAGGATCAAACATCTGAGAAGGAGATTGAGTTATTGCCCATGCCTGCCAAGGAGGTAGACCATGAAAACAAGAGAATGAAAGGAAGGGTCCCTTTTTAGGTAACAGGAGATCATATGCTGGTAGCATCTGAGCTGGGACTGGAATTAGAAAATAATAGATGGAGTTGGAAAAGACCTTAGAGTTGTAGTAGATGACTGCCCCCATTTTACAGATGAGGAGACTGAGATTCCAAGAGAATTGAAGAAATGATAATGGAAGCAAATAAGTATCTAGGTAAAGTTTAATGAATAATATGAGCTAATATTTGTCTAGTATTTTACATCCTAGAACTCATTTGACCCTCAACAGACTTTTCAAGACAATGTGAGTCAATAGAAAGAACTGGATTTTGAATGGCAGCAATTAAAGCTTCTAATATTCAACTAGCTAAGTGATCACAGACAAATCATCTAACTTCCCAGAGCCACAAATAATGATAGAGTTTCTCATATAATGATTATCTCTGCAGTATCAATATCTTACTATTGAGTATGTAAACCTTATGCAAATAACATTTGCAAATCTTATGACATAAACATGTCAGCTGTCATTATTCTAACTATATAGTCTTTATTCTAACCCTAGCCCAATTTTACAGAGGAAAGAACAGGATTCTATAAGTCAAATGATTTGCCCAAGGTAGGGGGTAGCTAGGTGACCGGCCCTGGAGTCAGGAGTCCCTGAGTTCAAATCCAGCCTCAGACACTTAATAATGACCTAGCTGTGTGGCCTTGGGCAAGCCACTTAACCCCATTTGCCTTGCAAAAAACCTAGAAAGAAATAATACTACAAGTTACCCAGTTAGTAAAATGACAAGGTCTCAGAGCCATATCTTCAACTTTTGCTTCCAATACTAGTCCAGAAAGTCACAGAATGTCAAAAAGTAGTTAAAGATTTACCAAAAAAATAGCAGTAGACTTGAATTTGAAATTTTGGTTTAAAATATGTCTTACAACTTCAAGTTTAAGAACAGGAAGTGGTGCTGATATGGAATAAATTAATTCCAATTGTAGTACCTTGAAAGAGGCAAAAGTGTTATGTAATGTTGAAAAGGACAGAGTTGCCAAGTCAAGACTGGATTTGTTATTTTTAAAACTTCAATATAAAAGAACCAAGAGATAAAATGAAGATAGAAATAATAATAGCAAGGCATTTTTGAAAGATTATCACCATCGATGAGTGAGATGAGCAGAACCAGAAAAACACTGTATACCCTAACAGCAACATGGGGGGTGATGGTCAACCTCGATGGCCTCACTCATTCCATCAGTGCAACAATCGGGAACAATTTCAGGCTATCTGCAAAAGAGAGTGCCATCTGTATCCAGAAAAAGAACTGTGGAGTTTGAACACATTTCAAGGACTATTCCCTTTAATTTAGAAAAAAAACCCCAGATATCTTATTTTCTGATCTTGTTACCTCTTAGACTTCTTGTCTCTTCTTTAAGGATATGATTTCTCTCTCATCACACTCAATTTGGATCAAGGTACAACATGGAAACAAAGTAAAGACTGACAGATTGCTTTCTGTGGGGGGTGGGGTGGAGGGAAGTAAGATGGGGGGAATTGTAAAACTCAAATAATATCTTCAATAAAAAATAAATTAATAAAAAAGATTATCAGCATCCCAAGAAGATTCAGATGAAAGATATAATTGGCAACTTTGACACTTATTAGACTATGAAAAATCTAGAACAAAAATCACAGATCTAAATTTATTTAAATTATCTAGCAAGTAGTGAAATAAGTGGAAGACAGGAAATACATACACACATATATATGTGTATATATACATATATATGTTTCAAGTTGCTAATGAAACTCACAAAGTGATCATTTACTTGGGTACCAAGTCCAGTGTGTCTAAAAAACAAATTTATATATACATATGTACACATATATACACATAAAATTTTCCAGCTGTAGTTGCAAAGAAATAAAAAATAATGGCAGTGTTATTGGGGACAAGGTGAGTAGGGCAATTAAGATTAAAACTTAGAAGTAAGGGGCTTATTTAATTATGTCCTAAGGGTGAGTCAGAAAAGAGTTTCAGAAGGCAATTTTAGGGTTACCCTTGCCAATAAGTCCTGGGCAAGTCAAACATTTAGGTAGGGTTGAGCTTTGTTGGATCTCTAACTCTATTTCCACAAAACCACCTGGGACTAGAGTTGGGGGAGTCCCATAGTTTCACAGACTCTCCCAGTTGGGTGGGAACTTTCAGTTCACTTAGGATCCTATGTGTGATCTCACATAAATCCCTTTTCACTTCCTCAGTTGGGCTTGGGGCAGAGACTCAAGTTTCCTCCTCAGTAAAATGAAGAGGTTATATGACTAATATGAAAATATGTTTAACACGATTGCTCCTGTATACCTATATTAGATTTCTCACTGTTATGGGGAGGGGGAAGGGACGGGAGAAAAATGTGGAACTCAAAATCTTACAAAAAATGAATGTTGGAAATTATCTTTACATGTAATTGGAAATAAAATAAAATAATTTTTTTTAATGAAGAGGTTATACTAGATGGCCCCTGAGTACCCTTCCAGATCTAGATCTAGGATATTTGTACCAACTAAGTCTTCTCTTTAAGATAAATATTCAGAGGCGGCTAGGTGGCACAGTGGATAGAGCACTGGCCCTGGAGTCAGGAGCACCTGAGTTCAAATCCGGCCTCAGACACTTAATAATGACCCAGTTGTGTGACCATGGGCAAGTCACTTAACCCCATTGCCTTGCAAAAACCTAAAAAGAAACCTAAAACAACAAAAAAAGATAAATATTTCTATTCTGTACATTAGTCCACCTGACACTCCACCCATGGGGAGTCCATGTCATGCTTTTTTTTTTAAATTTTTTTTTCCAAGGCAAAAGGGGTTAAGTGGATTGCCCAAGGCCACACAGCTGGGTCATTATTAAGTGTCTGAGACAAGATTTGAACCCAGGTACTCCTGACTCCAGGGCCGGTGCTTTATCTACTACGCCATCTAGCCACCCCCTTTGTCATGCTTTTTTTAAGGGTTTTTTTTTTTTTTAGCAAAGCAGTGGGGTTAGCCACCCCCGTGTCATACTTTTTTGTTCCTTCAGCAGATCAGATGGCATGGACTCCATTCTCTTCACTATCGTGGTTGTATCTCTTCTGGACAGTCATCCATGTCCTTCCTAAAATGTGGTGCCTAGAATTAACCATAATACTGTAGACATAATCTGCACAGGGTATAGAGTTTCTCTGTGCATCCACACTAGTCTCTTTAGATTGCTTCTCTTTTCTTTACTGGAATTATTTCTATTTGGGTCTTCAAAATTTCTTTCTTGAGAGCTTACCTTATAGAATTTTAGGACATAGAATCTTGCTAACCTTTGAATCCTCTGAAATAGCCATTCCTGTAATCTAAGGTATATGTCATTGTATGCCAATCTAAAGTACTATCTGTATCTGACATTCCTCCCTGTCACCAGCTTTAGGATAGGATTTATTTGACCTTTCTTTATCCAATTCTCCCTCAACCCTCCATACCCATACATCCTAGCAAATCAGATATTCATCGGGGAGGCATGTCCAAAAAAAGTTTCTCTCATTGATTCTTCTACTTTTTGTGGTGTCAAGAAATTAATAAATTAAGACATGTTAAGAAATCATTATTTACCCTGCTTTTCAGAGAGAATTTCAAGTTGTCTAAAAAATTAGCCCCCTAGGGGCAGCTAGGTGGTGCAGTGGATAAAGCACCGGCCCTGGAGTCAGGAGGACCTGGGTTCAAATCCGGTCTCAGACCCTTAATAATTACTTAGCTGTGTGACCTTGGGCAAGCCATTTAACCCTGTTTGCCTTGCAAAAACCTAAAAAAAAATTACCCCCCTTTACTTCTGTAACTGGGGCAACTGGGTGACACAGTGGATAGAGCACCTGGTCTGGAATCATGTTCCTGAGTTCAAATCTGGCTTCAGACACTAGCAGTGTGACCCTGGGCAAGTCACTTCATCCTATTTGCCTCAGTTTCCTTATCATAGAAGGAAATGGCAAACTACTCCAGTATCTTTGCCAAGAAAACCCCAAATGGGATCACAAAGAGCCAGACACAATTGAAAAATGACTGTACACCAGCTTGCCTTGTGCTCTTTTCATTTAAGTGGTCTAAGGTATGACAGTATTACTTTTGTTTCTTTTGTCTACCACACATTCTTCCCATCTAGTAATCTTTCTTCCACAACCTTTGATCCTTGCTCTATTTTCTATATTGCAATGAGACTTTATTGGTGTGGTTGTTGTGGCAAGGTCACATCTCTGCTATCACTGCTACTATGGTTTCCCTTTAGTGGCATAGAGCAGTGGTGATCCCCAAAGGTCACAGATTGATCTAGGAAACCACAAATTAATATTAATTATGTTACATTGCATTTTTACATTAAACACTTAACTCAATTAAGCATTTAAACAGTTAAACATTTCTCAATTACATTTGAGCATAGCTGAGTTTGACACCTCTGGTATAGAGAAGATCAGCAGACATTCCCTTGGTTTCAGTTGCTTTTCCACCACCTTTTCCAGAACATAGTCTGAGAACTAGTTGTAGTGGCAAGAATTAGAAAGAGCTGGGTTCATATTCATGGCTGATGCCAGCTGTTTGGCCACGGGCAAAGTCAACATGAATGTGCTTGTTTTCTCCCAAATAGGGATAATACCTTCTTAGTACCAACCTCCCTGAATGATTGTGTATTTGAAATGAGGTCTATGTAAAAGACTAATTCCACTTTGTCCAGGGGTAGTGTTTCAGTTATTGGGGGGGGGGGAGACTATTGAAGTCTGAGAATATTTAGATGCTTAAACTCCCCAAGTCCTAATCAGCAATTCTGGGTGCCCACAGGTTCTTGTTTCCAGCCAGGCCTGATCCTCACTAATAGATGACCCCAACTAGAAAACTCTTGGTAATTCAGTTGACCCCACCTCTGTCAACCTCCCAATAATGCATATTTTAGAAAACCCTAGGAAAGGCAGAAATGAGACTAGAAGCTAACTCAGAACTCACTTATGAGAAAGTTAAATGGAATAATGCCCCCCTCTATCTCTCTGGGCCTGTCTTAGTTCTGCCAGGGACAGCAGTGAGGAAGTGGAATAAGAGGTTGGGAGTTGGGATCAGAGGGACTTTCTGTCCTTCCTGGTTGAAAAACTTTGTGTGTTTCCTAGTTCTTAGGGGATGGGTCTCAGAGGAAGCCATGAAAGTTAGAGAAAAACAATCCCCAAACTACTCCATAGATTGTTTAGATTGCATAAATGTTATGCCAAATATTACATATAGAACCCACAGTCCTCCTGCCAGAATTTAAAGTCCACAGAGAATGTGGTGAAATGTTTTTCCTCCATATACTAAAATAGTAAAACCACTTAACCTAGAAATAAGAGTGAGAGCCACTTTGGGATAATTCTGACCTTATTTGTTACTTTGAGAGGATAGGCTGCAATTGAAAATTATGTAAAGTTTTGAGAAAGAATTATGAGCCTAAGAAAAACATAAATAGAAAGGTAAATCTGTTGCAAAACATAAAGCTATTTGATAAATTCAAAGACTAATTATATATATATATATATATATATACATGTGTTTTTTTTACTTTTCTTTTTTAAGAAAGATTTTATTTATTTTGAGTTTTACAATTTTTCCCCTAATCTCGCTTCCCTCCCCCCACCCCCACAGAAGGCAATTTGCCAGTCTTTACATTGTTTCGATGGAATACATTGATCTAAGTTGAATGTGATGAGAGAGAAATCAGATCCTTAAGGAAGAAACAAAGTATAAGAGATAACAAAGTTACATAAAAAGATAACAGTTTTTTCCCTAAATTAAAGGTAATAGTCTCTGGTCTTTGTTTAAACTCCACAATTCTTTCTCTGGATACAAATGGTATTCTCTATTGCAGACAGCCCCAAATTGTCCATGATTGTTGCACTGATGGAATGAGCAAGTCCATCAAGGTTGATCATTGCCCCCATGTTGCTGCTAAGGTGTACAGTGTTTTTCTGGTTCTGCTTATCTCAGTCAGCAGCAGTTCATGCAAATCTCTCCAGGCTTCCCTGAATTCCCATCTCTCCTGGTTTCTAATAGAACAATAGTGTTCCATGAATTACATATACCACAGTTTGCTAAGCCATTCCCCAATTGAAGGACATTTACTTGATTTCCAATTCCTTGCCACCACAAACAGGGCTGCTATGAATATTTTTGTACAAGTGATGTTTTTACCCTTTTTCATCATCTCTTCAGTATATAGACCCAGTAGTGGTATTGCTGGATCAAAGAGTATGCACATTTTTATTGCCCTTTGAATGCAATTCCAAACTGCTCTCCAGAAAGGTTGGATGAGTTCACAGCTCCACCAACAATGCATTAGTGTACCAGATTTCCCACATCCCTTCCAATATTGATCATTGTCCTTTCTGGTCATACTGGCCAGTCTGAGAGGTGTGAGGTGGTACCTCAGAGATGTTTTCATTTGCATTTCTCTAATAAGTAATGATTTAGAGCAATTTTTCATATGACTTTGATCTCCTCACCTGTAAATTGCTTTTGCATGCCCTTTGACCATTTGTTAATTGGGAAATGGCTTTTTTATTTTGAAAATTTGACTCAGTTCTCTGTATATTTTAGAAATGCTCATTTCTAAAATATACAGAGAACGGAGTCATATTTTTAAAACAAAAAGCCATTACCCAATTGACAAATGGTCAAAGGATATGCAAAGGCAATTTACAGATGAGGAGATCAAAGCAATCCATAGCCATATGAAAAAATGCTCTAAATCATTAATTATTAGAGAAATGCAAATTAAAGCTTCTCTGAGGTACCATCTCACACCTCTCAGACTGGCCAGTATGACCAGGAAGGATAATGATCATTGTTGGAAGGGATGCGGGAAATCTGGGACACTATTACACTGTTGGTGGAGCTGTGAACTCATCCAACCCTTCTGGAGAGCTATTTGGAACTATGCCCAAAGGGCAACAAAAATGAATAGCAATACTACTACTGGGTCTATACCCTGAAGAGATGAGGAAAAAGGGTAAAAACATTACTTGTACAAAAATATTTATAGCAGCCCTGTTTGTGGTGGCAAAGAATTGGAAATCCAGTAAATGTCCTTCAATTGGGGAATGGCTTAGCAAACTGTGGTCTATGTATGTCATGGAACACTATTGTTCTATTAGAAACCAGGAGGGATGGGATTTCAGGGAAACCTGGAGGGATTTGCATGAATTGATGCTGAGTGAGATGAGCAGAACCAGAAAAACACTGTACACCCTAACAGCAACATGGGAGTGATGTTCAACTTTGAAGGACTTGCTCATTCCATCAGTGCAACAATAGGAACAATTTTGGGCGGTCTGCAAAGGAGAGCACCATCTGTATCCAGATGAGGAGCTGTGGAGTTTGAACAAAGTGCAAGGACTATTCCCCTTAATTTAGAAAAAAACAGATATCTTATTGTCTAATCTTGTTACCTCTTAGACTTCTCTTTAAGGATATGATTTCTCTCTCATCACACTGAATTTGGATCAAGGTACAACATGGAAACAAAGTAAAGACTGACAGAGTGCTTTCTGTGGTAGGGGGAAGGAAGCAAGATTGGGGGGAAATTGTAAAATTCATATAATATCTTTAATAAAAATAAATTTAAAAAATTATCTTTTCCCCAATAATTTGTAAAGATATTTTTTCTAATTTGTTTTTTAAATTTTTGAGTTCTAGATTCTCTCTCTTCTATCTTTGATCCCTCTCTGTTCATTAAGAAGGAAAACAATTTGATATTGGTTATACATGTGCAGTCAAAGAAAACATTTTCATATATGTCATGTTAAAAAATTCATGCCAAAAAATAAAATAAAATAAGAAAAAGAAAGAAAAAAAAAAGAAATGAGTCCTTTGTCAGAAATACTAGCTATAAAAATTGTTTCCCAATTTACTACATTTCTTTTGATCTTGGTTATAGTGATTTTGTCTGCGCCAAAGCTTTGTAATTTAATGTAATCAAAATCATCTAGTTTGTTTTTAGTGATGTTCTCCATCTCTTCCTTGGTCATAAACTGCTTCCCTTTCCATAGATCTGACAGGTAAAGTAGTCCTTGATCTTCTAGTTTGCTTATAGTATTGTTCTGTATGTCTAAATCCTGTATCCATTTGCATCTTATCTTGGTATAGGGTCTGAGGTGTTGGTCTAATCTGAGTTTCTTCCATACTAACTTCCAGTTTTCCCAACAGTTTTTATCAAAGAGAGAGTTTTTATCCAATAGCTGGACTCTTTGAGTTAATCAAACAACAGATTACTATAATCATTTCCTGCTATTGCACTATACATGTGTTTTTAAGAATACAATATGCAATTTATTAATCTCTCACATTTAGTCTTAAATTGCTTTTCTTGCAATAAATCTGTGAGTTAACTTCCATCTTTCCTTATATCATTGATGAGTTAACTGAGAATAAGTGAGAATAAGAATATCTAGGATATTGAGTTAGAGACTGGCATTGAATTTGGAATTTCAGTGATATAGGGAATTTCTGGTGAGGAAACTCCCTCTACCAAGGTAAGTTGGGATGTTTTTCTATAGCCTACAGCCTCATATAGTAGTCTGGAGCCCTCAAATAAAGTTAACTTGCCCAGGGTCACAATGGGAGTATGTATCAGAAGCTGGACTTTGATGAAGATTTGCCACCATTGAGAAAGTTCAAAAAATAACTCAAACCACTGAACTCATGAGTTTCAAAAATGTTTTCAGCAGAACATTTAGATCAGACCCCAAGTCCTTGAATGGAACTAAATTTGTTTGGATATGCCACTTCCCAATAGTTCTGCTCAAAGATCAGCCTCATTAACTCTTAAGTTTTTCCTCATCCATATATAGTATTCATTCTTTATCCTGCTGTTCTGCTTCATTGTAGTTGTTGAGTCATGTTGGACTCTTTGTGACTCCATACACTAAAATGGACCAGGCCCTTCTGTCCTCTACAATCTCTCAAAGTCTGTCCGAGTTCATATTTGTTGTTTCTATGACCCTATCTATTCCTCTTATCCTCTCCGTCCCTTCTTTTTCCTTTGATTTCCCAAGACCAGGGATTTTTCCAATGAGGCCTGGCTTCTTATGGTCAAAGTATTTAATCTCCAGCTTCAGTATTTGATCTTCCAGAGAATAGTGTGAAGTAATTTAAGTATGGACTGATTTGACCTCAAAATTCTTCTCTAGCACCACATTCAGAAGTGTCAATTCTTCAACTTTTATTTATAGTCCAACTCATAGAGCCATATATTGATACTGGAAAAACCATAGTTTTGACTATATTGACCCATTTGTCAACAGATGTCTCTGTTTTGAGTATGCTGTCCAGATTTGCCATAGCTTTCCTTCAAAGGAGAAAGTGTGAAATGAGCACAATTGTTTGATAATTTGAACATTCTTCTGCATTGCCCTTCTTTAGGATTGAGACATAAACTGATCTTTGCCAATCCAGTGGCCAAGTTTGCTGGTATATTTAACAACATCATCTTTTAGGATTTTAAATAGTTCAACTGGAATTCCATCACATCCCCTAGATTTATTGTTTCCAATGCTTCCCAAGACTCACTTGACTTCATTTTTCTATGATGTTGCTCCATTAGGAGCAAATTAAGCTTGAATGGGACCAAAGGGTTTCTTTATTTGAGTCCTAATTTCATATAAGCAGCTATTTGATTATGTATCATGGGGGGGGGGAGTTAATCCTTTTATTTTATTTTAAGCATGCATTTATTTTCTCCCTTTCCTACTTCTTTCCCCTATCTCCCATTAAAAAATCAAAAATAGACAATAAAATTCTTATAAGTCAAATTCTCATTGGTCCATGTCCAAAACTGTGAATGCATTTTAAGTCTATCATATTCCTGGCATGAGGGTTTCATTCTCAGGTTTCCAAAATCCTGATTTGTCACTGCATCATTCTGAGTATGAAAGTCTTTCAAAATTGTTTTTCTCTAAAATGTCTTTCTCTGAATTGTGCTCCTAGTTCTACTCATTTCAGTTTCCATGAGTCTTCCCAATGTCTTTGAAACTGTCCATTTCATATTTACTTATGGTTCAGTAATAATCTATTATATTCATGCATCATAATTGGTTTGTACATTTTTAATAATTGAATATTTTCAGAATATAATCAGTTTCCCTACCTTTTATGTATGAAAATGGATAGGAAGGAGTCTATAAATCACCTATGTTTTATTCTATGATCACTTATCATTCCTTCAAAAATGTCCAGTACCTAAAGGTCATTGGTTCCCATTAATTATTTTGAACTTACAAAGCTTTGGACTAATCCTTCTTGTAGCAATGGTCGATGTTTCTATGTTGGGTTCCTGCCAGGAAACTGTCATCTGAAATCATAGGATCCTAGGTGAAGAGCTGGAAAGGAACTGAGAAGCCATCTAGTCCCCAGAGGAGGAAACTGAGACCCTGGGAGAAGGGACTTCTCCAAAGGTCGCAAAGGTAGTGAGTTGACATTTGAATCTAGGTCCTCTGACTCCAGGACCAGCATATTCCACATGGTTCCATGTTTCAGAATGTTTTTCTCCTGAACTTAAAAAACATCTATTTATTTATTTTAGCATTCTTTTAAAAAAAAATTTGAGATCCAAATTCTCTCATTCCCTCTTCTACCTACTGAGAAAGCAACAGTATGATACCTATTATGCATGTGAAATCATTCAAAACATATTTTCGTATTAGCCACATCCCTCCCTCCAAAAAGGCAATAAAAAGAAAGTTTTAAAAATATGCTTCAAGCTGCAATTAGACTTCATCAGTCCTTTCACTGGAGGTGGATAGTATTTTTCATCATGGGTCCTTTGGCATTGCCTTAGATCATTCTATTGCTGAGGCAATATATATATATATATTGTATGTATACACACACACACACACACACACACACACACACATACACATATATATACACACATATATAAGGTATTCATAGCTGATCATACAATATTGCTGTTACTATGTACAGTGCTCTCCTGGTTCTGCTCATTTCACTTAGCATCATATCATCTTTCCAGGTTTTTCTGAAATCTGCCTGCTCATAATTTCTCATAGCACAATAGTATTATATCACATTCATATACCAACAACCTGTTCAACCATTCCTCAATCCATGAGCATTCCCTCATTTTCCAAGCCTTTGCCACCACGAAAAGAGCTGCTATCAGTATTTTGTACAAATTGATCCTTTCCCCTTTTCTTTGATCTCTTTGAAATACAGACCTAGTAGTAGTAGTATTATTACTGATCAAAGAATCTACATGGTTTTATTGTCCTTTGGACATAATTACAAGTTGTTCTCCAAAATGGTTGGGCCATTTTGCAGCTCTGCCAATAGTGAATTACCGTCCCAATTTTTCCAGTTCCCCTTCAACATTTGTCATTTTCCTTTACTGCCATGAGAATCAATCTGATAGGTGCCTGCCCTTATTTTCAAAGATTATCATTGCCTTATTTGAATAAACCATAATGCTTTCATCAGATACTAGCCTCAATTTTGGCTGACTTTCTAGTATGAAATGCAGTTCACATGGGAAAACTGATGCCCAGTAAAGAAAGCAATGAATTGTCTCCTTCCTTCCTTCCTTCCTTCCTTCCTTCCTTCCTTCCTTCCTTCCTTCCTTCCTTCCTTCTTTTTTTATTTTGTGGGAACAGAGGAAAGAATTTAGTAAAGAGCATACATTTGAAGGTACCAGTTCACTCTTGGAGATTTTGAAATTTGACCCAGACTTCTAGGTTGATAGAGTTAACAGTGATGGTGGCTTAAAATCAACATAACACCCTCACTTTCTATAATATTAATCTGCTTTACAACAATTACTTTCCCTTTTGAATTTTTTAGGTAGAATGAACCAGGCTATAAAAGTGTTCCAATGGTTTGGGGACAGTTTCCCTCTTTCATAATTTCTAAAGAGAGTAAGATTTGCTTAAAGCACCTGGAGCAGGATATTTTTCACAATGCACAAACAGTTGCAAAGACTGAATTCAAATGATTTCTCAATCTAAGGAGGCTTTTTCAGTAGGATAATTGTAAATGATTGGTTCTGCTAATCCTTTTTTTAGGTTTTTGTAAGGCAAATGGAGTTAAATGACATGCCCAAGGCCACACAGCTAGGTAATAAAAATATTAAGTATCTGAGACCGGGTTTGAACCCAGGTACTGCTGACTCCAGGGCCAGTGCTTTATCCACTGCGCCACCTAGCCACCCTCCTTTTTTTTTTAATTCTCCAAGTTCTTAGAATTGCCCTTCAGTGTCACTCCTCTTAAGGTATCCTTTCTTTTTTGGCTTCTGCATTCATAATCTCATTTTCTTGGTCATTTGTCTGCATACTTAATTCCAGTTTCTCTATGAAGTTGTGTACCATTCATCAACTCTCCTTTCCTTCAATAAAAACTTTTAAACACCTGGAAGTCAACCTTGGCTTGAGTTTTTTTTTCCTTTTTACCTTCTTTATAGTTGGTTTATGGTTCCCTTTGTTATTTTTTTCATACAGTCTCCCATGAATTATCAAGCCACTTCTGCATCTCATTGGCTAAAGGCCTTCGTTTCATTCAACCAATCCACTAATTCTGCAATTAAGCCTACCCAGACCTTCCTTTTACTGCTTCTCACTCCAAAGGAATCTCTTTTTCCCAACATTTCTCCTAGCACTTTATTTAGATGTCTTCTTTGCCCAGATGTCAGGCTCACCAATTTAAAGTGAGAGGGACAAGGTCCAATCTCCCCATTAGGAAACAGCCTGTAAGTCCAAGATTATAAATGTAGTAAGCAAGCAAAGAAGGGATTTGAACTCAGATTCTCTTGCTCATAAATCCACCATTCTTCCCACTGTGCCATGTTCTTCTGTCCCTTATCCAAAGAGATCCTGGCTCATGATCTGACAGGCTTCCTCTCCCCAATCCTTGTAGCTCAGCCTGTAACACTTGAGATAAATTCACCTGGTCCCTATAATGATGACATCAAACCAATGGTATGTTGGTGTTTAATCACCAGCTTTCCTCCCAAAAAACTTTTCTCCATCATTTTCTTTAGTCTAGACAATCAACAAAATAATAAATCAATCTGATTTGTGGCTGGCTCCAGAACATCCCAGCAAAACTTAATCTTTCACTAACACTAGCTCTTCAGATTAATTCTACACACTTCATTAACTTGGTTTTGATTTGTCCTCTTGCCTTACTTCCCAATACCTTTCCTAATCATTGCCATCCAAAACTGTTGTCCAGAAGAGATCCCTTTTCTCCCCTCCCATTTCTCCCCCTCATTCCAATCCAACTTGGCCCTATTCCTCCCCAACCCAGAATCTCCCTCAACCTCCTAGTGTGTTCTTGAGATTTTCAATAAATTTCCTCTGGTCCACCAAAGTGCTTTGGTGGCAAACACCTTGGTGGTCACACAACCCCCCCCCCCCCCATCTGCTACGACAATGGCCACTCCTGGAATGCAAAACTCCAGATTCAATGAGCCAGAGGCTAGGTGCTGGGAAGGTGTTGACTGATTTTGCTTAACTTACTACTTTGTTGTAAAGATTTAGGGAATCTTGGAGGTCATTTAGTCCAATCCTGGAATTTTAGGAGGGGAGAAAAAAAAGGGAGATGAGAGGAAAAAAGAGGAGGAAACTCAGACCCAGGGAAGTGAAATTATTTCACTCAAGGTAAATAAGTTTACAGATCTAAAGTTGGAAGGAACTACAGAGGTCATCTATCAGGACTTATTAAGTACCTACTGTTATAAATGGCTCATGAAAATTTAGTCCAGTGATTAAAACTTTTTTTTTGTTTTTTTGCAAGGCAATGGGGTTAATAGTCTTGCCCAAGGCCACACAACTAGGTAACTATTAAGTGTCTGAGGCTGAATTTGAACTCAGGTACTCTTGACTCCAGGGCCGGTGTTCTATCCACTGCGCCACCTAGCTGTCCCCTGATTAAAACGTTTTTTAAGACATTTTAATAAAAAGGCATACCTCTCTCAGGGGGGAGGTTCCCCCAAATTCCTAAATGCTAGATGTTACATGCACTTTGAAAGGCTTTGTTCCTGCCCCTTCATGCCAATCATAGGCTGGGGTCACAAATTTAATTGATACATTCACCCCCATACTTTTCCCCACCCTGCTCATTATACTAATGAACAAAAACAGCTACTTCCTTGAGCAGGTGCAAAGAACAATAGCACAGACTCCCATTCATTCCCTGCAAAGTTATTTCTTGAATCACCTTTCCCTTTGTCTAACTCTCTCCTTCCTGTAAACAGGTTGGCATCTCTTGAGTTGCCACAAAGACCAGGCATCCTGGTTTTTGTAATGTATTATCCTCACAGACATCTGTGAGATTCTGGCAATACCCTTTCTCACACTTGTGAAAGCAAAACACCTGATTCTTTCCCACATCTACTATGTGCTAAATGGATAGTCCAACCTCTTCATTTTATAGAGGAAGAAACTGAAGCCCAAGGCAATTAAGTGACTTGCCCAGGGTTTAATAATGAGATATAATTTGAACACAGGTCTCCCTGATTCCCTAATCCAGAATTCTATCTACTGTAGTATAGAGTATTAGGAAATGACAATGTGGGGAAGAAAAAAAGCTTAGAAATATTTTCATAAAAAGGAAAAAAAGAGCATTAGTTTTGGAATCAAAAGACAGAGAGTAAAAACATAGAGCCAATATAGTAAAAAGAATGCTGCATCTGGTCTGAAAAGGTCTGGGTTCAAATCCTGCCTCTGCCTCTGCCCCTGCCTCTGTGACCTTGGGCCAGGCATTTCCCCTCTTTGAAATTCATTGTCTTTCCTTATACAATGAAGGGGTTGGAATAGCTGTTCTCTGAGATCCCTTGTAACTCTAGATCTTGTGTATGACCTTGGGTCAGTTGCTTCCCTTCTCTGGGCCTCAGTTTCCTCCTTTGCTTAATGAAGGGATTGAACTAGCTCACTGAGGTATTTTCCACCTGTCAAACCAATTCAAGTTCCAGATCTATCATTTCTTCACTTTGCTGTCTTGGACAAGTCGCTTCATCAATCAGTTTTTTTAAAAAATGGTCCTTTGAGCAGGGAAAGTCTTGGCATCATAAAAACATTCTGTGTCCAACTTGTGCTTCTCTTCAATTCTGGACCCGACTCCCAGTTCATTTGTAGTGTCTGTCCAAGATCTAATGCATTCATAGAGAGATTATATGGGCCATAAATCCAACTGTGTCTTTATTTTGGATCCTGGACTCTTCATTCAGTTTTGATAGCATTTAGGACATGTCGTACAGTATGCCACAATAAATAGCAAGTGAATCCACTGGAACTAGAATAGGTTTTGATATCATAAAAATCAAAATTCTTATCTATTTGTTAAATGGAAGAAATTCTAAGAGACAAAATTTAGATGAGTTTGCATAGTAAACATAATAAGGATTTGCACAACAAAAATCAATGCATCCAGAGGAGAAGGGAAAGGAACCCTGGAAGAGAAATGTGCTCTCCTAAGAAGTTCTCCCTCAGAGGCCAAAAGAAGGAACGAATTAAAAATAACCACTTGAAAAACTATTTAAACTGACTAATCATCAGAAACACAAAATAGGAGAAACATGTCATATCATCTAACTCCCATTAATTTGGCAAAGATTGCTAACTATGATAAGTTTCAATTTTGGTGGGCTTATAGAAAAGTCCTTCCTTCTACCAAAGAAAGAGGAAAAACTAATCAGTATATGAATTTTGTGTTCAATATTCCATGTCTATAGTCTCCCACCTCTGTAAAAAGAGGATCCCCCATGTTTTATTTTTGGGATTTTAAAAAAGTTTTTTTTTTCTTTTTATGCTTTTGAATATATACCTCCTGCTCCTACTCAGTTATCACTTGGAACAAAGATTTAAAAGGAAAATGAAAAAGCAACGAATTCAATAAACATTTATTAGGCATTTATTATGTTCCACACAATGTAGCTCAGTGCTTAGCAAGGTGAGCATGGAAAAGGAGGCAAAAGACAGGGTCTGCCCTCAAGAAGTTCCCCATCTAATGGAGGATATAGCGGATGGTATTGCACATAAGCTATATGCAGGATGAATAGGAAACAACTAACAAAAGGGATTAAGAAGGTTTAGGGAAGGCATTGTGGGGGGGGGTAGGATTTTAGTTCAGACATAAAGGAAGCTGGGGAGGTCAGTAGTCAGAATGGAGAAGGGAAAGCAATCCAGGTCTGGGACCGAACCAGAGACAAGGGCCAGAGCTGAGAGATGGAGGGGCTTGGGAGTGAAGGGTACATGGTAGGGAGGAAGACAGAAGAAAATTGGAGAGGTAGGAGGGGGCTAGGTGAAGAAGGACTTTGAACCAAACAGAACATGTTCTATTGCTCCTGAAGACAATAGGGAGCCACAGGAGTTTATTGAGCATGGATTACATGGTCAGACCTGCACTTTAGGAAATCATTTTGGTGGCTGAATGGTGAATGGATTGGAGTAGAGAGAGACTTGAGACAGTAAGATTTACAGGTGTGATTTGATGAGATGGCAGTGTCAGAGGAGGCGGGTGGGAGTATTCTAGAGATGTTGCAAAGGAGAATTTGATAGATCTTGGTAAGAGATTGGATAAAGAGGAGGCAGCAATGACAGAAAGTGATGAATCCAGGGTGACTTGTAGGTTGTGAACCTGATGAGGACTGGGAGATGGACTGCCTCTGTTGTTTGTCCTTCTTGAAGAGGGCCTTGACTTCAGGGAGGTGATGCCATGACTTGCAAGTGAATTGGATTTAAGTGAGCAGGCTATGCAAAGTCCCCAGTCTTTCTATCCTCTGCAATCATCTAGTTTCAGTGGCCAGGTATGCATCAGTAAGACTGAAGATGGTCTCAGAAACAGTGGGAGAACTTGATGTTTTAAAGTTAGGTCTTTCGCAGGTCACAGTTTGACTGAGGCAACCCCCATTCAGTGATTAAGGCTAGGTAAGAAAGAAATCAAGCAGAGAATGGCCTCTTTCCAGGAGGGAAAGATCTTCAGGAATCCTGGTCAAAACTGAAACTATTGATATTTACATTCTGAGCTATCTGGCACCAAGCAATGATGAAATGAGGCTGGGGCTGGGACTAATTATTGGCCAATCAATGAGAGCTAGTGATTTGGGTTTAAGGCATCGGAAATGTAGGAGATGAATCTGAAGGTATCTTAGAAGGTTTCATAGATCAAAATTTCTTTTCCTTTGTGCAAGGTCCCTGCAGGTGTGGTGATGTTTGTCCTTTATTCTGGTGATGCCATGATAAGGACATGAGCTGGATTTGAGTGAGGGGTGCTAAGTCACTGGTCTCACTTTTTACTGCAGAGCCATCTTGGTCCAATGGTCAGATAAGGAATGAGAATGACTGGACATGGCCCTGGATGTGAGGCAATGAGAGTTAAGTGACAGGAAATGATGATGATGCTTGTCCCTCATTCTGGAAGAATACCATGACATCAGGGAGGTGATGCTATGACAAATAAGTGATTTGGATTGGAGTGAGGGGGGGCTGTGTTAAGGTAGCAGTCTCATTTTCTCCTCTGTAGCCATGTGGGTCTGAGTCTGAGTCAGGACAGCTGAAGATGGCTCTGAATGCAAGGCAGTCGGGGTTAAGTGAGTTGTCCAAGGTCACGTAGCTAGTGATGATGATGTTTTTGCTTTGTCCTTCATTTTTCAAGATGCCAGTGACATCCAGGAGGTGATGCCATGACAAGCACATGAGTTGTATCTGAGTGAGGGGGAGGGGGCTGTGCTGAGTCCCCAGCGTCACTCTCTCCTGCAGAGCCATCTGGCTTGGTGGTCAGAGAAGAATTGGGATGACTGGAGATGGTCCTGGATGCGAGGTGATCAGGTGAAGTGACTTGACCAGAGTCTCATAGCTAGTGAGTGTGTGAGGCTAGATTTGAAGTCAGCTTCTCCTGATTTCAGGGCCAGTGCTCTGGCCATTGCACCATCTAGCTGCCTTATAAGGGGGTGGTACCCTAAGTGGACAGAAAGACAGCAAGGAGAGGAAAGTTGGAAGGGCAGATTTTGGAGGGGTCCAGTAACGAGTTCAATTTGCAACATAGTGAGTTGAAGATGGTTTCCTTGCAGTTTGTGATGTGGGAAAGGCGGTGGAGATGTGAGCCTCCAGGGCAGCTGGGAATGTGTGGCTGCTAAAGGCAGATGTGAGAGTCATCACCATAGACATGGTCGCTCAATGCATAGAAGCTGAGGCGGTCACCAAGTGAAATAGGGTACTGGAAGAAGAGAAAAGGACCCAGAGCCCTGAAGGACACTTCTGCTAACCGCGAGGCTGTGATCCGGCAAGCATTCAATAAAGGAGACAGAGCGGGAACGGCCAGCTAGGTAGGAGAGGACAGGGACCGTCCGGGGATATGTCCCAGTCCGGCAAAAAGGTCTCCTGGGCTCGGCAGTGTATGCACCATTCCGCGCCCCACGGCCCCCACCTCCTCCCAGGAGCCTGCAGCTGGCCAGGTGTGCGAGGAACGGCGAGCGCCACGCGCAGACCTCCGAGGCGTCCTAGAGAGGCAGCGGAAGTGGCGGGCCCCTGGGGGCGGGCGCTTGGGGGTGGGGCCACACTTCCGGCCCCGCCATCGTCCGTCGGCTCGGCTGCTCGCAGGTGAGTGGGGCTGGGCGGGCTGGCTGCCTTTCCTTCCTCGCGCTCGCTCGCTCGCTCTCTTTGTCTCTTTCTCCCTCCCTCCTTCCCTCCTTCTGTCCGGCCGTCCACCCTCCCTCCCCCTTCCCCGCCCTTTCCTCTTTCCCTCCCTCCCACTCTTCCTGTTTCCTCTCCCGGACGAGGGGCCATGTCTTCGGCACCAGCAGCCCCCCTCCTTTTGTCCCGTGCCGTGCCTGCTAAGGACTCCGCCCTGACAGCCGGGCAGGCAGCAGGCGCCTGCTGTGCCCCGGGCCTGGGCGCAGGCGGCGAGTCCTGCCTCTGCCATCGATGCCCGGGATGACCTTGAGCCATCACTCGTCCCTGGGCCTTAGTTTCTCCCTCTGTCAAATGCAGGGGGGTCGCCTTCCAGGCCTTTCCAGCTTGAGATTCTCCGTGTGCCCTTGGGCAAATCACTGCCTGCCTTTGGGTGTGTTTCCTCTCCATTGGACCAGTCCCCGAAGTCAGCCCTTCACTGTAGGGCTCACCTCACCAGGGACCTCCACCATGTCACTTTGGCTCCTCACCTATCACTTTCCCCTGCAGAAAAGAAAGGAGTTGGGACTAGCGAGTCTCTGACGCCCTGCCTAGCTCTACAGCTAGGATGCTGCTTCCCGTGTGTCATCTAAGCCTCAGTTTCCACCTCTGTAAAACGAGGAAATGCAACCAAGCTGGTCTCATTATGCTGATCCATGTTTCTGTATTTGGTACAAGGCCTTTCAAATGGCAAGCTCTGTGAGGAAGGTTGACAACTTAGGATCAAATAGGGGAAAAGAAGAGGAGGAACCACTTTCTTTGGCTCCATGAAAACAGGAAATTATTCCTAATCTAAAACAACAGATGTTGTACTCAAGGGAACATTCTGTTTTGTTTGTTTTTGTTTTTGATTTTTCACAGCCATTTCTCCTATCTTCACTTGTACGACCTGGAGGTCCACACACTTCATTGCTGAAAGAGCCAAGCAGCTTTCAGGCTCCAGTTTCAACCTATTGCCACCCCCCCACCCCCACCCCCACCATGGCTTTATTGGCAACACTAATTCCACAGCCATTTATTTAACGGCATTTAACATTTTGCTATAATCTCAACAGCCTTTTCTAGTCATATTTGTTCCTCGTTCTCATGAACTACTGAAAACTAAGAGATAAAGCAACATATAGCTTCAAGGGCTGTCCTTATGGCTCTTATTTTAAACTAAGATATTTGAAATGGACCAAATAAGCTATTTTAAAACATCAACTTTTTATATAGTCAACTTTTTGTTTGTAAACCAGCACACTTTTACCCCATCTGCAGCGCACTTTTCTTTTAATAAACAAAAGAAATAGGACCACACAACTTTTGCCAAGGCTTTTCAGCTTTGAGTAAATCTTAGCTTTTGGAGGTGAGTAGGGGATCCTTCAGTAATAGTCATTGTAGGAACAAGAGCCCTCTCAAAGCACTGTTTCACACAACTCAAAGAGATCAAGTTGAACCAGATATCCCTTATGGTGCTGAACATGAGAAGCAAGTGTTACAAAGGTAAGAGCCACCTTGACATATTTCAGGGCAATGATGAAAAGTTTAGATTTGCACAAAACAGCCCCAAGGACCAGGCCAAGTTATTAGAGAAAGCCTCTTCTCTTTCTGCATGTTCCAAAATAAACTGATTCTCCTAAGTGGGATTCCCACTTAGGGGAAAAAGGCCCACCATCCTCCATGTTACCCAGAGGGTCTTGCTCTACATAGTAACCTATGGAAGCTTCCTAGTAGCCCTCATTCCTGGATATTACAAACTTGCATTGCACAAAATGGAGGGCTGCAAACTGGCCCTGGCATAACATGAGAATTATTCCCTCACTTCTGAAGAGGAAGTTGTCTCCTCTCCCCTTCATTGAGTGGCAGATGGGATTTCAGACTAGTAATTGAAAGACAGAAATGACTCTAGAAGCTTATATTTCTCTTCAGAACATTAAATGCAGTGGAAATCCTGAGTTCAAATCTACCCTCATACACTTAGGACTGACTGTATGAACAACCCTCAGTATGTCACTTGACCTCTGTCTGCTTTACTATTCTTATGTGTAAAATAGGAACGATAATAATACCTGACTCCCCAGGTAGTTGGGAAGGTAAAATGACATTCTGTTTGTTAAGTGCTTTGTACACCTTAATTAAGGCCATGTAGCTGGCTGCTGCTGTCATTATTACTACTCAGAGTAGACATCTGGGCCTTAAATGGAAAGAGCATCGACTCTAGAATCAGATGACACAGTTCATATCCTACCTCTGATGCTTACTAACTGTGTGACTTTGGTCAAGTCACTTCACTTCCCTGGACTTCAGTTTCTTCACCTAAAAAATGAAAAGCTGGACTAGATGGCCTTTGAGGGCCTTCCAACTGTAGCTCTAAGATCCTTTAAGGATATAACAGAAGATAGAGATGGGAGGGTATGAAAAACCAATTTTTAGCTGCTATCAGATTTTTGCCTAAGTTCAGCCCTGCCACTTCTGAAAGTGGAACTCAGAAGGGCTAGAGCCCCATGATCTGGCCCATTCCATTGTCCTATCCAAGAACATGGCAGTAGATTTCCCTACCTGGGACACTTAACTTCTGGCTGCCTGATGTTCAATGAGGATCCAGCCTGGGCCCTGCAGAATATGTCTCCTTCCTTCCTCCTCTGATCTGAGGGAGGTTCCATAGGACTTGGTGGGTTAACTTTAGCTACATGCTGCAAACAAGCATGTGCCAAGCTACTGGGGGCTGGCCATTGACCTTCTTACATTCTGGTTGTTCAGCTCTGACCCCCCTGGCAAAGATTCTCCTTGTTCCCCACTAGATGAATGTCATGGACTGCTAGACATTCAACAGTAATTGTTGATGGAGAGCTGTATCAGAACAGGTAAGAGACTGCTTGGAAGAGGCTCTTACTTGGTTTCCCAGAATCCTTTGATGGCAAAGAGTCCTGGACTCATCTAACTCTTGGCTACTTTGTATTCCTGCAGTTCCAGTTTAATTTCCCACCCAGCCCAAGGTGCCCAAGAGGACCCAGAGGGAAAGGTGATGGCAGCTCCATTCCTGACGTTCAGGACTCAGGTGAATTATGGCTTCCTCTGTCCTTCCTCAGTTTTCCATTTTACGTTGTGTCACTTCTAGGGGCCTGAGCCCCAGTTCCCTGTCCCAGTAGCTTGGACTAATACCATTGATTACCATTATTTTGGAATTGGGCCTTTACAAATGGTTATCCACATTTGACTCATGAGGTCCAGGTGGGTTGAAGGCTTGCCTGAAACTGTACAGCAGAAGCGTGGCAGACACAGGCCAGGGGGCACAGGTCTCCTGTTTCTGTTGCCTTTTCGGTTATGACTTGATACCACAGCATATCGCTCTCTGGTCTCTAACACCCCACCCTTGCCCTTTCATGATGGTGATTGTCTTTGATGTTTTAGGAGTCAGTGACATTTGATGACGTGGCAGTGTATTTCACTGAGGAGGAATGGGATCGATTACACCCTGTTCAGAGGACCCTCTACCGGGATGTGATGCTTGAGAACTACATGAATATCACCTCACTTGGTAAGGACTGGCTTTTTTCCTGACTCAGCAGCTATTCTAGGCTACCAAATTGGTTAATAGTTGTGAAGCCCAGTAGGCAGTTTACATTTCCTTGCCATCTGATGTTGGTTCTATGACAGGACCAATACTGTTTGCGTTGTAAAGACAAGCAACCACTGGAAAGAGTATCAAGAAGCATCTTGTAGACCTTGGGAAAGGCAGTAGGGGCCTGCATTGTTGGACCTCCCCAAGGCAGAGGGCCAGTCAGAAGACAAGTTCAGACCTTTTCTCTGACACTTTTCAACCATGTAACCCTAGGTGGACAAGTCATTTTACATTTTCAAGCCTTAGTCCCCTGATCTGTAAAATGGAGATAATACATGTAGAATCTACTTCCAAATGTGAGTATGGGACTCAAATGACATAATAAAAAATAAATAACCATAATAAATAAAGCCCTTGGCCAAAAAAAAGTCCAATGCCAGTGTCAGCACCAAGAATTAACAAGCTGTCTTGTAGTGTAGTTTTACAAAAAGATAGAATGAATCATCCAAAATTAGAATCCAAAGTATACAATAAACCCATGTTTGAGAAATTCTAGATTATAGAAAATGAAGGAAGAAGCTATGAACCCTGAATCCCTGAAAGCAGAATGATAACAGGGGAGCATTACTTATCTTACCATATGCCATAATCAATTCCAAATGGATCAATGATCTAAATAGTTTTAAAAATCATTTTCAGTCTAAAAGGAAATGTTGCTTTAATAATTATGACAAGGAAAAATTTTAGCAATTCGTTAAAAATGTCAGAAAAATAAGTGGATGGATTTGGTTAGATAAATTAAATTTTTTTTCTATAACAAAAAGCAGTGTTATCTGGAATAAAAAGAAAGAAATCAGTTATCATTTCTTTAGTTCTTTTAGGTCTACAAAGCATTTTGCATGATATTATCACCTTTGGTTCTCACACAACAGCCCTCTGTGGTAGGTGCTATTATTAACTCCATTTTATAGATGAGAAGACTAAAGCAATCCAGTTAAGTGACTTAGCCAGAGTCACACCCAGCTAATAAATTAGGGTTCAAACTCAAGTTTTCCTAACTCCAAGTCCAGCTCATTATCCACTATGCCACCTCTAACCTGTTTAATAGAAGTTTAGGTTTTCAGCTAAAAATGAAGCCTCCCATATTAATTTTCTCTGTACCCATGGCAATTTTCTAAAACATTGTTCTTCAATGTACATGAAAACCTGATTTCACTACTGCCTTAATCCAGCTTCTTTAAGGAAGGCTATGCCAGTGAAGAATAAATTTCCTGCTTCTCTGGAAAGGCCACAGTCAAGTCCCAGGGCAGATTTTCTGGCAGTCAGGCCAGCCTAGCTCAATTTGGAGGAAACTGGCTGCTCTGTGGTTGATCTGTTTTGTCCTTTATAGTTCCAGAAACCCCAGGTATCATGGGGGTACTCTCTGAGTTGGCGAAAGAAATGTTCATGTAGATGAAATCTGAGATCTTTTGAAGTATCACAGAAATAATGGCTTTCCATGTTCACCTTTCAGACAAAGAGGATGTCCCACATGGTCTGTTCTCATGTAGAAGTTCTTCCTTTCCCTTTGATCACTTTTGACTCTGAAAAGTCATCAAGTTAACTTCAGTTGACCACAGAATTTGTACGGTCCCAACACCTTTGGGCCCTGTTCCCAGGTGACGGGTTTGGTCTTTGCAGGGGTTGAAATCATAACTAATGCTATTGACTGTTCCCAGCCTCCCAGTTTCCTTCCTTTCTATTTTATTCCCAGTGTCCTAGTATTGATCCCTGGTTCATTTACCTGCTCTGAGGAGGTCAAAGGCAAATGCATTTGAATGTTCTAGGCCCAACCCAAACGCTAGTTATGGCATTGATGCCCTCAGTTTCACTATTCTTGCCTCACATCCATGTACCTCTTCAATGGTTCCCCAGCCGCTCCTCATTGTAACATCTGTGGGCATTTCCCCTTTGCTTTCTACCCATCATGGACTTGTGTCCTGAGCCTGTCTTCCTTTCCCTTTGAGCAGGGATTCTTATCTCCAAACCTGATGTGATTTCCAAGCTGGAACAAGAGGCAGTGCCATGGATCCCAGACCTTCAAGGCATAGAACGGAGAGAGGAGCAGGCCACCTGGGCAGGTGAGTCAGGGAACTGTGTAGTTACTTTTGGGTTCCTTTTCCAGTCACCCCTTTAGTGGGGAGAGCCCCAGACCTTGTTGTTTTCTCTGTCCTCCTGAGCTCAGCAGTTCTCTTTCTTTATTAATCATCCTTCCCTTACTCTTTGAAAGTTTATGCCCTACCTACAGAATCTTACTCCATTACTTCATTACTTATTCCATTACTTACTCTATTACATCCCAGTGAAGTGATTTTTTTAAAATAAGTCAAATTTTGCTTTTAAAAAAGTTTTTTATGGAGTCATACACACACTTAACTCAACAAATACTCAAACCTTTGGATGCTATATGTACTCAAAGCCTCAAAGCCGTCAACTTTTGCCTCATGCTCAGCACTGATCTCAGCACACCAGCTGAGGGGAATGGGTCAACCTCGAACAACACATTGCTGACCCATTGAGCTAGCAGTTCATAGAAACTCCCAGAAGGTTTGCAGACAAGCTGCCTCCTACCTTTGGCTCCCTCATCTGTGCTGAAGACCTCCTCTTTATTCCTATTAAATTTTATTATTTTTAATACAACCCAGCTCTGTGTCTCTCCTAGTGTTGTGCCATCTTCAAACTTGATGAGTCTGCCATCCATTGCCTTCCTCTTCATCACTGAGTAAAGCATTAAACTGCACAGATCCCTGGCGCACTGCAATAGAGACCTGCCACATTGACAGTGACCTATTAACAACCATCCTTTCTTCCAGTTCAGACCTCCAACCACTGCTGAATGCATCTTACTTTATTAGTATCCAGTTTACTCTTTTCTGTCTTCTCCATAAGAACAGTATATTTCATTTTTAAAAAAAACAGCTTTGCTAAAATCTAGGAAAACTCTATCCACAACATTCCCTTCATCTACTAATTTAATAGTCTTATCAGTTAAGGAACTGATCTGTAAATGAGCAAGTCCATTAAGGTTGATAATCAACCCCATGTTGCTGTTAGGGTGTACAGTTTTCTTCTGGTTCTGCTCATCTCACTCAGCATCAGTTCATACAAATCCTTCCAGCCTTCTCTGAATTTCCAGCCCTCCTGTTCCATCACATACCTATACAATTTGTTCGGCCATTCACCAATTGATGGATATTCACTCAGTTTCCAATTCTTTGCCACCACAAACAGGGCTGCTATGAATATTTTCGTACAAGTGATGTTTTACCCTTTTTTCATGATCTCTTCAGGGTATAGACCCAGTAGTGGTATTGCTGAATCAAAAGGTTTTATTTTTATTACCCTTTGGGCATAGTTCCAAATAGCTCTCCAGAAAGGTTGGATGACTTCACAGTTCCACCAACAATGTATTAGTGTCCCAGATTTCCCACATCCCTTCCAACATTGATCATTGTCCTTTTTGGTCATATTGACCAATCTGAGAGGTGTGAGATGGTACCTCAGAGATGCTTTAATTTGCATTTCTCTAATAATTAGTGATTTAGAGCAGTTTTTCATATGGCTATGGATTGCTTTGATTTCCTCATCTGTAAATTGCCTTTGCATATCTTTTGACCATTTGTCAATTGAGGGATATCACCTATTCTTGATGAAATCCAGGAGGCTCTTTGGAATCATTGCTTCCCTTGCTAGATATTGCCAACCATAACAATAACAGCAGCTAACATTTCTTTTTTTTTGTTTGTTTCCATGCTATACATTGATCGAAATTGAATGTGTTGGGAGAGATATCATATCCTTGAGAAGAAAATAAAATATTAGAGATAGCAAAATTATGTAGTCCATGACACTTTTTTTTAATAAAAAATATTGTAGATAATAGACTTTGGTCTTTGTTTAAACTGCACATTTCTTTCTCTGGGTACAGATGGTATTCTCTGTTGCAAGTGCTCTAAAATTGTCCCTGATTATTGCATTGATGGAAGGAGCAAGTCCAATAAGATTGATCATCACCCCTATGTTGCTATTAGGGTGTACAATGGTTCTGCTCATCTTGCTCATCATCAGTTCATTCAAGTCTTTCCAGGCTTCTCTGAAATCCCATCCTTCCTGGTTTCTAATAGAACAATAGTGTTCCATGACATACATATACCATAATTTGTTCAGCCATTCCCCAGTTGATGGACATTCACTTGATTTCCAATTCTTTGCTACCATGAACAGGGTCTATTGTATGTTTGGAAACCAATTCATTTCAAGTCAGTAAACATTTATTAAGCAATTACTATATACCAGACACCATGGGCTGGGGCTACCAAAAAAAGCAAAAAACAATCTCTGCCCTTGAGGAGTTTACAGTCTGATGGGGAAGACAACATATAACCAATACATACAGTCAAACTCTATACAGGCTAAATTGAAGATAATTAACAGAGAGAAGGCACCGAAATTCAGAGGACTTAGGGAAAGTTTGCTGGGGAAGCTTCAGTTTTATTTGGGACTTAAAGGAAACCAGGGAGGTCAATTGGAGTGGAGGAAAAAGCATTTGGGGTGGGGGGGGACAATGCATAGTCAAAGAGAATGTCTGGAGTCCAGTGATGGGATGTCTTGTTCATAGAACAGCCAGAAAACCAGTGTCACTGGATAGAAGAGTCTGGAAGTAAATTATCAGAAGACTGGAAAGGTAGCAGGGGGCTGGATTATGAAGAGTTTTGAATGACCGACAGAACCTTTAGTATTTTTTCCTAGAGGCAATAGGGAGCCACTGGAGGTTATTGAATAAGGAAAGCTAATTGACCTGTCCTACCCCACAATATGCAGGGAAAGCCTGAGGGTAAGATTATGAAATTAAAAGGGGAAATTTAGAAATGAGAACAATTGAATTGATCAGTTAACTTTTTAAATAAGCAGTAAATTGACAAGCATTAGCAAATTAAATATTTAAAAATAAGAGAAAATGCAGTTCAGCAACATTACAAAGAAAGAGATATTACAAGAACACAAAAATTGAAGGGCATTATTAGGGAATATTGTATGTAGTTATTCTGACATGAGAGAATTCAAAGGAAATAGGTGATTACCTACAGAAATATAAAGTTTTGAATTTGGCATTATAAGATGAAATTGATCATTTCAATGATTAATCCCTCAGGAAGAAATAGGAGAGAAGTCATCAATGAATTGCTTCACCAAAAATCACCTGATCTAGATGGAATCCTAACTGAATGGTTTTGAATGTTCCAAAAAGAAATAATCATAAATATAAAACAGGATGCTGCCCCCAAAGTCTTGATGAGATCAGTATGCTGTGACTTTTAAAACCTGATAAAGATAATAATATTCTAATAATTACAGACCAATTTCCCTAATGAATATAGAGGCAAAAATATTCAAGTGTTACTTAATAGAATATAACCGTGTTAACTCTGATCCACTAACCACATGAACCGATCAAAATGTAGTCACTTTCTTCATAGACATAGTTGCACCCTATCCTGTGTCATTTTGCCATTCCCTCTTGTAAATTCTCCACCTGAATTCCATGCAAAATATTGAGGCATTTTTGGATGCCAGTGGAACAAGCTGAGTAGACATCAGTTATTAATGCCCTGTTTTTGCCACAAACCCACTTTTTCTGATCATACATTTCTCTGATGACATCCTTTATACTGCTTCTCATATAATTCTTATTTGGTAATATAGTTGTTGTCTCATTTTGATTATAGCCCTCTCCATCACTCTGGGTGATGGTCAACCTTGGAGATGATTATACTCTATAGCTCATCTATAGCAACTCTGGAAGAATGTTGTTAAAAATATAGAACTTTGTTTTAGGGAGAAATTGGGTTTTCTTTTTTTTTTCTTTTTAGGATTTTGCAAGCCAAATGGGGTTAAATGGCTTGCCCAAGGCCACACAGCTAGGTAATTATTAAGTGTCTGAGACTGGATTTGAACCCAGGTACTCCTGACTCCAGGGCCAGTGCTTTATCTACTACGCCACCTAGCCGCCCCCAAAATTGGGTTTTCTTAAAAACATCATATAGTTTCCTCAAGGTAATACAGCTTGCTTTCCTCCTCCTGTTCAATTCTGGGACCAGCTTCTTGGGCTGTCCGTTATACTGCACATCATTGTAAAAAGTAGGCATTCTTTATCTATTTGGATTTTCCTTTGTTAATAGTGGAAAGCCAAACCCTTTTGAATGATGACAATTCTAGTTTTAAGAAATGCTGAAATGTTCCTGAACTTGGTGAATCAACACATTCAACACATGAAGGACTTGGCCATATAGAGATTCCCTCTTCTTTTGAAATCTGTACTAATGTCCTTGGTGGCTGTGGCAACTTTCCATCTCATAGAATCATAGATTAAAGCCAGAAGAGAACTTAAACAAGTCAAATGCACCCCCCCCCATGCCCACCTCCCACCCTAATTTTATAGATAAGGAAACCAAGGCTCTGGCTTGGGTGTTATGCCAAATTCTTGTATACTTATTATCTACTGTTTTGTAAAAGTGATACTACTCATAATCTTTCACCATTCTCCTCAGCAGTGTTGTATGTATATATTTTATTTTTATTCTAAACCAGTGATGACCTTGACTAATGGAGATAATTTGCTGCTAACCTTTATTTTAACTGTTCTTGCCTCTTGGTGGCAGAATTTTTATATTATTGAAACTTCTGTAGGAAATGTTAATCATTAGAATCAATATCTTTCATTTGGTGTACCAGCTGCTAAGTGAATGTTTATGGTCTAGAAAATAGACCATATGTTTATGGTCTAGAAAAATGGTTCTTAGCACCATATTTTCCCTTTACTTCCATTCTTGTACTCTGTAAGTCTTGGTGGCCAATTTTTTGCTTTCATTTGTGATGATAATTTCCAGAAAGTTCATCACACAGCAGCCCACCTTGATGGAAATGAACCTCTCCATATTCATCTTAGCTAGTTGTTGGACAGCAGACCTAGTCTGTGACTGGTATGGAAGAAGGACTTTTGTGTACAATTGCATTTATACAACACTTAACATTCATGCAATGATTTCTTACAATAGCCTGATGAGGTAGCTAGTACAAATATAGTCTTTGTTTTGCAGATTCTTTGGAGGAGAAGATTTGTGAGCTTAGGCTAAGGAAATGGGACCCGAAAGGTAGGAGTAAAAAAGTGAGGAGAGACTAGGCTGCAGTTATCTGAAAGGTCTACACCCCTTGGTTGTTTTTTGTTAAATCTCACTTCCACTGTCAGTTCAGACCCTTCCTCTCTATAAAAGCTCTGCATTCACTATTTATTGTTCGTTTTGGTTTAGGGCCAGTGATTTCACTGGTTTGTGAAACTCAGTAGAGCACTTCCTTCAATTCAGATCTCATTTGTATTTTAACATCTTAGAGAGGGCCCTGGAGCGCTAAGCAGTTAAATGACCTAAGCATGCTAATCTACATTCTGAGTAAGATCTTGTACCTGAGACTTCCTGAATCAAAGTTTGGCTCCCATCCAGTGACCTCTTACCCCTTCTAGTAATTGGTCTTCTTCCTCTCACTTCTTTCTTCTCATTTTAAATGGGATTTTATTTGTTATAGTTTAAAGTATACATATATTTAAAATAATTTTAAAATAGTTATAAACATATTTAAATTTCTGTACTCTCCCTTTGATTGAGGTTGATTGAGTAGCAATTTTATTTCAGCACAGGGAACAACAGGTGGTATTCATTCTGTATTTATCTTATTTTTCATTTCAGATGATGGCATTAAGATTGAGAATGAGGAGGAGCCTATTTCAAAGTCAGAAATGTCTGAAGAAGTTGCATCACAGTGGACTTTGTTGGCTGGATTCCCATGGGCCATTCCTCAGGGGTTTGACTTTGGAGATGTCTCTGCATGTGAAAACAGGTTAGAGAGGCAGCAAGGTGATGCAAGGAATTGTACCCTAGCCCAAGACAGAGGAGGTTTCAGCATTATGGGTATAAACCCCAACCAAGTCTCTGTAGAGCAGAGAGGCCATGAATACAGTGATTATAGGAGAAACTGTGGTCTGAGCTTCCCCTTACATATGGGACTGACAGTGCAGGATTTCCCCATTCCATATGAAGGCACTCCCACAGGAGGGAGAGCTCAGAGACATAATGAATATAACCACAACTTTAACCTGAATCCAGAGTCTGTAAGACAGAGAATCCATAATAGGGTGAAACGTTATGAATGTAATGAATGTGGGAATGCCTTTAGTAAGACCTCATATCTTATTGTACATCAAAGATTTCATAGTGGAGAAAAACCTTATAAATGTAATGAATGTGGGAAAGCCTTCAGTCAGACCTCAAACCTTATTGTACATCAGAGGATTCATAGCGGAGAGAAACCTTATGAATGTAATGAATGTGGCAGAGCCTTCACAGCAAGGTCAGGCCTGAAGCAACACCAGAGAATCCATAGTGGAGAGAAACCCTACAAATGTAATGAATGTGGGAAAGCCTTCAAAGAAACCGCACACCTCATTCAGCACCAGAGAATTCATAGCGGAGAGAAACCCTATAAATGTAATGACTGTGGGAAAGCCTTCAGTCAAATTTCATCCCTCATTGGGCATCAGAGAATTCATACTGGAGAGAAACCGTATAAATGCAATGAATGTGAAAAGAACTTTAGGTGTGCTTCACACCTCATTCGACATCAGAGAATTCATAGTGGAGAAGAACCTTATAAGTGTAGTGATTGTGGAAAAGCCTTCAATAAGATTTCAACCTTTATTCTTCATCAGAGAATTCATAGTGGAGAGAAACCTTATAAATGTAATGAGTGTGGAAAAATCTTCAAGGGCACTACCCAGCTTATTCAGCATCAGAGAATTCATAGTGGAGAGAAGCCCTATGAATGTAATGAATGTGGGAAAGCTTTTACTCAGATCTCAAACCTTATTATACATCAGGGAATTCACAGTGGAGAGAAACCATATAAATGTAATGAATGTGGGAAAGCATTCAGACTGCGCTCACATTTTATTACCCATCAGAGAGTTCATACTGGAGAAAAACCTTATGAATGCAATGAATGTGGGAAAGCCTTCAGTCAGACCTCAAACCTAATTGTACATCAGAGAATTCATAGGGGAGAGAAACCCTGTAAATGCAATGAATGTGGAAAAGCCTTCAGATGGAGCTCAGAGCTCATTTTACATAAAAGAATTCATATTGGAG